>NW_026690880.1:300000-600000 GCF_020826845.1 Diceros bicornis minor | reverse complement strand
TTCAGGTTAAACTTAATTTTATAATTGGTCAATTTATTACAGTGTACTGTTCTGTTATGTATTTCACTACTTTTTTTTTAAAAAAGTGATAGTTGAGGGCACTTAGATAAATAAAAAGTTGAGAAAATAAGGAACTGATACACACTATAAGCTTCAAATATTTTCAAGCATAAGATGCAGTAAGAACTAAAACTAAGAAATGGCAGAGCCAATAGAGATAAGGTGATAAAATTTCAAAACTGAATCTATAATAACATCTCAATGGCTACTGTTTTGGTGCCAAGAAGATGGTGAAATCAAAGCATTCTTAAAGATGATAATAAACAGACTGCAAAGAAAAAAGACTGAAATTTTTGTGTGTGTGTGTATCAGGAAGATCAGCCCTGAGCTAACATCCGTGCTAATCCTCCTCTTTTTGCTGAGGAAGACTGGCTCTGAGCTAAGATCTATTGTCAATCTTCCTCCTTTTTTTCCTCAAAGCCTCAATAGATAGTTGTATGTTATATTTGTACACCCTTCTAGTTGCTGTATGTGGGATGCGGCCTCAGCATGGCCGGAGAAGCGGTGCATCCGTGTGCGCCCGGGATCCGAACCCGGGCCGCCAGTAGCAGACCTCACGCACTTAACCACTAAGCCACGGGGCTGGTCCAAGACTGAAATCTTTAAAGAGAGAATTTTTACAGCCATATTACAGATAGATAACAGGGAAGAGAGTTGGAGTGAGAGACTATCTGTTTCTTAAATTACTTACACTGTAGAGAACAAAAAACCAATTTGCTGAAATCTTTATTCCCCTCTATGACCCTATCTTTACCTGCAAAATCTGAGCACTGAATCAATGTCACATTCTTCCTTTTCCATCTCTGTGTAACAGAGCAATTAAGCTCATCTGAAACCTCAACTGCCCAGCCTGTGAAATAAGGCCAGCCATCCATTCTCACAGAGGAGCCAACTGGGGGTAGGATTTTTGGTTCTGAATTCAGCTAAACATCTTCAAAGAATTGTATCTGGCCTTCTTTATCCAGGGCTATCAATGAAGGGCTCGTTGGCTTTAGAGAAGACCAATTCACAGTCAGCTCAGACATTTTCTGTTGAGCTCTCTAGAGAAGGCTGTGGGGCTTGTCACTAAGAGTTGATTTCTATACGGGTTATAATTTTATTTTATTCAGAGATTTATAAAGAAATTTACATGGTAAATATTACTTATTATCAAGAAAAAAGTGGTCTATTCTCTGATCACTTAAGCAAAATCCTCCTCTCAGGTCCCAGCCATGAACAAATCCCAGATTCAATCTCCAAGAGTCTGCCAGGCACTCTGTGGTCCATGGGAAGCCCTCAAGTTGGCAGCCTGTTCCTTTGTGTCCTGTGCTGGTACTTAATCTTCCATCTCTTCAGAGTACAAGTAGACAGAAGCTCAAAGGACTTGACATTGGAGAAATGTACTTTTCATTATCTTTAGACTTCTACACTTTTTCAAAAGACTCTCCGCATTTCCAGTAATTGTGCAGCAATTTACCCAACACTAAGGTTCTCACTATTAAAAATTAAAATAAATAAATTTTGAAAAGGAAAAAAGTGATCTTTGCAGCTTTGTACAGAATCTATACAATGGGTACATCCTTATAAACTGAGGAAAGATAACAAATTTAACTATTTTGGTTAGTTAACACTGTAAGTAATATACTTTATATATTAGCATTTTTGAGATTATTTGTATTTAAAGATACTGCTTCAAACCCCTACATCATTGTATGTAGTGGAGTCTACCATCTGCTTCGGCTGAACAATTATATACAGTAAGTCAGCCAAAATTCTTCCATTCCTTTATAATCTTATATGTGGGTGGCAATGGTTAGTTCTTATAGATTATTTGAACACGTGCATATCACAAAATACAAGTGACCATTAAAAATTAAAGTGTTCGCCTGATAGAAGATTATCTGATTCCCAGAAAAAGAAAACATTACTGTGACATTAAGGCTAAAACTGTCAAAAAGGAAGCCAAGATACAGTCAAGTAAAGCTTTTGCTGAAAAGTTAATTGGCTCATCTTTGAAACTTTATCAGGTATACTATGTAAGCAAGACATTTTCAGAGCCTAGAATATAGAAAGTGCTTATTGGTACGTTAACAATGTGATCATTTATTTTGTAAATGTTAATATTACAGATGGAATTCACTTTCTACTATATTCAGATTTTCAAGTTCTGCTAAATCTTAAGGCCACATTACAGGCAAGTTGGGAAACCTCTAGACATCTGAAAAATATTAATCCTACACAGAAGCATATGAATTCTCTATTCATCAGGTTCTAAATTCTAAAACATTCTAAGCTTTTGGAAGAAACCAATGGCATTCCAAATTGACTGTAAGGCTGCATGTGCGATACATGATCCTATAGGAAGAGAATTCCAGATTTTAAATAGAGGAGATTGTGCACAAAAATAAAGTACATTTTGAAGTCTCAAAGGGGATTTCAAGAAATAAGGGACTCTCAGAACATGTGGTAATTGGTAAATAACTTACCAAGGGCTCTCTAAAGGAGAACATATTGTGGACAAAAGAGCTTCACATGCAGAGAGCTAAAATGGCATCTCTGGAGTCCTCCTGATGAAACAGACACTGAATTACTTTTTCCTAAAATTTAAAATGTGTCTTATCCTCCAAACAAATTCCACCTCCTTGCCCTGTGGCTTACCTGGGCATGGTAACGTGTTGGAATCATTTTTCTATTCATTGGCTCCTAAACTTCATGGGCACCAGAGCACCTGGAGACCTTGTTGAAACCCAGATTGCCAGGCCCAACCCCAGAATTTCCAGTTCAGCAGGTCTGCAGCAGCACCTGACAATTTGCATTTCTTCCCAGATCCCAGGTGATGCTGATGCTGCTGGTCCAGGGACCCCACTTTGAAAACCACAGCCTAACTTACATCCTATATATGGTTACCAAATCCATTATTTCATCCCTTGGCTGCTACTTTTCCTTTATCACATCAGCACCTTAGCTCCGAATCTCCTCACCAAACACTGGGAATACTTAGAGAGTTTAACAGCTGGTCCTTCTTTCTGGCTCAGTTCTCCCTCTTCCTCTCAAAACTACAGTCTCTTGCCAGGTAATTTTTCCTTAAACATCAGTTCATCATAGATCTTCTTTGCTCAAAAACTCATGGCTCTTAGGCTGAACACAAGACTTTTTAAATTCTCTACTTAGCTCATAAGGTCTGTAATAGCCCATAGAATGTGGACACCCTGTTCCTTACCCTGCCTGTTATAAAGGAGTATGTGAAGATTACATAAGATACAGTCAGTTCTCGTTATGCACATTGTGACATTCTATAAAGTCACTGTAAACACTGAATCAGTGAATATGACCCACTGCTCCTACAGGAAATGCAGGGTTAGGTTCCTGCAAACCTTAGTCACATTTTCTTCAACTGATCAATACATAACCTTTTTCTCTGTGTGTTTCTCTTTAAAGTCACTTTATTTAATATATATTGTTGATATATTAACATTGAACTTAGACTAACAGCACTGTACCTCGTGTCTGAAGGAAGCCTATCGAACACAAATACTTTCTCTGTAAAGACACGTCACAGCCTTTTGCCCTGAGGATCACCAGGCAGCATTGCAGCACTACACATGGGGGACATATTAAACAGCCGAGTCACCAACACAAGGCAGAAAAAGATAATAAATGAGGCACTAAATAGACTGCAAGAAGGACACTTGTTTACAGCATGGGCTGAAACAACAGGGCAGAGCGTCACCTTGTTCCCCTCAGCTGGGAACGTGCACTTCGAGTGAATCAAATTTTTCACCACTTTGTGCTTATCTGCAAATGGACGTGAAAGCCCTGTGAGTGTTGATTTGGGGGCTGCCAGTACATTTTAGCTAGTGGGCAAGTGTGCAGACACAGGATCCACAAATAATGAGGATCAACTATATTATGAAAACATCTTTTCAAAACCAGAGTATCGTTCAGATATAAGAGCAATAATGATAACACAACAGCTAACACGTTAATGCCTACTATGCGCCAGGAGCTCTTCTAAACACTTTACATAAGTTAATGCATGTAAATCTCACTAAAACCCTATGAGACAGGAGTTCTCAGAAGCCCCATTTTATAGATGAGGAAACTAAGGCACAGAGACTAAATACTTTGCACAGGTTCTCCAGTTAAATGCGGGATAACTGGGATTGGTGCCAAGGCAAACAGGTCCAAAGCCCACAGCCTCAACCACTATGGTAGGAACGTGAGTGAATTTTCTACTACTCCCCAAAATGCCCCTTCTGCTCCAGCCAGTGTGGTCTCCCACATACTTATTCACTCATCAAACATTTTCTGAGTGCCCTCAAGGTGTCAGGTACTGTGTTCAGACACTGGAGGGACAAATAGAATGTCGACGCAAATAATCCATAAAAAATCTATAAAACCAACTTGGGCTGAGTTTACTATCAGCCAATCTTTGACAACCATATAGCCCAGGAGAGTCCTTTCACAAAGAAATGGAGCACTCCAAAGAAGTGGGGTGTACAGCGTGGTTATATACCATCAAAGAGCATGTACCACATGTGATTGCAATGTCCCTTTTACAATAGCCACAACCTTGACCTGTCAGAACCTCCATTGATGGACACAGTGGGTATCAGGTCTGCTGTCTCCATGGGCGTGGCTGTTGTCTCGAGTTGGGTGGTCACAGGATGAGCGCAGCAATCAAATTCTAGCCTAGGGAGAAATGATTATATTTAAGGAAATGCCAATGTGGGGGAAGTTGCATTTATACCTTAAGGGCATTGTTTTTGTCTTTGGGACATGTTAATTGCTTAGGGCGGATATACAATGGATGAACAGAGGCTACAGGCCCTTTTTGGGGAAAAAAAAAAAAAACAATGTCAGGCCCAATCAGTTTTACACCAAATGGCTTCCTCATATGCTCCAATGTTTGCTATTGCTGGCCATTTATTTATCAAGAAGAAGGATAGTTTCAGCTTTAAGGAGCTCACTGTCTATGAGACATGAATAAAACAACAGTTATGGAAAAGTAGATAAGTACAGGGTCCCAGAGTGGGGACATCAAAATGGATCTCTAGATGGAGACCTCTCAGGAAAAGTCTCCAAGAGAAAGGAACGTTTGACATGAGTTTAGATTAAGAAATAGAAATTAAGTTGATTAAAAAACTGGGTAGGAGGACAGAAGAAGCACATATAAAAAGACAGATATAGAAGATGCTAAATCTTTCAGAAAATGGGTGGTATTTTTAAGGCTGGAACAAAGCAAACATGTAGGACAGAGTGGGTGATGAGGGTAAAGATGAGGACAGCAAGGGAAAGCCTGCGTGTCCAGCTCAGGAGTCTGAATGTTCTCTAGGCTACTCTGAACAGTCATTGAAGGAGTCGAAGCAGATATCAGATTTAAGCAAATTTGGATTCTAGAATGTAACACTGGAGGCATGGTGGAGGAAAGATTAGAAGAAATTAAGACTGGAAGTAAAGGGACCTGTTGGAAGACTAGGCAGTGATCCAGATAAGATAGGCCTTGGCTCAGGCGTGGGGTTTGCAGGTGGAGGAGGCAGGAGGTGGGAAGCAGTGCTGGGCTCCTGCAGGAGGAAACTGAGCTGCCTCTCAGTCACGGGAAGATGTGCCTGTCATGGCCTCCCCACCCCCATGCACAAATGCCATGTTTCTTTCCACTTCTGTACATTTCCTCTCTTCCCCCATCTGAAATCCTCACTCTTTCTTCCCTCCACCTGCCCAAAATTGGTCCCTTTGAGGACTTGATCTAGTCCATCTCTCCTAAGAAGCTGTCTTTAATTACAATTTCTCAATAACATTGTCATTTTTTTTAGGTTCTATAATTCAACATACACTAAATACCTTGGCAGAATCAAATTACATCTTGCAAACCATGTCATGTATGTGGAGGAGCTTGGAACCTTATAATTCTTTGTATTTCCTTCAATACTACCACAAATACCTTGCACATATAGGTCAATGGATGTCCAGTAAAATTGAGTAAAGTAGAAGCACTCTTTATAAGCTAAGAACTTTTATGAGCTCAGTTATTCCTTTAGATCAGCTGTTTAAATCATTTGTTTTTCTCCACAGGTCAACAGTGTTGCCCAGCACAAATGAATTTTACACCTTCTCAAACTCAATAGAGCAAAGATGGAATTTCATTCCCCCTGCAAGCCTTACTGCCTCAGAGAAAAGGAAAAACAACATGTGACATCTAATTCTTTCTTCACATTCTGATCTCAAATTGCAACTGATTTCCAAATGTTAACTGGTTTTCATTGTTAAAACTGACAGAAAAAATTTCCCATTCTGGCTGTGTTTCTTTCTTATTTTGTGTGAGGAAGATCAGCCCTGAGGTAACTTTCGATGCCAATCCTCCTCTTTTTGCTGAGGAAGATTAGCCCTGGGCTAACAACTGTGCCCATCTTCCTCTACTTTATATGGGATGCCGTCACAACATGGCTTAACAAGCGGTGTGTCTGTGCGTGCCCGGGATCTGAACCTGTGACTCTGAGGCCACCGCACCAGAGTGCGTTCACTTAACCACTGCACCACGGGGCTGGCCCCTCTCTTTATTTCTAAAGTTGAAATGTCTAAATCTTTCACTGGGCTTGTTGGAGTTTCCATAAAATGAAAACGTACATTCCAGAAAAATCCTTAACTTTCCAGAATAATCCTTAATACATTATGGTAAACACTTTTGCAATATGTCACTGATTTTCAATGTCAGTGCCTCCACAAGGGTATCTTTGCATTATCTCCCCTCCCAGCCACGTGTCACTTTGCTCCTCCCCAGGCTCATGGGGTCAAAGTGTTTACTGAGCACTAGGAATGATCAGAGTCTGAGGGAGACCTCAAGGATGACTAAGCCATATTTTCTGACCCAAACCATCTCTTTCCATCTCTCCTTTAACCTCTATTTTTCTCACTCTGGTTTCTACTTTAGTTGTTTACTTGTCTTGTGAATTGTTGTTTTGTGGTTTATAATTACCATGTAAATTCATGTTACTTTTTGCCTTAGAGTTTAGAAAGAACTTACATTAAACAATGTTTTTTCCCAGCTCTTTGATGTGTCTAATAACTTCTAACACAATTCAAGGGGTTTCTTGTTTTTACGTCTCCATCATTATTCCTTCAGAATTATGTTCACCCCACACTTTTGATCTGACCAATGCTGCTTTACCCTTTGAATTTTCTATGCCAAGACTCACATGAGGAATCCCTCGAACACCATCAGCTAGGTGATCCCACATTCCTCACATCTGTTTTCTTGATTTCTTCCTAAATAAGCATGTTTCTGAAACTAATAATAAATTGTACCAAGTGGTCGTTGCATAAAAAGCACTATCACAGATACCTTAAAGAGAAGAAATGGAAAAGAATATTCAATTCCTCAGATAAGTTTACAATCAAATGAGGCATTGAGGGGACCTGGGGGCACTGATCAGAGCAAAATCCTAAGAGAACAGTTTTCAGTCCATTTCAAATGGCTATATGTTTGAAAGGCACCAGTAGATTGCAAAATGAAGTACCCGACCAATGTTGTATCCTCATTTTCCCTCCAGGGGGAGCACAACTTTCATGTGTAATGCAGGGCTGCTGCTTTATTGTTTTTTCCTTTCAAAACATTTTATTGCTTGTAAAACATAATAGGGTTAATAGTGATATATGAGTAACAATATAAACTTACAGTCAGCAAAAAGATTCTGTTTTAGTGTCATAATTTTATATAGTGTAACAAACAGTAATACTTTCATAATGTAATATCTTGATTGATCATAAATTTTTTCCTGGCTCATTTTTATGCTAATTCATTTATTAGATTACCAAATATATACTTTTATGATCTTTATTTTCAATCAATATAATTGAAGGGACATCAGTTGTTCTTGGTAAGTGAAAGGTCACAAAAATTTTTTGATAATTTATAAGTTTGAGAAGGATCTTTCTACTTTTTTAAAAGAGAAGTCATTTAATATTTGGGAAAGTTCTCAAAAATCTTCAAATTCTTTAATTTTACAGAAAAGAATACTATGTTCCAGAGAGCCTAAGTACATTGTCACACACTAACCAGAAACAGACCTGGGCCTAGAACTCAGGTCTGAGTCACCTGACTTCTACTGGACCACACTCAAGGGAGCACCCCCTCTTCTTACTGGTAATTTCTAATACTAAGGTATTTACAAAAGCACAGTTGGGAGAAAGTGTAAATAAATAAAACAGATGATTTTATATAAAAAAGTAGCAATTGCTACCCACAATTTCTATTCCATATGAGTGTTTCCTTTCTTGCAGGTTTCTTTTTTTGTTAATAGTAAATCCATTTTGGTAACAAGAAAAAAGATGAAATTTGGCTTCTTTAGTAACAAAAAAAAAAGCTTCTGTTGAAATTAAAAAGACACTAACTAATGTTTCATCTACAGCAATTTAAGAATATTATTTGATTTTGGAAAAGCTCTGAGAGATTTTTTTAAAACTCATATCCATGTGACTATTAGTCCAGCCAGGCACATCTCCACATGACATCTCCTAGAGTGTCCAGTTTTCTGCTGGATCCAGCTGTTGTCAGGCCCAATGCTCTGTCTGGGTAGAGAATGATGCAGCTTCTGAAAAGCATGTGCTCAGTTCCACTTCAAGGCTGATTTTCTCTGCAAAGTGTAAGTGGAAGAAAACATCCCCTTCCACCTGACTGGATTCCCCTGTAGGCTTAGAGAAACAAGGTGGCCTAGTCAGATGGGCAGACAGGAAGATAAATGAGAGTGTGTCACAATTTTATGATACATAAGAGAGAAAAGGATTTGACATCCTACCAAGATTTTCTTACCTGTTGAACAGCATCTGAACATATTTTTCAGAGTTTCCAAAATAGCAGATTGAGATTCTAGGTTGGAAAGGAAGAAGATAGTCAATATATTAAAAAATAAATTTTCTCATTTCCTCAATCAGAAAACAAAACTAAATAAAATACATCTTTAACCATAAGTACCAAAAACATCCAGTTTATCTTCCAGTTATAATTCTTTGTTATGAGAATATGAATACTTTTCAATATATTTAATATGTACAGTCACTAACACTCATGTCATTAATTACTTTTGAAATTAGACTAGCCCTATGCCCTTATTGACAGACATCAATCATAATTACTTTTCTCAATTCTTAGTTTCTATTTTGTGTCAGAAAATACCTGCTGAGACATTCACTTTTTATATAATTCACTTAGCATAAGTCTGTAAAATGATGGACGACAACTCAGCCATCTTGAAGGATGGGGTCTCAAATGCTATATCTCACTATTGACAAATCACCTTCTGGTTTGAATGAGAGACAATGAGCACTGTCACAAGAGACACTCGGAAAAAAGGGATCTTGGTCCTTTTGTCTGTCCTTTGGGAGTCCGTGAGACTGCAAACTCTTCATACTGGAAAACCTAAGTGAGGACCAAGTCCAGGAATCTTTTTAAAGCTAGGGGACACTCTCTTCTACGTGAAGCTTGCATCGAAGTTTATAAACATAAGAAAAAAAACAAAGAGCTTTCAGGGCCAGCTGGGTGGGGCAAGCGGTTAAGTGCGCGCGCTCTGCTGCAGCGGCCCAGGGTTCGCCGGTTCGGATCCTGGGCGCGCACCAATGCGCCGCTTGTCAGGCCATGGTGTGGTGACATCCCATATAAAGTGGAGGAAGATGTGCATGGATGTTAGCCCAGGGCCAGTCTTTCTCAGCAAAAAGAGGAGGAGTGATAGATGTTAGCTCAGGACCGATCTTCCTCACAAAAACAAACAAACAAACAAAAACCAAGAGCCTTCAGGAATATCCAGCGCTCCATGGATCGGAGTCTGAAAACCACTCATCTTTTCCGTCCTCCGCATGTTACAGATGAAACATAACACAAACAGTTGGTGACAACCTGAAGACTAGAGTTATTCTCCTGACTGTCACATTACTCCCATCCCCGACTGCTGTGCAGACCAGACGGCTGACAAGATACAGCAGTCACTCCTGCGGATAATTTAGACATTCCCAATTTAGCAGCATTTTAGTTGATGTACTTGACAAGACTATAGAAAACCAAAAGATATTTACTACTTAAATTATATAACGTATAGTTAAATGACATTGAAAGTTTTCATTTCACTTACAGCACAGTTTTGATGGGCCCAGGGGCCTTCTTTCATCTGCTCACCATCCCCGGCATCTCAAACCTTCTCTGCCTTTCCCCTCTTGCTCACTGTGCTCCAGCCACACTGGCTTCTTGCTGCCCAACAACATCCGAGTCACAGTTCCTCCACAGCATCTCTGCAGCCCTGGGATATCTGCATGTCCTCCTACTCTGTCCCTTCCCTCTGGGCCTTGCTCCAGCCTCCCTGTGCTCTCTAATTAAAGTAGCAACCCACTCACTCTCTAGCTCTCCCCATTGCCTATCACTTACATTCTTCTTGACACAGATCATCACACGATAGACTATGTAATTCACTTGTCTGCCTACTTAACCATTATCTCACTTAGCCAACAAAAACAAGTTCTGTGAAGACAGAGATTTTGTAGAAAATTTTTTCCTTAGTGTATCCGAAGCCTGGCATACAGTAGGTGTTTAAATATTTGTTGAGTAATTGTAAGAGGGAATGAAAGGAGTGATCAGAAGAATGATGACACCATGGAAGTAGGTGCCACCATGAAGAGTGGGCATCCTGGGAAGGGAAAGAGTGAGGAAAGATTTTATATCAGACAACACGGGTACCACTGTGCCTTTACTACTTCCTGCATATCAGCTTGTTGACTTAAATAATCCATAATCAATTTATAAATCAAAATTGGAGTGAGTTTCTTATGAGCCAACTTTTGAGGACCATGGCCTGTGGCCTTCCTTCCCTAAGGAAGGAAGGGCACCAAAGAAGTGGGGTGTGCAGAGAAGTTATATACCGTCAAAGAGCATGTATCACATGTGATTGCAATATCCCTTTTACAATAGCCACGAAATCAGCCCTGCCAGATTGCTCTGCCAGAACAGCTATTGATGGACACAGCAGGGGAGCAGATCTGCTGTCTTGATGGGCATGGCTGGTGTCATGTCTGTTGTCTGGAGCTGGGTGGTCACAGGATGACTGCAGCAATCAAATCCTAGCCTAGGGAGAAATGCTTATCCTTAAGGAAATGCCAATGAGGGGGAAGTTACATTCTTATCTTAATGGCATTTACTCTTCTCTTTGGGACATGACAAAGCAGATACACAGTGCAGGCGACAGACCCTTTTGGAAAAACAAATTCAGGCTGAATTAGCTTTACCCTAAATGGCTTCCTCATGTGTTCCATTATATCCTATTGCTTGCCATTTATTTATCAAGCTCAGTGTGTCTTTCAAACAGAAATTATCGAGAATAGCATGAAGTAGTCGCTTACCAACAGATGTCACTGTGGCAACAGAATATGAACAAGTCGCCTTCAAAGATAACCATTCTCCCAAATACTGTATTTTAGTGACTTAATCAAAAAGAGATTCTTCTCTCTTATACTGACAAATCTCCACTCTGAACTTAGCATTAGAGGTAGTCAATTTTGAATAAAGACCTTTAACATCAAAGCCAGCCAATAGTTCTTGTTAAAGCAAATCCAAACTCGGGAACACTTTTGTTTTCAGTCACCTCCAATCCTCTCAAACTCAAGATAAGGTCTTGGTTTTGTGTAGATGGAGAAAAGCTTCTCTTCCTCTTTTTCTATTCAGGTAGTGCAGGAAAGAGCCCAAGGTGTCTCCTGGTGGAACACTAACAGTTCTTCACATTAGAAATGCATGCAATGTTTCCTAGCTTCTTTTCTATAGGCCGAGGTCTGATGAGCTGCCCCAAGGAGCAAACATCTGGGCTCCAGCAGTAAATAAGACTCTGTGCAGTTTACCACAACAATGAACTACAAAGATGTATCAGGAAATATTTTGAACACCTACAACTAAGCTCTCAGTTTCCCTCTGTCTAATTCCATGTCTGCCTGAACTGAATTCACTCTTCATCCCCATCCCATTTGTGATAGTTTTTATTTCCTTGAATCAGCATGTTATAACATCTAATAGAAATTTATCAAAATACTCTCTTCAAAATAGCTAGCTGAGGGCCGGCCCCGTGGCTTAGCCGTTAAGTGCGCACGCTCCACTGCTGTTGGCCCGGGTTCGGATCCCGGGCGCGCACCGATGCACTGTTTCACTGGCCATGCTGGGGCCGCATCCCATGTGCAGCAACTGGAAGGATGTGCAGCTGTGACATACAACTATCTACTGGGGCTTTGGGGGGGAAAAATAAAAAATAGATAAAATCTTTAAAAAACATAGCTAGCTGAAGTATAGGCGTTGTAGAGGGTGAAGATTTTAAGATGAAAGTGATGCACAGAGTAACTGTATTACAAAATAAAAAGCAAATGAATGAGAACAATAAGAGACAGAAAAAAAATGATAGGGAGAAGAAATATAATAGAGAGTAAAAGTAAGGAAAAGAGCAAAAAGAAGAAAGAAGGTGTAGGAAAGAGAGAGAGTCAGGAGAAGCATGAGAAATGGCAGAAAGGGGCACGAGCAGAGGGCAGACACCAGGTTCAGATCGAATGACAAGTCAATTGGTTTCTGAGCAGGGCTCAGGTCTAGAGTCACTGAGCTGCATCTGAGAACTCCACTCAGTTCTAACATCCTGAGAAAGACCACGCCTCATCCAAACTCGGACGACACTGGTTACCAGCGCTCTCCTCTCCCAGGACCTGCTGGAGCTTTGAGAACTGCCTCTCTCAGCTCTGAGACTGACAGAGTCCCCATTAAATATTCATCAACTGGGACGGTTGTTTTGAAACAGTAACCCAGAGAGAGCTCTATCAGGGGTACATTTAAACCTGCCAACTCCTTCACTCATCCTTCCAAAGAGTTAAGAAACTAAACTGTTTAAAAAAAAAAAAAACCTACTGTTAAGCAAAGTAGCAGAAAACTTTCCTGGTAAACTTTAAATGTTCCATCTTTTTTGAAGTTACCTCACAAAATTCTGAGCATAGTCTAAAATTCTGGGCTCCCTACAGTTCCAAATATGTTTCAGAAATGATCTCTTTTTCATCACAAAGTAAGCCTATGCCTTATGAAGCAAAATAAACTTGGATGAGTTTTAACTTGTAGAGAGAGGGCAGCAAGAAAAAGAGTAGGATGTGCCTCTCTGTTATGAAGGATAATAAATAAAATCACACCAAAATATACAAAATATGCCTCTAAAATTGAATGAAGCAGACTCTAAAGAGTTTTACATTTTAAGTAAAAATGCACTTATATAAAATTATACATCAGTTTGACTAAAATATAATCAATTTTATAGAAGAAGAATTCATTAAGTTTCATTTAAATAGCATGACATGATTAGCTGCATAATAAATGGTAGATATTTTAATTCGGGTATACCATGTTCTTCCACCAATAAAGGTGGGCTTAAACCTGTAGTTTTCCTAAAAGGCACCAACCGTATGTTCCGCTTATTTGATTATTTAATAGTATGGATCTGCTCCTCATTGCCAATGAAGGGTGTCTACACACATGCTGTAGCTTGCATATGTAAGGGAAAATGCAGGATGAGTTTATAAAAAGAAAAATTGAAAATGAGCACTGTCTTTAGGAGACGTGGTCAATCTGTTCAAGAACATTTTCTCCCTTGGTCAAGTGAGAAGCTGAAAGAGAGAATGCTATCAGCCTCTTCCTTGGCCCCTTATAGAATTCTGCATTACCTCAATTAAACTTGTGCTAAAGTGTTTGTAATAAACTTGGAAATGAGTTGATGATACTGTATTTGCATTACATCACACAGACTCTCTTTCATTAGGCATGATTCAAAACACTTTTTTGGACATTAGAGGCCAGACAGGTTTTGCTTCTCTGACAGACTGTAGCTTTTAATCTCATGGACATGAAATGATAGAGAATTGTTCCCATTTCCCTTTCTACTTTAAACCAGAGTGATAAATTTCCAACTACCTTTCAAAACTGCAGGTACTTCTGAAACACATTTTAGTGTGCTGGTTTACCTTAGCTTCATTTCTTTGTTCTATCCTAAACTCCTTTCAGTTTGATCTATGTTCCTTTGTATTCCTTTTGTATACCTAGATATTTAAAATTTGCTCTAACCTATATTGGAGAAATGTTGAGTTACAAATCTTTCAGCCAGCATGTAAACTCAATTTTTAGGATTTCTACACAAAAAGTTTCTGCCATGTTTCTACCAGCTCTCCTTCCATATATTTTCCTCCAGGATTTCCTGCAACAAAGTTGCCTTTCTAAAAACCAGTTCTCTGTTCACTCTCTTAGCCTGTCACATTTTCATAGAAAAATAAAGGACTGGATTTTCCAAAGATGCAACATGAATGATCAAGTGCTGATTCACACCTAGATATCCTGCTCCTGTTCTCCATGAATTT
This sequence comes from Diceros bicornis minor, assembly GCF_020826845.1. Taxonomy (NCBI): domain Eukaryota; kingdom Metazoa; phylum Chordata; class Mammalia; order Perissodactyla; family Rhinocerotidae; genus Diceros; species Diceros bicornis. Next base: position 585,564 of record NW_026690880.1, on the reverse strand, counting down.
TAAATCTAAAGTTAATTATCTCTTTCATTTTGTCTCAATCTATTGAGTAACCTTGGCACTGAGCCCCTAAATTGGTCCACAGTCTGCTTCAGCAGACACAAAACTCTCTCTCAAATGCTTGCATTCATGTGCTGAGTAGGTATTGTATTTATTTAGATCTTATTCAACAAGAGATCTTCATTGATTCACTCAAATACTTAAGTATATATTATGCGCCCAAAGGTCTTGAGATGTTGGGGGTCTGCAAGGAAGACAGATATGTATAAACAGATAAATTACGCTACAGAAATAATTTGATTGAAAGAGATATGAATAAAATGCCACGGGACTCCGGGAAAAAGAACCACCATAGGTTGACCTACAACTAAGATATATAGCAATGTACTGGGGCTTTGAGAAAAAAAAAAAAAAAACACCATGGGGGGTGGATAGGGTTTATACCATATAAGTAAAGGAAAATGAAGAGAGAGAAGATAAAGAGAAAACAAGATAAACGGAAAAGATTTCTTCTTATTAATGTTTCTGGCCAACAATTTTGGAACACACTGCTTGCTGATGTCCTTTCTAACCAGTCTTATCCTTCAGCCGGCTTCTATAGACTTCTCCGTCCAGACAATGCCAAGTATGTAGGGAGCCAGGAGGTGAGCAAAAGATTCACAAGAATCTGCAGCCCATCTGCAGCTCACTGGTGGGGAGGGGCACCGAGGCGTCACCTTGGCCTTTCTTTCCAAGTTCACATAAAGGAGGGTCCGTTCCTTCCTCAATATATGAAGGTGGAGATAAACCTCTTTCACAGAATGGATTATGGATAAATGAATGTGAGAGCCATGAAAAAGGCAGAGGAGATAGTACCATGAATCTGAAGTAACTGGACATGTGAATTAGTAACCAATATAAAGAAGAGCTGAAGACAAGAAAAAGGGCTAAAAACCAGTTCTCAATTTTCTAAGATGGAAATGCAAGTCTCCCTTCTTCAAAAAGAAAAGTCATTGAACCCTTTCCTTTAAAATAAAATTGAAAGAGGCCACATGTTGCAAATAATGGTTTTAACCATGATGTCAGTACACAATAATCTGTAGCAATCAGCTGTTAAGTGCACTACAAATTGTTCATTCCTTAACAATTATGTTATCAAAGTTTGCAATTGATATATATATTTTAGTAAATTGTAGACTGTGTGAAAATTTGTCACCATATTATTGACAATGTTACTCTTACAAATGAAAGCATGACTAGGAGCGAGAGGGTGGTGTGACCCCAGATTGCTAGAGTCACAGCAAGAAAAGTCAAGAAAGTGCCATCAGGTCATTTGGACAAAAGAATGCTATATGGCTCTTGGGTTTATAACAGATTAATTGGAGAAAAACAAGTTACTACAGTAAATTATTGTCTACTTACCTCAGTCACCCACTCCAAGAACACATATTTTAAAATGAAACAAGTTATTATATTTAAAATTACCGGTTCTGGCATTTTAAAAACTACATCAAATAATGATGTAAAAACTGGGTTACGAACATCCTGGTATCAATTCCAACTACCATCTTTTACCAAAATAAAACTCTAATTATCACTAATTCATTTGCAATCTAGTCCTCCTCCAATATACAAAATCAACAACTTCAAATGTTTCATAACTTTTTTTAACTTTCCCTGAAATTTTAGAAGATAATATAAATATATCTCTTGGAAAAGTTGAGAAAGATAGAGACACAAGGAAAAGTAAAGATGAAAATATTACCCTAATAAATGATGTAAAACACAAGATATGAACAACTGTTAAAAGAATTCTCTATGAAATTGATAATTCTACTATCTGTACACCTGCTTATTACCTATCCGTAATTTGATACATAAACAAATAGAATAGTATATTTAATTGGATCAATTCTTTCAATTGTGTGCTTTTCCTATTAAAACTACATCTGCTTTTATGTGCTGGCTTTATTTTCAGGTGGTATCACATTAGAATACCCTCATCTCTGAAGATTTTTGCAATAAGGAACTCTACCTTGGCCCTTGATCAACTGTACTCTGTGTTATGATAAAATCAGAGCCCTACAGGGAACAATGTTTCCTAAATCCTATGTCCCATGCATTGTGCATGTCAGGGAGTATATGCCACCAAGTAAACACTAAACAGTGTTTCAATAGCATGGGATATTAAAAGGAGTACATGCAGGGTTGGGTGTGGGACCCCAATCAGTGCCTCAGTGCAAAGAAGAAAGAGGTAAATGCATCCCTCCAGAGACTGGGATAAAAATAGGAGGCTATGAGTCCGAGGGCCCCTCTGCAGGCCATTAAGCAGGAACCTGGAATAAAACTGTTGACACCATGGATCATGGTTGGTTTTACAGGGAACTCACGAGGAAGTGAAGGACATGAAATAATGATAATTATAATAACAGCAGCAAGCACTTCTACTGAGCCAGGCACTACACTCTGAATGTTAATTCTGTGCTTGAAGATACATTAACACACATAATCCTCAAAATATCCTGACATAGTAGATGTTGGTCTTTTCACAATTATATAGATGAAGAGACTGGGTACAGTGGCTAGAAAACTCATCCAGGTTACACAGCTCATAAATGACAGAGCCTAGGCTCAATGCTGTTATGTTATGCTCTTTTACTACAACCCCAAGTTAAGTCTCTAACGACTATCTCCATTGGCAACTGCCAAGACCTTAGTAGTCCCTCCATGCAGGTAGGCATGGGCATGGCAGGGACCTGGCTGAGGGAGGCTAAAACACCCAAGGTGTGGCATAGCAGTTGCCAAGTGGTTTCCTCCTCTGACGGGGATGAGAACACATCCAAAAAAATAGGCATCAGGCACCAAGGCTCTTTCTTTCGGAACTGGTCCACCACGAAATGGGCCTGGAGCAGGAGGATGAGCGAATAGGCCAGCCTCTTTTGAAAAAAGCAGGCGATCTGCCCCAGCCTTCCTGTCGCCCTGGGCATGGCACACACGCCCTCAGGCAGGGGGCCTCATGCTTGCCTTCCATGGTGAATTTCTCGCCGGACCATGGCCTGGGCACTAGGAAGGCCAGGCCTTCCTGACTCCAGAGAGGAGGCAAGGACCTGTCGCAAGAAGGACTAGCCCAGTATGGCTGTGGCTCCCAAGCCCTGGGGTGCCATATGCCAGTCACGGCTCTTCAGACTCCACAGAGCCTTTCCTACACCTGGCCTGGCTGCAGTCGCAAAGTGAAGGCATGGGGTGAGGCCACGGCTTTGTCTTTTCAGGAAGAAATGAGACCTGGGATGAAGCAGCTGGCCCAGGGAGAGCTTTGAGCTTGAAGCCCAGTATGCCTGTGACCATCAGGACGAGAACAATGTTTCCAAGGAAGGGAAGCGGCCTTCAAGCTGAGTGGGAGTGGGGGAGGGGAGGCAGACAACAGCTGAAGCCAAGTCCAGAAGGGTGGCGATGGAACAGCTGCAGCTGGGTGGCGCCAGCCTGTAAGAGCCTGGCTGGAGGGTGGGGCCTTCACTGAGGACCCCGAGGCAAGCCCTAGGCCCCATCGGTCGCGCATGCGCCCTTGGCCTGTGCGGGGGTGTGGGGGGTTGAACCCAAGCCCACAGGGCTCCCGGAGAGGTCAGAGAAAGAAGGGCCCATGGGAGAAGTAAGCGAGGTGGACAGGACACAGCACCTTACTCTCCTCAGGTCCCCGAGGGAGAGAGATAGAGAAAGACAGAGAGGGAGAGAGAGAGAGATCCCTGACCTCTGAGTCACTGCCTCCACTGAGTCGTGCCAACTCACACGCCATCCCACTTCCACTAGCCACCCCCACGCCCACCCCGGGGCCAGCCACACCACAGAGAGGCCGGTTCCTGGTCACCTCTGTGACGGCCCTTCCGGACCTGACCCCAGTGCAGGGGAAATGGTTCAAACAAGCCTTTACATGTCCCTTGGCATGACAATCATCTTCCTCCCCTCTCCCATCCCCCAGGCCCACCCAAGACATACACCTTTGTCATTAGCTCAGGAGAGGATGCAAGATGAGAATATCTGCCCTGTGTGGAGAAACTCAGTTTCCCGGGTTTCTCCCATGGACACATGTTCTTCAGCTGGGTCTGATTTTCTCCAGCCAACCTGTTTTGTTAAGGATTTGGCCAGCCATCAGAACCCAAAGGGAAAGGGCGGAGAGTGATTCTCTCTCTGCACCTGACAACCACGAGCTGGGTCGGTCCCTCAGACCTGGCCAGGGGCAGCCCATGCCCCAGCGCCCTCTCCCAGGGCATCCAAGGGCAGGCTCGGCAACAGCCCCACGCCACTCGCCACTGCCACGACCATCGTCCTCCCTCGGGAGGCCTGGGCAGGACAGGGACCCGGGGGTGGGAGGCCTCCAGATCTCAGGTCTGGCACACCGCCGGAAAGGCTGCTTCCTCCTCTGACGAGGGCCCAGTACACGTCCCAGGAGACTTGGCAGCCATCCCCAGGGCTGTGTCATCCGGAACTCGTCCCCTTGGAAGGGGCCTGTCCCAGGTGCCAGGTTCGGCTGGTTGGCCAGCCTCCTTTGGAGAAAGCAGGCAAGCCGAGCCAGGATTGCAGTGGCCCTGCGCGTGACACCTGCGACCTCAGGCAGAGGGCCTCACACGTGCCCTCCATGGCAGATTTCTCCCTGGAGCCATGGCCTGGGCAGTATGAAGGCCAGGCCTTCCCAACTCCAGGGAGGAGGCTGGGACCTGTGGCCAGAAGGGCTTGCCCAGTTTGGCCCTGGCTCCCTAGCCCTGTGGTGCCATCTGCCTGTCTCGGCCCTTCTGACTCCACAGAGTCCTTCCTACACCTGACCTGGCTGCAGACGCAAAGTGCAGGCATGGGGTGAGGCCATGGCTTTGTATTTCCAGGAAGAAATGAGCCCCTGGACGAAGCAGCTGGCCCAGAAAGAGCCTTGAGCTTGAAGCCCAGTACGTCTGTGGCCATCAGGGCCAGAGCAATGCTTCCAAGGGAAGCGGCCTTCAAGCTGAGTGGGAGTGGGGGAGGGGAGGGAGACAACAGCCGAAGCCAAGTCCAGAAGGGCGGCGATGGAACAGTTTCAGCTGGATGGTGCCAGCTGGTCAGAGCTTGGCGGGAAGCCGGGTCCTTCACGAGGACTCCCGAGGCCAGCCCTAGGCCCCTGCAGTCGCGCATGCACCCTTGGCCTGTGCAGGGGTGTGGGGGGTTGAACCCAAGCCCGCAGGGCTCCAGGAGCGGTCAGAGAAAGAAAGGCCAATGGGAGAGGTAGGCGAGGTGGGCAGGGCACAGCACCTTACTCTCCTCAGGTCCCTGAGGGGGAGAGAGAGAGACAGTGAGAGAGAGACAGAGAGAGAGAGACAGAGAGAGAGAGAGAGGGAGAGAGAGAGAAACTCCTGACTTCTGAGTCGCTGCCTCCACCGCTGGCTGGTGCCAACACACACGCCATCCCACTTCCACCCACCACCCCCACGCCTGCCCTGGGGCCGGCCACACCATAGAGATGTCAGTTCCTAGTCACCTCCGTGCCGGCCCTTCCGGACCTGACCCCAGTGCAGGGGAAATGGTTCAAACAAGCCTTTACATGTCCCTTGGCATGACAGTCATTTTCCTCCCCTCTCCCTTCCCATAGGCCCACCCATGACATCCACCTTTGTCATTAGCTCAGGAGAGTATGCAAGAAGAGAATCTCTGCCAGTGTGTGGAGAGACTCAGTTTCCCGTGTTTCTCCCATGGACACACGTTCTTCAACTGTGTCTGATTTTCTCCAGACAACCTGTCTTGTTAAGGATTTGGCCAACCCTAAGATCCTGCAGGGAAAGGGCGGAGGTGGATTCTCTCTCTGCCCCCGACTGCCCCAAGCTGGGTCGGTCCCTCAGACCTGGCCAGGGGCAGCCCATCTCCAGGCGCCCTCTCCTTTGTCATCCCGGGACAGGCTAGACGGCAGCCCCACCCCACTCGCCACTGCCACGACCATTGTCCTCCCTCGGGAGGCCTGGGCAGGACAGGGACCCGGGTGTGGGAGGCCGCCTGATGTCACCTCTGGCACACCAGTTGCCTGGCTGCTTCCTCCTCTGACGTGGCCCAGCACAACCCCCAGGAGACTTGACGGCCGTCCCCAGGGCTATGTCCTCAAGAACTTGTCCCCTTGGAAGTGGCCTGGCCCAGGTAGCATGTTCGGCTGGTTGTCCAGCTTCCTTTGGAGAAAGCCAGCGACCTGAGCCAGCCATCCTCTCGCCCTCTGCCTGGCACCTTTGCACTCAGACATAAGGCCTCACACGTGCCCTTCATCATGCTTTTCTCCCCAGAGCCATTTCCTGGGGTACTCTTAGTCTTACGTTACTGTTATGTTTGGTTTCCATTTACTGTCAGTTTTAGGGTTAGGTTTCGTTTTCGGGTTAGTGTTAGGTTTATATTTAGGTATATGTTTCTGGTTAGGGTTAGGTTTATGGTTTTGGTTAGGGATAGGGTTATGATTCGCTTTAATAGTATGTTTGAGTTTAGGTTATTGTTAGGGTTGAGGTTAGAGTTATGGTTGGTTGCCAGGTTTGGGTTAGATTTCAGGTTAGTGTTAGGGTTCAGTTAGCATAGCGTTATCATCTTGTTAGTGTAAGGGTTAGGGTTTCTGTTACTTTTGGTGTTAGGGTTAAGGTTAGCCTTAGGGTTATGGTTCTGGTTAGGGTTAGGGTTTGGGTTTGGTACAGGTTTGTTTTACGTGTAGGGTTAGTGTTAGAGTTTAGGGTTACGCTTAGGGTTAGAGTCAGTGGTCAGGTTCAGTTTAGCGTTGGGGTTAGTGTTAGGGTTTGAGTTAGATTTAGGGTTAGGGTTAGGTGTAGTGTTAGTCTTAGTTTTCGGGTTAATGTCAGGGTCAGGGCTTGGTTTTGATATCGATTTGGACTTAGGGTTGTGGTTGGGTAAGTCTTCGGGTTAGTGTTAGGGTTCGGGTTCGGGTTAGGGTTCTTGTTAGGGTTAGGATTCAGGTTAGCATTCGCGTTAGTGTTAGGCTTTGGGTTAGGCTGAGGTTAGGGTTAGTATTCGGATTAGGGTTATTATTAGGTTTCGGGTTCGAAAAAGGCTTAGCTTTAGCGTTAAGTTTCTTGTTAGGGTTAGGGTTAGGGCTAGGGTTAGGGTTAGGCTTTGGGTTGGGTTCGGGTTCGGGTTAGGGTTAGGTTTAAGTTTTGGTTTCCGATTAGGGTTATGGTTAGCGTTAGCGTTCGATTTAGGTCTAGGGTTAGGGTTAGGGTTAGGGTTAATGTTGGGTTTGGATTAGGGTTAGGGTTAGCATTAGGGTTAGAATTATGTTTAGAGTTCAGGTTAAGGTTAGGGTTAGCAGTAGGGTTCGGGTTAGGGTAATGTTTAGTTTTAGTGTTAGGGCTAGTGTTCGAGTTAGGGTTAGGCTTAGGGTTCAGGTTCGTGTTCTGGTTAGGCTTAGGGTTAGAGTCGGGCTAAGATTAGGTTTAAGGTTAGGGTTACAGTTCGGGCTAGGATTGCTGATAGGGTTAGGGTTAATTTTCATGTTAAGTTTAGGTTTAGGTTTAAGTTCAGGGTTGTTTTCGGGTTAGGGTTATGGCTAGGGTTCGAGTTCATTTTCCAGTTAGGGTTAGGGTTATGTTTTGCTTTGTTAGGACGGTTAGGATTAGGGTTACTGTTAGGGTTATGTTAAGGTTTAGGGTGAGTTTAGTGTTTGGATTAGGGTTATGGTTAGTGTTTGGTGTCGGTATCAGGTTAGGTTTATTGTTAGGGTTCGGGTTAGCGTTTGAGTTAGGGTTAGGGTTTGGGGTTTTAGGCTAGATTTCTGTTTAGGTTAGGGTTCCGATTCGTGTTCATGTTAGGTTTAGGATTAGGGTTATTGTGAGGTTTAGGCTTAGCTTTATTTTGAGGTTTGCCTTTGGATTAAGGTAAGGTTTAGGTTTCGGGTCGGGATAAGTTTAGGTTTAGGTTTAGTGTCGGATTAAGCTTCGGGTTAGGGTTAAATTTGGGGCCCGGTTTAGGGTTTGGGTTAGGGTTCGGCTTATGCTTAGGGCTAGGTTTAAGGTTAGGGTTGGGTTGGATTAGGTTTACTGTTAGGGTTCATGTTAGGGTTAGAGTTATGTTTAGTCTTAGAGTTATTGTTAAGATTAGGGTTAGGGTTAGGTTTCAGGTGCGGGTTTGGGTTAGGCTTAGTGATAGGGTTTGGGTTAGGGTTAGGACTAGGGTTAGGGTTAGGGCCTGGGCTGGGTTATGTTTAGGGCTAGGGCTAGGATTAGTGTTATGGTTATTCTTAGAGTTAGATGATGTGGTTTGTGTTTCCGTTAAGGTTAGGTTTAGCAGTCGGGGTAGGATTAGGAATAGGGTTAGTGTTTGTGTTAGGACTGGTTTAGGGCTACAGCAAGGGCTAGGGATAAGGTTAGGGTTGGATTACATGTAGGGTTAGGGTGAGAGTTAGGAGTAGGTGTAGTGACAGGGTTAGTGTTATCACAAGAGTTATCGTTAGGGCTGGGCTTAGGGCTAAGTTTAGTTATTACATTTATGGTTAGGTTTCTTATTAGGTTTAACACTAGATTTATTTTTACGGTTTGGGACGGTGTGGGTTTTGATGTTAGAGCTAGGTGTATGATAAGGGTTAGGTCTGACGTTAGTGTCGTGTGTACCTTCGGGTGGGACAATGGAAAGTGTAGGAATAGGCATAGGGTTTTGGTTTGGGTTAAGACTAGAGTTAGAGTAAGGGTTATGCTAGCGTTAGGGTTACTGTTAGGGTTAGGGTTAGGACTAGGTTTTAAGTTAGGGTTAGAGTTGGCTTAGGGTTACAGTTACAGTGAGTGTTAGGGGTAGGCATATGATTAGGGTTAGGGCTAGGGGGAGTTTTAGGGCTTGGGGTAGGTTTAGGGTTAGAGCTAAAGTTGGGTTAGGGTTCATGATACAAACCCCAACCCTAGCCCTAAAACTAATGTTAACATTAATCCGAACGTTAAGCCTAAATCTCATCATAGCCCTAAACCTAGCCCTAACCCTAACCATAGCCCCAGACATAACCTTATACCTAACCCTAACCCTAAATCTAAACCTACAATTACCCCTACACTAAACCTAGGCCTACCACTAACCCGATACCTGACACTTAGCGCAATACAACACGAACCCAAACACTAACAATAACAATAACAATAATTCAAGAATTAGCACTAAGCCTAAGCCTAGCCCTATCCCTAACGCCAACCCTAGTCCTAGACTTAACCTTAACCCTGGCACTAGCTCATGCCCTAAACCTAACCCTAACTGTAACCCTAACCCTAACCCTTGCCCTAGATCTAGCCCTAACCCAAACTACAGCTGAAACTAATCCTAGCCCTAGCCCTAAAACCCAGACCTTACACTAGCCATAACCTTAACTCTATGTCTAAACCTAGTTCTTGCCCAAATCTTAACCCTAACCCTAACACTATGCTAACTCTAGTACACTAACTCTAAATACTAAGGCTAACACTATATTTAACTCTAATCCTAACAATAACCCTAACACTAATACAACCCTAGCCCTAACCCGAACCCTAACCATAACCCTTACCCTAAACCTAAATCTACTTCTAACCATAACCCTAACACTAACCTTGACCCAAGTCTTCAACTAACCCTATCCCTAAACCCAGCCCCAACCCTAACCCTAATCATTGTCCTCACCTGACCCCTAACACTATCCCTAGCCTTAACACTCACTCTAATGTTATCCATAATCCTAACACAAGCCCCAACCCTAGACCTAACTCTAACTGTAACCCTAACCCTAAAACTGGGCCTAAAACTTAGCCCAACCCCGAACACTAACACTAACGCAGCCCTATGCTTAGTCCTGAATCTGACACTAAACCCAACAGTAAAACTGAACCTAGCCCTAGTCTAAGCCCTAGACCAAGCCCTAGCCATAAACTTAACCCTAGACCTAACTCTAGCCCTGGCCCTAATGGTAACGCTAATGCAATTCCCACAGCTAACTGTATCACTACCCCTAACCTTAACTGTAACCCTACCTCTATCCCTAAAACACTCTTTACCCAGACCCTAAGACTTAAGGTAACACGAACCCTAACACTAACCCAACCCTAAACCCAAACCTAACCGTAACCCTAACCCTAACCTTAAGCCTAACAATAACCCAATCCCTAGTGATAACACTAACACTAATCTTAAGAATAATCATAACCCTAAACCTACCGCTACACCTAACCCTGACCCTATGCCTAACTGTAACCATAACCCTAAATCTTAGATAACCCCTACCCCTAAGTCTAACCCTAACCCTAACTCTAACGCTAACCCTAACCGTAACCCTATGCCTACCCCTAATACTACCCTGAACACTAACATTAACTCTTTAACCCAACCCCAACCCAACCCCAACACTAATCCTAGCATTAACCCTAACCCAAACCCTTGCCCTAAACCTAGCACTAACCCTAAGCCTAACCCTAGCCCTAACCCTAAAACCAGCCCTAGACCCAGCCTTAACCCTAACCCTAAACGTAAGACAAAGCCAAAAGCTAACCCTAATTGTACCCCAGACCTACCCCTAACCATAAACCTACCCTTAACCCTAACCGTGGCTCTAGACCCTAATGCCAACTCTAACACTAGCCGTAAACATAAATCTAACCCTAACTTTAAAACTACCCCTAACCCAATCCCTACAACAACCACTGGCCTTAACCTGAAACTAACCCTAAACCTATCCCTACACCTACTCCTCCCTTAACCATAACCCTAACCGAAACCCTAGCCCCTCCATAACCATAGGCCAAACTCGAATGCAACCCTAACCCCAACCCTACCACTAACCATAAAACTAAACCTAACCCTAACCCAAACTTAACCTCAACTCCATCCCTAATGATAACACTATTCCTAAAACTAGCCATAATCCTAACCTTAGCCCTAGCCCTAACCCTAAACCTAGCCCTAGCCCTAAACTTACCCCTAACCCTAACACTAACACTAACCCTAACACTATCCCTACACGTACCACTCTGCTAAACCTAACCTTAAGCCAAGCCTAACACTAACCCTAACCCCAGTTCTAGCACTAACACAAACCTTAACCCTAGGCCTAACTCTACCCCTACACCTACACACCTCCCCTAATCCTAATCCAAACCCTACCCCAACCCTAAGCTTAAACCTAAACCTAACGCAAGCTTAACCCCAAACATAACCTTAACATTAACCACAAAACTAACATTAACTCTGTACCAAACCTAACCTTAACCATAAACCTTACCCTAACACTAATCCAAGTCCTGCACCTACACCTACTATTAACTCTAAACCTAACCATAATACAAACAAACTCCTAACCCCACCCCTACCCCTACCCCCACCCCTAAACCTAACGCGAACTCTAACCTAGCTCTACCCCTAACGCTACCCCTAACGTTAACCCTAACCCATTCATACCCCAACCTTAATCCTAGCCATAGCCCTAAACATAAAACCAACAACAGCCCTAGCCCTAAACCTGACCTAGCACTAACCTTAGTCCTAAACCTAACACTAAACCTAGCACTAACCATAGTCCTGCCCTAACCATTGCACTAACACTCCATCGCCACTCTGAGCCCTAACTCTCACCCTAAACCAACCCCAACCCAACCTCTACCCTAAACCTAACCCTAACCCTAACACTATCGCTCACAGTAACCATAACCCTAGCTGTAACCCTAACCCTAGCACTAACCTCATCTGTGACGTTAACGTTAAACATTGCCCTAGACCTAACACTAACCCAGCCCTACACATGAAATTAACCATAGTCCTAGTCCTAACCCTAAACTCAGGCCTAGCCCTAGCCATAAATCTAGACCTATCCTTAACCCTAGCCATGGCCGTAACCTTAACCCTAACATTAACACTATCCATAACCCTAGCACAAACACTAATGCTAACCCTGAACCAAACCAAACACTAAAAAGCCATCCCCATTCCCCACTATAAACCCATCCCCATACCCCTAACACTAACCCTACCCTTAACCCTAAACCTAGCCGTAACCGTGACCCTGCACTACACTTAACCCTAAAGCAAATCCTTACCCTACCATAACTCCTAATCTTACCTTAATTCTAGCCCTAGCCATACCCTCACGCTAGTGCTAGACCTAACACTAACCCTAACACTAACCCTAACTCTAGGCCTAGCCCTAGCCCTACCTTTAAGCCTAACACTAGTCCTAACCATAACACAAACCCTAACACTACCCTATGCCAAACTCTACCCTTACACCTGACTCTAACCCTAACCATATCCCTAACCCTAACCCTCAACTCTAGCCCTAACCCAACTGAAATCCTAGCCCTAAATCTAACCCTAAACTTAGCCCTAGCCCTAGCCATAGCTCGAACCCTCACACTAACCCTAGCTCTAACCCTAATGATAAATCTAGATCTAGTCCTAACACTAAGGTTAACCCTAACCCTGTCCATAGCCCTGGCTCTAACCGTAACCATAACACTAGCCCTATCACTAACCTTAACCCTAAAACTATCTCTATACCTAACCTTAAACCATCTCTAACCCCAACCCTACCCATTCCCCTAAGCCTAACATTAACCCTAACTCTAACTCAGCCCTAGGCTAACCTTGACCCTAACACTTATCCCAGTCTAAGCCACAGCCCTAACCTTAGTTTGATCACTAACACTAAACATAACTCTATCCCTAACAAAAACCGAGCCCAAGCAATTACCCTAGCCCTGCCCCTAAACTAAACTTATCTCTAACACTAACTCTACCACTAAAAGTAAACCTAACCCTAGCTCTAGGACTAACCTTAAACCTAAAACTTATCCTAACTCTAACTCTAGCTCTAGGCCTAACCCCAACCCTAGCCTAGAGGTGACCCTAATGCTAACATTAACCATCACCCAACACTAACCATAACCCAACACTAACCCTAACCCTAATGTTAACTCTGTCCTAATCATAGCCCTAACCCTAATGCCAACACTAGCCCATGTCCAAACCCTAACCCTAATCCTAGTCCTAATCTTACTTTTAACTATGATACTAGCCCTAAACCTGACACTAAACCTAAGCCTATACCTAACCCAAAACCTAACCCTAAATGTAACCTTAACCTACCAATAACCCTAGCTGTAGCCCTAAAATTGCCCCTACCCATAATGCTAACCATAACCCTAATCCTAACCCTACTCTTAATCTTACTTCTAATGCTAGGCCCAACCCTAGCCCTCAGAATAATCCTAGCCCTAAGCCTAACTCTAGCCCTAACGCTAACTCTCATGCTACCACCAGCCCTAACACTCATCGTAACGCTAACCCTAACCCAACCCTCACCCTACCCTTAAGCCTACCACTCCTCTAACTCTAACCCTAACCCAACTCTTACCACTACACTAGCCTTAATCCTAACCTAACCCTTACGCTACCTCTACCCCTACCCTCAACTGAAAACCTAAACAATCCCTAACCATAACTATAACATTAATCCTAACCCTAGCCTTTATCCTAAGCATAATCCTTGCCTTAACACTATCCCTAACTTAGTCGTAACCCTAATGATAGCCCTAGCTCTAGCTCTAGTCCTAACCCTAGCCCAAAACTAACCCTAACCCTACTGTAATCCGAACTCTAGCCCTAACCCTAAACCAAAGACCAGCCCTAGCCCTAACCCTAACTGTAGCACTAACTCTAGACTTAACCCTAACTGTAGCTATAAATCTAACCCAAACCCTAAGGTTAAACCTAAGGCTAATCCAAGGCCTAAACCTAGCCCTAACCCTAACCCTTGTCCTAACAGTAACCCTAACGCTAGACCTCCCCGTAAATCTAGCACTAAATCTAAACCTAACACACCCATAACCTTAACCATAACCATAGATCGAACCCTAACCCTAGCCCTAACTGTAACCCTATCCTAACCCTAGCTGTAACTCTAACCCTTCCCCTAAACGTAAACCTAAACATAGGTCTAGTACTAACCCTAAACCTAACCCTGACACTAAACCTAGACATAGACCTAGGGCTAACCCAAACACTAGACAGAGACCTGAGCCTAACCTGAGACCTACCACTAACCATAACCGTAACTGTAACCATAAACCTAACCATAACCCTAGCCATAGGCTTAACTTCTACCCTAGCCATAGACCTGACCCTAACCACAACCCTAACCCCAACTCTAACCCAACAGTAGCCCTAACCCTAATGTTAACCATGACCTAATCATTGCCCTAGCCCTAACCCCAACACAGGCCCTAGTCCTAACCCTAACCAAACCACGGACATAAATATAGCTCTAAACCTAACCCTAACCCTAACCCTAAACATAGCCTTAACCCTAACCCTCACCCTAACCCTATGCCTAAACCTAACCCATACTCTAACCCTAACAGTAACCCTAGACCTAGCCCTAGAACTAACACTAACACTAGCCTTAGCCCTAGACCTAGTTCTAACCTTAACCCTACCCCTAACCCTATGCCTAACACTAGCCTTAACACTAACGCTAACCCTAACCCTAAGCCTAACTCTAGCCCTAACCCTAGTCCTAGCCCTAACCTTAATGCTAACACTAACAGTAGCCCTAAACCAAACCCTAACACTACCCCAACCACAACCCTAACTCTAACCCAACTCTAAACTTACCCCTAACTCTACCGCTACTCCTACCCGTCACCTTAATGCTTACCCTATTTTTTTTCCCCCAAAGCCACAGTAGATAGTTGTATGTTATAAGTGCACATTCTTCTAGTTGCTGCATGTGGGACGTGGCGTCAGCATGGCCGGAAATGCGGTGTGTCGGTGTGCACCCGGGATCCAAAGCTGGGTCGCCAACAGCGGATCCTGCACACTTAACTGCTAAGCCATGGGGCCAGCCCCACGCTTACCCTAAATACAAACCTAACCTTACACATAACCCTAAAGTTAACCCTCACCCTACCCATAACCCAAACGCTAACGCACGCAACATTAACCCTAACACTAACCTTAATCCTAGCCATAGCCATAAGCCTAAAGCCAGCCGCAGCCCTAGCCCTACCAGCAACCTAGCACTAACCCTAGCCCTAACACTAAACATAGCCATAAACCTAACCGAACTCTAACCCTAAACCTAACCTTAGCTCTAACCCTAGACCTAAACCTAAGCCTTTCCCAAAACCTAATCCTAATGCTAACCATACACCTGACCATCATCCAAACACTAAACCTACCCCAAGCGTAACCCTAACCCTAGCCCTATCCCTAGCCCTAAGCCGAGCCCTAAGACTAACCAGAATTCTGTTCCTAACCCAACCCCAAGCCCTAACAATAACCCTATCCCCAACACCAACCAAAACCGCTACCCATATCCCAAACCTAAGCCTCAAACAACTCTAAGCCTAAACCTAGCCCTATGCCAAAGCCTCACCTTAAGTGTAACGCTAACCTTAACACTTGTCTTAGACCTAATTCTAACCCAGCCCTAGACAGGACCCTTACACTAGCCCTAACACTAACCTTAACCACAGACCTATCCTTAACCCTAAGTCTAACCCCAGTTCTAACCCGAGCCCTGGCCCTAACCCTAACACTAACACTAAACTTATCCCTAACCGTAGCCACAACACTAATGCTAATCCTAACCCTAACCATGACCCTAAACCGATCTCTCCCATTCCCAACAAATAACCCAATCTTTAACCCTAAACCTAACAGTACCCTTGCCACTAAGTCTAACACAAACCATGACCCTAAACCGAACCATGATCCTAGCCATAGCCTTAACCATAACGCTAGACCTAGACTTAACTCTAACCCTAACCCTAGCCCTAACCTGAACCATGGCACTAACCCTAATGCTCAATCTAGCCCTAGCCATAACACTAACACTAAACCGAACTGTAGCCCAAAACCAACACCTACCACTATGTGTAACCCTAACCCTAAACGGAGTATTAATCCTAATGCTAACCCAAATCCTATCCATAAACCTAACCCTAACCCTAGCCCTAGCGCTATCACTAACATAACCTTAAAGCTAACACTAATCCTAACCCTAATCTGTAACCTAACCCTAACCATAGCACAAACTTAACCCTAATCCTAACTTTAACCCTCAATCTAACCCTAAAACTGACCCTAACCCATAAGTCTAACCCTAAACCTCACCGAACCAGAAACCAAACACGAACCCAAACCCTTACCCGAACATAAACCTGAATCTGAACACTAACAAGAACCCTAACCTTGACCCCAACACTAGGACTAATCCTAAACATAAACTTAACATTAACCAAAGCCCTCAACCTAACTCTAACCCTAGCCCTAATGCTAGCCCTAGACCTAAACCTAGCCCTAGCCCTAACCATAACTGTAACCCTAGCCAGAACACAGGGCCTAGCCTTAGCTCTAGACCTAACACTAGCCCTAACTCTAAGTCTAGAGATAACAGTAGCCCTAGACCTAAACCTAGCACTAAATCTAATCCTAATCCTGGCCCTGGACATAACCCCAGCCGTAACACTAACCCTAACCCTAACACTAACCCTAACCATAACACTAAACTTAGCCATAAGCCTAGCCCTAGCAGTAACGCTAACTCTAGCCCTCACCCTCACCCTAATCCCAGCCCTAACACTAATACTAACACTAGCTCTAAACCTAACTCTAATCATAGCCCTAACCCACACCCTAGACCTATCCGTAACCCTGGCAATAACCCTAAACCTAGCCCTCACCCTAGCCTTAGCCCTAAACCTAAACATAACCTAATCTAGCTAGGGCTATTAACATAGCCCTAAACCTAAACACTAAACCTAACCCTAGCCTTAGACCCAGCCCTAGCCCTAACCCTAACCCTAGCTCTATCCCTAACCTTAACTCTAAACAAAACTCTAAAACTAATGCTAACACTAACCCTAACCCACACACAATTGGTTTGATTTTAACGTATGTGAATGTTGTCACACACAATAGGTATGATGTCATACATAAAAATGTGAATTATGTCACAAAACAAGTGAATGGTGTCACACATATCAATGGGTGTGTTTTCACACACAAATGTGAGCCTTGTCACACATACACCATTGGTGTGATGTCACACACACATTGAGTGATGTCAGACACACAATGTGTGTGAAGGCACACACCAACCTGGTGAAGTCACAGACAATGGGGGTCGTGTCTCTCAGGAAAATGAGTGTGAATTCACATATAATGAGAGTTACACAATACACACATGTGGGATTTAAGTCAGAGTAAAATGTGAGAGATTTCACAGACACCTAGGTGTTATTTCATACATAAGAGCGGATGTCACGGAGAGAGAAGTCAAGATGGCGGCGTAAGCAGACTCGGAACTCACCTTCTCCCGTAGACACAGCCAATTTACAACTACTCGTGGAAAAATTACCCCTGAGACAGAACTGAAAACTGGATAAGAGGAATTCCTGCAACAATGGACAATCCTCACTGAGGTGGAAGAGACAGAGACTCCCTTCTGGAGAGGAAAAACGCAGCCTTCACAAGCCGCCAGCTTCACGGCCGCCGGGACCAGCTTACAGGTACGCAGCCTCCCTGGAGGTGCGGGGCCCTGAGCCGGGGAGTGCCCCCGCTGTGGGCATTTTGTGGACCCAGCACAATCGAGACCAGCGGCATGATATCAGACTGTGCCTGCTACTAAAACATTGGGAAGCACCCCCAGAAAACCCGGTTCACAAAGAAACTAAAACCGGCTCTTAAAGGGCCCATGCGCAAACTCACCCATTTCAGAAAGCATCCTAAAATCACCAGAAAGAAAGGTGCACAGTACTGTGGTGAAAAGAGACTCACCTAATAGGCCCTGAGTGTATCTCGGTGAAGGGTGAGACCTCTCCAGGGACTGGGACATTGGCGGCGGCCATTGTTGTGGCCTGGTGTGGGCGTGCTGACACAGACGCAATTGGAGTTCTCCCTGGGACCTGCTAGCCCAGGGTCTGCCCCACCCGCTAGAGCACCGATTTAATCCAGCTCAGCCAGGGCAGGCAGCCCACCCTAGAGACTGGCCCCACCCAACAACAAGCCCTCAGGCAACTTGTGGGCCTGCATAGATTGGTGACTGGATTCTCTGCAGCCTGGCAACTGAGCCGACTTTAGTGGGGCAGGGTGTGCACAAGGAGCGGGTAGAGAGTGTGGGGCAGTGGTGGAGTGTGTGGGGCTCCCGCCGTGGAGAGACTGGGTCCGCTTGGGGAGGTCAGGGTGCACACACGGGGCAGGACTGTGTTGACTGTGTGTGTGGACCTGTTGGCCGCACGGCTTGTCAGCTGCAGAAGACTTGGGCTTCTCAAAGACCCACATAGGGGGTTTGCCCCACCTTCCAAAGCCTGAAGCAATTGGGTGCTCCTGTGCCTGAGGCCAGCCCCACCCAGCTGCAATCCTCAGAGAGCTGACAAGAGACCTAACAGGTTAGAGGCTTACAGCAATTGCAAGGCCCTGAGCCTAACAACCTCCCATTCTGGGGGCCTACTCACTTAAAAGAAATACTGCAACACAAATGTGGTATTAGAACTTGCAGCCAACTGTGCTGGGGCTCCCCACACCTCATAAAGAGACTGAAGGCCCCACAACAACTACAAGCAGCTCAGCATTACAACAGCTGGCCAGGAGCATAACTCGGCCTCCCTGGGTGCCTACAGGGAGAGCAAACAGGCCACAACAGCAGGACACACGTAGCCCACATAGGGGTCACCCCTGGAACATTGAGAACTGAGGGAAGTACACTGGAATCCTCCTAAGGCATCACTTACATAAGGTCACCTATCCAAGAACAGGAGACATAGCTGACCTACCTAATACGTATACACAAGCATAGGGAAAGAGGCAAAATGAGGAGGCAAAAGAATACATTCCAAGTAAGGGACAGGACAAAACCCTAGATAAGAAATTAAGTGAAACAGAAATGAGAAACCTACCCGACAGAGAGTTCAAACTAAGAGTGTTAAGGATGCTCACTGATGTGGGGAGAAGAATAGATGATCTCAGTGAGAATGTCAACAAAGAAATGGAAGATATAAAAAAGAACCAATCAGAAATGAAGAATACAATACTGGAAATGAAAAATTCATTAGAGGGACTCAAAAGCAGAGTAGAGGATACAGAAGAATGGATCTGTGAGCTGGATGAAAGACTAGAAGAAATTACCCAAGGTGAACAGGTAAAAGAGAAAAGATTTAAAAAGAGTGAGGACAGTCTAAGGGACCTCTGGGACAACATCAAGTGCACTAACATCCGTGTTATATGTGTCCCGGAAGGAGTAGAGCGAGACAGGGGGGCAGAGAATCTATTTCAAGAAATAATAGATGAAAACTTCCCTAACCTAAGGAAGGAAACAGACATCCAGGTACAGGAAGCACAGAGAGCCCCAAACAACATAAACCCAAAGAGGCCCACACCAAGACACATCATAATCAAAATGTCCAGAATTAAAGATAAAGAGAGAATCCTAAAAGCCGCAAGAGAATGTCAAGTTACATACAAAGGAAACCCCATAAGGCTATCAGCTGACTTCTCAGCAGAAACTTTACAGGCTAGAAGAGAATGGCATGATATATTTAAAGTGCTAAAAGGAAAAAACTTACAGCCAAGAATACTCTACACAACAAGGTTATCATTCAAAATGGAAGGAGAGATCAAAAATTTCCCAGACAAGCAAAAATTAAAGGAGTTTGTCACCAAGAAACCAGTGCTACAAGAAATGTTAAAGGGACTGATTTAAGGGGAAAAGAGAAGACCACAAATAGGAAAAACTATCTATTTCCATGATAAGAGCGTAATGGATACAAAAGCACAAAAAAGAGGTTAGATATGATATCAAAAACATAAAAGGAGGGAGGAGGGGAGTTAAAGAGTACAGCTTTCAGACAGAGGTCAAACTAAAGTGACCATCAATTCTGTATAGAAGAAGAAAGGAACAGAGAAGGACTACTAAAACACTGAGAAAAAAAAAAGTTAAAAAATGGCAATAAGTACATACTTATCAATAGCGACTTTAAATGTCAATGGACTAAATGCTCCAATTAAAAGGCATAGGGTGGCTGACTGGATAAAAAAAGAAGACCCATATATATGCTGCATACAAGAGACACACTTCAGACCTAAAGACACTCAAACTGAAAGTGAAGGGATGGATAAAGATACTCCACGCAAATGGTAATGAAAAGAAAGCTGAGATAGCAGTACTCATATCAGATAAAATAGACTTTAAAACAAAAACTGTAAAAAGAGACAAAGAAGGGCATTACATAATGATCAAGGGACCACTCCAACAAGAGGATATAACACTTGTAAATATCTACGCACCCAATGTAGGTGCACCTAAATATATAAAGCAATTATTAACAGACATAAAAACAGAAATAGACAGTAACACAATAATAGTAGGGGACTTGAACACTCCACTTACACCAACGGATAGATCATCCAAACAGAAGATCAATAAGGAAACATTGGCCTTAAATGACACACTAGAACAGATGGACCTAGTAGATATATACAGAGCATTCCATCCAAAAACCGAAGAATGCACGTTCTTTTCAAAGGCACATGGAACATTCTCCAGGATTGATCACATATTAGGCCACAAAACAATTCTCCATAAATTTAAGAAGATTGAATTAATACCAAGCATCTTTTCTGACCACAACGGTATGAAACTAGAAATCAACTGTAGGAAGAAAAGCAGAAAAACCACAAATACGTGGAGATTAAACAAAATGCTACTGAACAACGACTGGGTTAACGAAGAAATCAAAGAAGAAATCTAAAAATACCTGGAGACAAATGAAAATGAAAATACTACATGCCAGAATTAATGGATACAGCAAAAGCGGTTCTAAGAGGGAAGTTTATAGTGATACATGCCTATCTAAACAAACAAGAAAAATCTCAAATAAATAATCTAACAATGCACCTAAAGGAACTGGAAAAAGAAGAACAAACAAAGCCCAAAATCAGTAGAAGAAGGGAAATAATAATCATCAGAGCAGAAATAAATGAAATAGAGACCAAAAAAAAAAGAAAAATTAATAAAACCAAGAGCTGGTTCTTTGAAAAGATCAACAAAATTGACAAACCTTTAGCTAGACTCACCAAGAAAAAAGGAGAGAAGGCACAAATAAGTAAAATCAGAAATGAAAGAGGAGAGGTTACAACAGACACCCCAGAAATACAAAAGATTATAAGAGAATACTATGAAAAGCTATATGCCAACCAATTCGACAATCTGGAAGAAATGGATAAATTCTTAGAATCATACAACCTTCCAAAACTGGATCAAGAAGAAGTAGAGAATTTGAATAGACCAATCACCAGTAAGGAGATCAAAACAGTAATCAAAAACCTCCCCAAAAATAAAAATCCAGGACCAGATGGCTTTCCTGGTGAATGCTACCAAACATTCAAAGAAGACTTAATACCTATCCTTCTCAAACTCTTTGAAAAAATTGAGGAGGGGGGAAGCTCCCTAACTCATTCTACAAAGCTGACACTACCCTGATACCAAAACCAGACAAGGACAACACAAAAAAAGAAAATTACAGGCCAATATCACTGATGAACATCGATGCAAAAATCCTCAACAAAATACTAGCAAATCACATACAACAATACGTTAAAAAGATTATACACCATGATCAAGTGGGATTTATTCCAGGTATGCAGGGATGGTTTAACATTAGCAAATCAATCAACATAATACACCACATTAATAAAATGAAAAATAAAAATCACATGATCATCTCAATAGATGCAGAGAAAGCATTTGACAAGATACAGCATCCATTTATGATAAAAACTCTGAATAAAATGAGTATAGAAGGAAAGTACCTCAACATAGTAAAGACCATATATGACAAACCCACAGCTAATATCCTCCTCAATGGTGAAAAACTGAAAGCTATCCCTCTAAGAACAGGAACCAGACAAGGATGCCCACTGTCACCACTCCTATTTAACATAGTACTGGAAGTCCTAGCCAGAGCAATCAGGCAAGAGAAAGAAATAAAAGGGATTGGAAAGGAAGAAGTGAAACTGTCACTATTTGCAGATGACATGATTTTATATATAGAAAACCCTAAAGAATCCACCAGAAAACTTTTAGAAGTAATAAACGAATATGGTAAAGTTGCAGGATACAAAATCAACATACAAAAATCAGTTGCATTTCTGTACACTAACAATGAAGTAGCAGAAAGAGAAATTAAGAATACCATCCCATTTACAATTGCAACAAGAAGAATAAAATACCTAGGAATAAACTTAACCAAAGAGGTGAAAGATCTGTACACCAAAAACTATAAAATATTGCTGAAAGAAATTGAAGAAGACACAAAGAAATGGAAAGATATTCCGTGCTCTTGGATTGGAAGAATTAACATAGTTAAGATGTCCATACTTCCTAAAGCCATCTATAGATTCAATGCAATCCCTATCAAAGTTCCAACAACATTTTTCACAGAAATAGAACAAAGAATCCTAAAACTTATGTGGAACAACAAAAGACCCCGAATAGCTAAAGGAATCCTGAGAAAAAAGAACAAAGCTGGAGGTATCACACTCCCTGATTTTAAAATATACTACAAAGCTATAGTAACCAAAACAGCATGGTACTGGCACAAAAACAGACACACAGATCAATGGAATAGAATCGAAAGCCCAGAAATAAACCCACACATCTATGGACAGCTAATCTTTGACAAAGGAGCCAAGAACATACAATGGAGAAAAGAAAGTCTCTTCAACAAATGGTGTTGGGAAAACTGGACAGCCACATGCAAAAAAATGAAAGTAGAGCCTTACTTTACACCATACACAAAAATTAACTCCAAATGGATTAAAGACTTGAATGTAAGACCTGAAACTGTGAAACTTCTAGAAGTAAACATAGGCAGTACGCTCTTTGACATCGGTCTTAGCAACATATTTTCAAACACCATGTCTGACCGGGCACGAGATACAATAGAAAAAATAAACAAATGGGACTACATCAAACTAAAAAGCTTCTGCACAGCAAAGGACACCATCAACAAAACGAAAAGACAACCTAACAATTGGGAGAAGGTATTTGCAAACCATACTTCTGATAAGGGCTTAATCTCCAAAATATATAAAGAACTCATACATCTCAACAACAAAAAAACTACCAACCCAATTAAAAAATGGGCAAAAGACCTGAATAGATATTTCTCCAAAGAAGATATACAGATGGCCAACAGACACATGAAAAGATGTTCAAAATCACTAACTATCAGGGAAATGCAAATCAAAACTACAATGAGATATCACCTCACGCCTGTCAGAATGGCTATAATTAACAAGACAGGAAACAACATGTGTTGGAGAAGCTTTGGAGACAAGGGTACTCTCACACACTGCTGGTGGGTGTGCAAACTGGTGCAGCCACTATGGAAAACAGTATGGAGATTCCTCAAAAAATCAAGGTATTCCACTGTTGGGTATTTATCCAAAGAACTTGAAAACACCAATTTGTAAAAGTACATGCAACCCTGTGTTCATTGCAGCATTATTCACAATAGCCAAGACTTGGAAGCAACCTAAGTGCCCATCAAGGGACGAATGGATAAACAAGCTGTGGTATATATACACAATGGAATACTACTCTGCCATAAGAAATGATGAAATCCAGCCATTTGTGACAACATGGATGGATATTGAGGGTATAATGCAAAGTGAAATAAGTCAGAGGGAGAAGGTCAAATACCGTATGATTTCCTTCGTTAAGTAATAGATAATAACAACAATAAACAAACACATAGGGACAGAGTTTGGATTGGTGGTTGCCGGGGGGGAGGGAGGTGAAGGGGATGGTTCGGTACATGTGTGTGGTGATGGGTTTTAGTTGGTGTTTTGGTGGTGAACATGATGTAATCTGTGCAGAAGTGGAGGTGTAGTGATGTACACCTGAAATTTTTACAATGTTGTAAACCAATGTTACTGCAATAAACGAAAAATTAAAAAAAATAAAAAGAGCGGATGTCACATAACACTGAATAATATGACTGCTGTCACATGCAATGGGAGTGATATCACACAATATGTGAGATGTGACTGGCTATC
This sequence comes from Diceros bicornis minor, assembly GCF_020826845.1. NCBI lineage: Eukaryota > Metazoa > Chordata > Mammalia > Perissodactyla > Rhinocerotidae > Diceros > Diceros bicornis. Next base: position 561,531 of record NW_026690880.1, on the reverse strand, counting down.
CTAGTGTTACCACAATCAGGGTGTGTGATGTCCAAAAAAGGGGGTGATGTCACACATAACAATTGCAGTGATGTCACACAAAAAATGTGAATGATGTCACAAGCATGACGTTGGAGTGATGTCAAACACACTATCAGAGTGATGCCACACTCAATTGGTGTCATGTCATACGTAATACTGGGAGTGACACCAACATAACGACAGTTGGGATATAATATCCTAATTAAGGTTGATGTCACACACAATTGATGTTATGTGACACAAGATGAGGATGTTGTCACACACACAAGTGGTGTGATGTCACCCATAACCGTGTGTGTCATGTCAGGCATAACAATGGGTGTGATATCCCATGCACACAATGGGAGTGATGTCATACTATAAAAAGTGAGTTGTGTCAAAAGGGACATGACGATGTCACACATAGCAGTGAGAGTGTTGTCACACAATTCAAATGATGTCACACATAATGTGAGTGATGTCACACAGAAACAGGTGAATAATACAGCAGAGGACTCGTGACTGATGTCACACATGTGTGTCAGTGATGTCACACTATTGGTGTGATGTCATAAAAACAACAGGCATGTTGTCTCAAATAACAGAGAGATGTCACTCCAAATATATGAATGAAGTCACAGAAACACCATGAGAGTGACGGCACAACAGTAGTAGAGTGATGTCCTCAAGAATTAGTGTGACGTCACACAGAATATTAGTAGTAACTTCACACATAACAATAGCGATCTCATATGCTAAATTGCATTCATGTCACACGCAATTGGTGCGATGTCAACATCTCTGAATGTTGTCACGCTCATAATAGGTGTGATGTCATACATGAAAAAGTGTCTTGTCTTATGCCACAAAAAAGTGAATAATGTCACACATATCATTGGGTATGTTTTCAATCACAAATGTGAGCCCTGTCACAAGTACACCATTGGTGTGATGTCAGACACACAATGAGTGTGAAGGCTCACACCAACCTGGTGATGTCACAGACAACAGGAGTGGTGTCTCTAAGGAAAATGAGTGAATATCCACACATAGCAATGAGAGTTACACAAAACACACCAGTGCGATATGTCAGAGTAAAATGTGAGAGATTTCACAGAAACCTGAAGTGACTTCATACATAACAGTGGGTGTCACATCACTGTTAAGAATATGACTGTCATCACACACAATGGGAGTGATATCACACAATTTGAGAGATGTGACAGGCTAACCTAGTTTTATCCTGCTCAAAGTGTGTGATGTCTCAAAATGGGTGTGATGTCACACATAACGATTGGAATGATGTCACACACAAAATGTGAGCGATGTCACACACTGTTGGCGTGATGTCAAACACTATCAAAGTGATGTCACAATCAAGTGGTGTGATGTCATACATAATACTGGGAGTAACACCGCACACAATAGTGGTTTGATATCATATGAAAATTAAGGTTGATGTCACTCACAATTGATGGATGTGACACGCAAAGAGGATGTTGGCACACACAAAGGGCTGTGATGTCACCCATAAACAAGTGTGTCACATCACACATAACATAGGGTGTGATATCACATGCACAAAATGGGAGTGATGTCACAATTTACATGTCACTGATCTCACAGATAGCAGTGGGAGTGATGTCACACTATTGATGTGATGTAACTCATAACAATGGGTGTGATTTCACACATAAATAAATGAGCAATCTCACAAAGGACACATGACTGATATCACACATAACCTGTTAATAGTCTACACTCAGGTTTCTATCCAATGTATTGAAAGAGCACTTCTGCTGAATTCAGCTTGCCAATAGCTGTAGGGAACATACTCTAACGAGACCTTTTATACTTTTCACTACAACTGGTACAGCATATCTGTAACATCCATTCAATGAAAGTACAGGGTGAAGAAAAACTCCTTTTTATATCTGTTTATGATGGTCTTGAAAAGTCCCTTTTCAAAGGTTGCAATTTACGTCTTTCATTCGGGCTTTCTCTTACATGGGGAACGAAAGAATGTGCTTGTTGAGCTTGGTTGGCCAGTAGCTGTTAGGGAGCATCTTCCTATGAGAGGGCCTAAACTTTTCACTACACAAGGAAGAGAATATCTCTAATATGCATATACGAAAAGCACAGTGTGGAGAAAAACCCTTGCTTGTACCTGTTTAGCATCTGCACTGAAAAGTACTTTTTCAAACATTGCAGCTCACGACATTTACTCAGGCTCTCTCTCACAGTATAGGAGACAATGTTCTTACTGAGCAAAGGTTGCCATTAGCTGTAAGTAAGATCTTCCCATGAGAGCTTTTAAGCTTTTCACTACTGCTGGGAGAAAGTATCTATAACATCCATTGAAATACCATACACGGTGGAAAAAAACTCATTTTAGTTGCTGAAGATCATCTTGATGAGTGAACTTTTCAATCATTGATCTTCATGGCCTGCACTCAGGCTTTCCCTCAAATATAATGAAAGAACACCCGTTCTGAACCCAACAGCCCTGTAGCTGTAAGTCAGCCCTTCCTTGGAGGGCTTTTAAACTTGTCACTACAGCTGGGAGAGAGTATCTGTAACATTCATAAAATGAAAGTCAAGTGTGCAGAAAATCTCTGGCTGCTGTGTCTATAGGATCCTCCTGCAAATTGCCTTTTCCATCACTGTAGTTAACGACCGTCACTCAGGCTTTCTCTCCTATGTAAGGCAAGAAACTACTTGCTGAACTCAGCTGGCATGGAGCTTTAAGCAGGATCCTCCTTTGAGAGCTTGTAAACTTGCACTGCAGCTGCAAGAGAATATCTGTAACATCCATTCCATGTAAGTTCTCTGTGGAGGAAAAAACTTCCTTTTAGCTTTTTAGGATCATATTGTAAAGTGCCTTTCATCTTTGCATTTGATTGCATGCACTCAGGTTTCCTACTTGATATAAAAGAAAGCACCCTTGCTAAACCTATATTGCAAGTGGCTGTTGGGAACACCTTCCTAGGGGAGTTTCCACTTTTCACCACAGCTCGGAAAGAAGCTGTATCACATCCATTCAATGAAAGGACACCATGAAGAAAACCTCCTCTTGTAAGCGTTTATGACCATGTTCTTAAGTGGCTTTAACTACACTGCAGTTCAATCTATATTCAGAGTCTCACTAGCATATCATGATGACCATTACTGCTTATCACAGCTTGCCAGTATCTGATAGTAACATCTTCATATGAGAGGATTTAAAATTACAGTAACACTGGGAGAGTGTATCTATAACATCCATAAAACGAAAGTCTAGTATGTATAAAATTTCTTGCTTCTATCTGTATACAACTATCCTGATAATTGCCTTTATCAACATTGCAGTTAACTACCTTCAATCAGGAATTCTTCCCCATGTAAAGCAAGAACGTTCTTGTTGACCTCTGCTTCCAAGTACTTTACAGGAGCATCTGCCTCTGAGAGCTTTTAAACTTTCCACTGCCGTGGGGCAAGTATTACTCTAACATCCATTCCATGAACCTACTCTGTGGTGAGCAACTCTTCAAGTTACCATTTTAGGATATGTTCAAGTGCCTTTTCCTCTTTGTCGCTCATTGCCTGCACTGAGGCTCCCTTCCCAACTGAAAGACAACTCACCACTGCTCAAACAAGTTTGAAAGTAGCTGTTAGGAACAACGTCCTATGACAGCTTTCCAACTATCACTACAGGTGGTGCAGATGATAATTACCATCCATTCAATAAAAGTTGACTGTTCAGAGCAACTCCTGCTTGTAGGTGTTTAGGATCATCTTGAGAAGAGTCTTTTAATTACTGCAGTTCAATCTGCATTCGCGGTCTGAGTAGCATATTATGATGAACACTATTGATTAACACAAGTGGTCAATATCATAGGTTACATCTTCATATGAGAGGTTTATCAGTTTCACTGCAGCTAGAGGAGAGTATCTATAACATCCATAAAATGAAAGTCAAGTGTGGAGAAAATCTCATCCTTGCATCTATATAGAATCTTCTTGCAAATTGCCTTTTCCCTCTTTGCAGTTAACGACTTTCACTCAGGCTCTCTCTCCCAAGACATGCAAGAAAATGTTTGCTGAACTCAGTATGCAAGTATCTCTGAGGAGGTTTTTCCTCTGAGATCTATTAAACATTTCACTGCAGCTGGGAGAGAATATCTCCGACATCCATTCCGGGAACATACTCTGTGCATAAAAAGTCGTCCTTTTAGGTATTAGGATCATATGTTAAATTGCCTTTTCCTCTTTGCTGTTCATTGCCTGCAATGATGTTTCCTTCACTATATAGAGACAAAACACCACTGCTCAACCAATTTTGCCAGTAGCTGTAAGGACAGGTTCGTATGAGAGCTTTCAAAGTATTACTAAAGGTTTTGTTGATTATATTTAACATCCATTCCATTCAAGTTGAATCTTCAGAAAAACTCCTGATAGTAGCTGTTTAGGATCATCTTGAGAAGAGATATTTAATACACTAGAGTTCAATCCACTTTCAGGCTCTCATGAACATATCATGACAAACATTATAGCTTAACACATGTGGCCTATATCTGTAAGTAACATCTTCATCTGAGATGTTTTAAAATTTCGGTACAGCTGGGAGAGGGTATCTATAACATCCATAAAATGAAAGTGAAATATGCAGAAAATCTGTGGCTTGTCTCTTTATGGGATCAGCCTGCATATTGCCTTTAGATCACTGCAGTTAACGACCTTCGCTCAGGCTCTCTATCCCATGTAACGCAAGAAAGTGTTTCTTAACTCGCCTTGCAGGAATCTTTAAGGATGATCTTCCTCTGAGAGCTTGTAATCTTTTCACTGCAGCTAGGAGAACCTATTCATTACATCCATTCCATGTAAGTACTCTGTGGAGGAAAACACTTGCTTTTAGCTTCTTTGGATCATATTGTCAATTGCCTTCTCATCTTTGAATTTCATTGCCTGCCCTCAGGCTTCCTCCCTGATGTAAAGAAAAAACACCACTGCTAAACCTCCTCTGCCAGTAGCGATTAGGAATACCTTCCCATGAGAGTTTACACTTTTCACCACAGCTCAGAATAAAGCTCTATCACATCCATTTAATGAAAGTACACCGTGAGGATAACTTCTGCTTATAACTGTTTAGGGTCATCTTCATAAGTGACTTCAAATACACTGCAGTTCAATCTGCGTTCAGGGTCTCACTAGTATGTCATGACGAACACTATTGCTTAACACAGGTGACGAATATCTGGTAGTGACATCCTCATTGGAGAGGTTTTAAAATTTCAGTACGGCTGGGAGACAGTATATGTAACATCCATAAAATGAAATTTCACTTTGGAGACAATCTCTTGTTTATATCTGTATAGGATTATCCTGAAAATTGCCATTTACATCATTGCTGTTAATGACCTACACATAGGAATTCTCTCCTTGTAATGCCAGAAAGTTCTTGCTGAACTTGCTTGCAAATATCTTTAAAGACCACCTTCCCCTGAGATCTTTTAAACTTTCCATTGTACCTGGGAGAGAATATCTATAACATCCATTCCATGAACATACTCTGTGGTGGAAAAGTCTTCCTTTTAGTATTTTGGATCACATAGTAAAGTGCCTTTTCCTCTTTGTAGTTCATGTCCTGCACTGTGGCTTCCTTCCCACAGGCAAGACAAAATACCACTGCTCAACGACGTTTACCAGTAACTCTTTGAAACACTCCTAGGAGAGCTTTCAAACTATCACCACATGTGGTGCAGATTATCATTACCCTACATTCAATGAAAGCGGACTCTTCAGAGAAACTCTGCTTACAGCTGTTAGGGATGATCTTGAGACGAGACTTTGACTACACTGCAGTTCAGTCTGCCTTCAGGTTCTCAGTAACATATCATGATGAACACTATTGCTTATCACAGTTGGCCAATATCTGTAAGTAACATCTTCATATGAGTGGTTTTCAAGTGTCAGTACAGCTGGCAAAGGGTATCTATAACATCCATCAATTGAAATTCCGGTGTAGAGAAAATCTTTTGCGTGTATCTGTATAGGACTATTCTGAAAATTGCCTTTTCCAACGTTGCAATAAATAACCTTTATCCGTGCTCTTTCTCCCAAGTCAGGTAAAAAATGTTTGCTGAACTCAGTTTGGAAGTATCTTTAAGGAGGCTCTCCCTCTGAGAGCTTTTAAACTTTTCACTGCAGTGGGGAGCAAATATCAATAACATCCATTTTAGAAATGTACCCTGTGGAGAAAAATTCTTCCTTTTAGCTTTTTAGGATCATATTGTAAAGTGCCTTTTCCTCTTTGTCGTTCATTGCCTGCACTGAGCCTCCCTTCCCAATGGAAATACAAAACACTCCTGCTCAATGACCTTTGCCAGTAGCCATCAGAGCGTCTTCTTAGGAGAGCATTTGAACGATCACTACAGGTGGTGCAGATTATTGTTATGATCAACTCAAAGAAAGTTGACGCTTCAGAGAAACTCCAGCTTGTGGCTGTTAATGGTCACCTTGAGAAGAGACTTTTAATAGACTCAGTTCAAACTCTAGTCCGAGTCGCACTAGCATATCATGATGAACTATATTGTTTAAGACAGGTGGCCAATATCTGAAAGCAACATCTTTATCTTAGAGGTTTTAAAACTTCAGTCCTGCTGGGAGAGAGTATCTATAACATCCATAATATGAAAGACAAGTTTGGTAAAAATCTCATTCGTGTATATGTAGGTTCATCATGCAAATTGCCTTTTCCCTCATTGCATTTAATGGCCTTCACTCAGCTCTCTTTCCAAAGTAAAGCAAGAAAACATTTGTTGAACTCAGCTTGCAAGGTCCCTTAAGAATGATCTGCCTCTGATAGCTTTTAAAATTTCCACTGCAGCTGGGAGAACTTATCTATAATATCCATTCCATGTAAGTACCTTGTGGAGGAAAACACTTGCTTTTAGCTTCTTCAGATCATATTGTCAATTGCATTTTCATCTTTGCATTTCATTGCCTGCACTCATGTTTCCTCCCTGATTTAAAGAGAAAACACTACTGCTAAACCTACTCTGCCAGTAGCTGTTAGGAACACCTTCCTAGGAGAGTTTCAACTTATCAACACACCTCGGAAAGAAGATCTATTAAATCCATTCAATGAAAGTATACCGTGAAGATAACCTCTTCTACTACCTGCTTAGGATTATCTTCATGAATGACTTTAAACGCACTGCAGTTCAGCCTGCATTTAGGGTATCATTAACATATCATGATGAACACTATTGCTTAACACATGTTGCCAATATCTGTTAGTAACATCTTCATATGAGAGATTTTAAATTTTCAGTACAGCTGGAGAGAGTATCTATAACATCCATGAAATGAGAGTTCAGTGTGGAGAAAATCTCTTGGTTGTATCTGTATAGGATTATCCTGAAAATTGCCTTTTCCACCATTGCAGTTACTGACCTGCACTTAGGAATTCGCTCCCAGGTAAGGCAAGAAAGATCTTGCTGAACTCAAATGGCAAGTGGCTTTCAGCAGATCTGCCTTTGCGAGCTTTTAAACTTTCCACTGCAGCTGGGACAGAATATCTATACCATACATTCCATGTAAGTACTCTGTGGAGGAACATACATCATTTTAGCTTTTTAAGATCATCTTGCAAAGTGGCTTTTATCTCTGCAGTTCATTGCTTGCACTCAGGCCTCCTCCCCAAAGTAAAGACAAAACACCACTGTAAACCTATATTGCCAGTTGCTGCTAGGAGCACATTCCTATGAGATGTTAAAATTGTCACCAAAACCGGGGAAGAAACTCTATCACATCCAGTCAACGAAGGTACCGTGTGAAGAATATCTTTACTTCTCGCTGTTTAGAATCATATCCATGAGTGACATTAAAAACATTGTAGTTCAGTCTACCTTCAGGGTCTCAATAGCATATCATTATCAACATTATTGTTTAACACAGGTTGCAAATATCTGTTAGGAATACCTTCATATGAGAGGTTTTAAAGTTTCAGTACAGATGGGAGTATCTATAACATCCATAAAATGACAGTTCATTGTAGAGAAAATTTCTTGCTAATATCTGTATAGCACTATCCTGAAAATTTCCTTTGCATCCTTGCAGTTAACAACATTCACTTAGTAATTCTTTCCCCATTTAATGAAAGAAAGACCTTGTTGAACTCAGATTGCAAGTAGCTTTCCCCAGGATCTGCCTCTGAGAACTTTTAAACTTTCCACCGCAGCTGGGACACAATATCCATAACATCCAGTACATGAATGTATCCTGTGCAAAAAAACTCTTCCATGCAGATTTTTGGATGATGTGGTTCAGTACCTTTTCCTCTTTGCGGTTCATTGCCTGCGCTGAGGCTGTCTTCCCAATGGAATGACAAAACACCACTAAGCAACCAAGTTTGCCAGTAGTTTTCAGGATCATCTTACTAGGAGAGCTATCACTACAGGTGATGCAGATGATCCTTACCATCCAATCGATGACAGTTGACTCTTCAGAGAAACTCCTCCTTGTAGCTGTTTAGGATCATCTTGAGAATTTGAATACACTGCAGTTCAAACTACATTCAGGGTCTCACTAGCATATCATGACGAACACTTTTGTTTAACACAAGTACCAAATAAGTGTCAGTAACATCTTCATATGAGAGGTTTTAAAATTTCAGTACACCTGGGAGATAGTATATATAGCATCTGTAAAAGGTAAGGCCAGTCTGGAGCAAAATTCTTGCTTGCATCTGTAGAGGACTATCCTGAATATTGCCTCTCCCAACATTGCTGTTAACGACATTTACTTAAGAATTTTCTCCCTGGGGCCTGCCTGGTGGCGCAAACAGTTTGGTGTGCACACTCCACTTTGGTGGCCTGGGGTTTTCAGTTTCCCAACCCTGGGCACGCACCAATGCACTGTTTGCCAAGACATGCTGTGGTGGCGTCTCATATAAAGTAGAGGAAGATGGGCACAGATGTTATCTCAGGGCCAATCTTCCTCAGCAAAAAAGAGGAGGATCAGCATCGGATGTTACCTCAGGGCTTATCTTCCTCACAAAAAAAAAAGAGAATTCTATCCCATGTAATGCCAGCAAGTTCTTGATTAACTCTGCTTGCAAGTACGTTTAAGAAACATCTACCCCTGAGAGCTTTTAAACTTTCCACTGTAGCTGGGATAGAATATCTATTGTATCCATCTAATGAACATACTCTGTGGAGAAAAACATTTCCATTTAGTTTTTGAGGATCATAATGGAAAGTGCCTTTTCTTCCTTTTGGTTCGTTGCCTGCACTGAGGCTGCCTTCTCAATGGAAAGACAAAATACCACTGCTCAGGCACTTTTGCCGGTAACAACTAAGGAAATAACTTCGTGCCCTGTCTCTCTTCCCTCCAGCAAATGAGGTCCACCTTCCTTAACCAGGTTGGGGACATATTGCCATTTCAGGTCTTGAGAAGGAATATCACATTCCTTTGAGAAGGCAATTTCTGATCCCGGGTTCTAAGTAGAGCACTAGGAACAAGTTAGTAATTGAATTTTAATGATTACTGGAACTTCACTGAACTATGTATAACACCGATTGTTGGAAATAACTTCATGCCCACTATCTCTTCCTTACATCTAGTAAAGATCAAAAACCTAAAATAGGGGCCGGCACCTTGGCTTAGAGGTTAAGTGCACGCATTCCGCTGCTGGCGGCCCGGGTTTGGATCCCGGCGCGCATCGACACATCGCTTCTCCGGCCATGCTGAGGCCGCGTCCCACATACGGCAACTAGAAAGATGTGCAACTATGACGTACAGCTATCTACTGGGGCTTTGGGGGGAAAAATAAATAAATAAAATCTTTAAAAAAAAAAAAACCTAAAATAGGTATATAACAGAATGCAGTTTCAGGCCTTGAGATTGAATCTCATATTCCTTTGAGAGGGCACTTTCTGACCCAGGCTTGTAAGCAAATGTCTAGAAACGACTTTGTATATGAGCGGCAATCATTAATACAGCTGAGCTAACCTATGGCTAACACCCATTTCTGGAAATACCTTCATGCCCAATCTCTCTTCCTTCCAGCTCTGAAGGTTTACTATCCTAAAAGAGGTTTTGAATATATTGCTGTTTCGAGGCTTAGGAGGGAATATCACATTCCTTTGAGAAGGCATTTCTCGTCCCAGCATGTAAGTAGATGTCCAGGAACAAGTTAGTATATGAGTGGCAGTCATCACTACAGCTGAGCTCATCTGTATAAAATACCCATCCCGGGAAGTATCTTTGTGCTCACTCACCCTTCCTTTCAGCTCGTGAGAATCACCTTCCTAAACCAGGTTTAGAACATAATGCTATTTTAGTCGTTGAGAGCAAATCTCACATTCCTCTGTGAAGACACTTACTGATAACTTCTTGTAAGTAGATGTCTAGGAACAAGTTTATATTGGAGCATCAATCAGTACTACAGCTGAATAAAATGATTTATAATACATATTCCTCGAAATAACTTCATGTAAAAACTCTCTTCCTTCTAGCACTAAGCATCACTAAACTAAACCAGTTTTGGACCATATTGCCTTGTTGGGCCCTGAGAAGGATTCTCGCATTCCTTTGAGAAGGCACTTTCTGATCCCAGAGTGGAAGTAGATGTCTAGGAACAATTTGTATATGAGTGGCAAGCTTTATGACAGCTGAGCTAAGCTGTGTATAATACCCATTCCTGAAAATAACTTTGTGCCTCATCTCTCTTCCTTCCAACTCATAAGGATCACAAAGCTAAACCAGGTTTGGAACATATTGCCATGTCACTCCTTGAGATGGAATCTCATATTCCTTTGAGAAGGCACATTCTGATCCTGTCCAGAATGTTGAAGTCTAGGAATAAGTATGTATATGAGTGTTAATCGTTACTAGATCTGAGCTCAACTGTCTATAACAACCATTCCAGGTAATACTTTTTGCCTCATCTCTCCTCCTTCAATCTCATAAGGATCACAAATATAAACCAAGTTTCATGCATCATGCCATTTCAGGCCTTGAGAATGAATCTCACACTACTTTGAAGGCACTTTCTGATCCCTGCTTTTAAGTAGATGTCCAGGACAAGATTCTATATAAGTGGCAATCGTTACTACAACTGAACTATTCTTTGAATAACACCCGATCCTGAAAATAACTTCATGCCCAATCTATCTTCCTTCCAGCTCGTAATGAAGACCTTCCTCAAGCAAGTTGGGAACATATTGCCATTTCAGACCCTGAGAAGAAATCTCACATTCCTTTGAGACAGCAGTTTCTGATCACAGCATGTATGTAGACGTCTAGGTTCAAGTTTGCATGTGAGTGGCAATCACTAATACAGCTGTGCTTCTCTCTTCCTTCCATCTCGTAAGGATCACAAACCTAAATCAGGTTTGGAACATAATGCCATTTCAGGCCCTTGAGAACAAATCTCACACTTCTTTGAGAAAGCACTTTCTGATCTCGGCTTGGAAGTAAATGTCTAGTAACGAGTTTCTAAATGAGTGGCAATCATTACTACAGCTGAGCTAAACTATGTATAAGAACCATCCCTCAAAATAACTTCCTACCCCATCTCCCTTCCTTCCAGCTCTAAAGGATTACAATCCTAAGCAAGGTTTTGAATGTAATACCATGTCGGGCCTTGAGAATGAATCTCACGTTACCTTGAGAAGGAACTTTCTGACCCCAGCTTCTAAGTAGATCCCTAGAAACAAGTTTGTATATGAGTGGAATCATTACTACAACTGAGCCGAACTATGAATAACATCTATTCCTGAAAATAACTTCGTGCCGGTCTCTCTTCCTTCCAGATCATAAGGCCCAGCTTCCTCAACCACGTTTGGAACATATTGCCATTTCCAGCCTTGAGAAGGAATCGCATATTCCTTTAAGAAGGCACTTTCTGATCACTGCTTCTAAGTATATGTCCAGGAACAAGATTCTATATAAGTGGAAATCGTTAGTACAACTGATCTATTCTATGAGTAACATCAATTCCTGGAAAAAAACTTCATGCTCAATCTCTCTTACTTCCAGCTCTTAAGTACCACCTTCGTCGACCAAGTTTGGAACATATTGCTGTTTCAGGCCTTCAGAAGGAATATGACATTCCTTTGAGAAGTCGCTTTCTGATCCTAGGGTTATGTAGTTGTCTAGGAACAAGTTTGTATATGAGTGGCAATCATTACTACCCCTGAGTTAATCTATGTAGAAAACTCATTCATGGAAATGTCATTGTGCCCAATCTCTCTTCATTTCATCCAGTAAGGATCACAAACCTAAGCCAGCTTGGGGACATATTGTGGTTTGGGGCCCTGAGAAGGAATTTCACATTCCTTTGTGAAGGCCCTTTGTGTTCCCGACCTGTATGTAGATTTCTATGAACATGTTTGCATATGAGTGACAATCATGATGACAGGAGCTAAAGTATGTATAACAGCCATTCCTGGAAATCACTTTGTGCCTAATCTCTCTTCCTTTATCTCATCAGGATCAGCTTGCTTAACCATTTTTGGAACATCATGCTATTTTGGGCCTTGAGAAGGAACCTCATAGGGTCCACCCCCATGGCGTAGTGGTTAAGTGTGCACCCTCTGTTGCTGGTGGCCAGTGTTCGGATACCGGGCACACACCGACACCCCGCTTGTCAGGCCATGCTGTGGTGGCATCCCACATAAAGTGGAGGAAGATTGGGACGGATGTTAGGCCTGGGCCAGTCTTCCTCAGCAAATAGAGGAGGATTGGCACGGACGTTAGCTCACGGCTGATCTTCCTCACAAGGAAAAAAGAGAAGGAACCTCATATTCCTTTCAGAAGGAACATTCTTATCCCAGCTTCTAAGTAGAAGTCTAGGAACAAGTTTGTATATGTTTGGCAATCATTAGTACAGCTGAGCTAAACTGTGACTAACAGCCATTCCTGGAAATAACTTCATGCCCAAACTCTCTTCATTCTGGCTCGTAAGGACCACCTTCGTCAACCAGGTTTGGAACATAGTGTCCTCTCAGACCTTTAGAAGGAATCTACATTCTTTTGTGAACACACTCTCTGATACCAGCTTCTAAGTAGACATCCAGGAACAAGTTTGTATAGGCGTGACTGTCATTACTACAGCTGACAAACTTGGTATAACACCCAATCCTGGAAATCACTTTGTGCCTAATTTCTCTTCCTTCCATATCGTAAGGATCACAGACCTAAACCAGATTTGAACGATAATGCCATTTCAGTCCCTAAGAAGGAGTCTCACATTGCTTTCAGAAGGAATGTTCTGATCCTGGCTTTTACGTAGATGTCTAGGAACAAGTTTGTATATGATTGGCAATCATCCCTACAGTTGAGGTGAACTTCACATAACACCCATTCCTGGAAGTAACTTTGTGCCTAATCTCTCTTCCTTCCATCTCATAAAGATCAGAAACCTAAACCAGATTTCGAACATACTGTCATTTCGCACCTGGACAACAAAATTCACATTCCTTTGAGAAGGCTCTTTCTAATGTTGACTTCTAAGTAGATGTCTAGGAAAACGTTGCTATATGAGTTTCAATCATTAGTAGAGGTGAGTTTCATTTTGTATAACACCCTTTCCCGGAAATAACTTTGTGTCTTATCTCGCTTCCTTCAATCATGTAAGGATCACAACCCAAAACGAGGTTTGGTAAATAATGCCAATTCGGCCATTGAGAACGAATCTCACATTTCTTTGAGAAGGCAATTTCTGATCCTGGCTTGTAAGTAAATGTCTAGGAGCAAGTTTGAATATGAGTGGCAATCATTACTACAGCAGAGATGAAATATATATCACCTATTCTTGAAAATAACTTGGTGCCCAATCTCTCTTCCTTCCAGCTCGTAAGCATCACCAACCTAAATGTTTTGGAAAATATTGGCATTCGGACCCTGAGAAGGTATCTCACTTTCCTATGAGAAGGCACTTTCTAATCCCAGCCTATATGTAGATATGCAGGAACAAGTTTGTAAATGAGTGACAATCATTATTAAAGCGGATTTAAAGGTGTATAACACCTAATCCCTGAAATAACTTTGTGCATAATCTCTCTTCCTCCCATGTTGTAAGGATCACTTTGCTCACCCAGGAACATAATTTGGAAAATAATGCCATTTCTGGACCTGAGAATTAATCTCACATTCCTTTGAGAAGGAAATTTCTGATGCAGGCTTCTAAGTAGAAGTCCATGAACAAGTTTGTATATGAGTGGCAATCATTCCTACAGCTTAGCAAAAGTATGTGTAACGCCCATTCCTGGAAATAAATTTGTGCCTAACCTCTCTTCTTTCCATCTTGTAATGGTGAAAAACCTGAACCCGGTTTGGAGCATAATGCCATTTTGTGCCCTGAGAACGAATCTCATACTCCTTTGATAAGGTACTTTCTGAACCACCTTGTAAGTAACAGTCTAGGAACGAGTAGCTATATGAGTGGTAATCGTTAGTACAACTGAGTTAACCTATGTATAGCACCTGTTTCTGGACATGACTTCATGCCCAATCTCCCTTCCTTCCAGCTGCTACAGATCTCCTTCCAAAAGCAGGCTTGTAAACAGCGCCATGTAGGGCCTTGAGGCAGGATCACTCTCAAATGCCTTGGAGAACACAATTTCTTTTCCAGGTTTGAATGTAGACGGTATGAAACAGCTTGGTATCTGAGAGGCATTCATTACTACAGCTGAATTGAACTATGTATTACAACCATTCCTGATAGTAACTTCATGCCCAATCTGTCTTCCTTCCATCTCCCAAGGATCGCCTTCCCAAAACAGGTTTTGCACAGGGCCATGTAGGGCCTTGAGAGAGAATCTCACGCACATGCCTTAGAGAAGGCTCTTTCTTATCCCGGTTTGTAAGTAGATGGTAAGAAACCTCTTTCTATCTGAGTGGCATCACTACTACAGCTGAGTTGAACTATGGATAACGCCAGTTCCTGGAACGAAGTTCAGGCCCAATATCCCTTCCTTCCAGTACATGAGGATCGCCTTCCCAACGAAGGTATGGAACGAGGACCATCTAGTGCCTTGAGACAATCTCACTCAAAAGCCATAGAGACCACACTTAATGATAGCGGATTCTAAGTAGATGGTTAAGAACATGTTTGTATCTGAGTGGCAAGAATTGCTACAGCTGAGCTAAACTAAGTATAACACCCATTCCTGGAAATGACTTAGTACCCAATCTCCCTTCCTTCCAGCTCCTAAGGATCGCCTTCGCAAAGCAGGTTTGGAAACAGGACTGTGTATTGTCTTGTGACAGCATCTCACTCATAAGCCATTGAGAGCGTGTTTTCTCATACTACATTCTAAGTAGATGGCTAGAAGCATGTTTGTATCTGAGTGACAGGCATTACTACAGCTGAGCTAAACTAAGTATAACTCCCATTTCTGGAAATTACTATGTGCCCAATCTCCCTCCTTCCATCTCCAAAGGATCACTTTCCCAAAGCAGGTATGGAAACAGGGCCGTGTAGGGCCTTGACACAGGATCACTCTCAAATGCCTTAGAGAACGGAATTTCTTATCCTGGGTTGGAAGTAGATGGCTAGAAACATCTTTGTTTGTGAGTGGCAATCATTACTACAGCTGAGTTAAACTATGTATAAGACCCATTCCTGGAAACAACTTGGTGCCCAATCTCCCTTTCTCCCAGCTCTTAAAGATCGCCATCCAAAACCAGGTTGTGCACAAGGCCATGGAGGGCCTTGAGAGAGGATTTCACACACATGCCTTAGGGAAGGCACTTTCTTATCTTGGCTTGTAAGTAGATGGAAAGAAACATCTTTCTATCTGAGCGGCAATCACTACTGAAGCTGAGTTAAAGTATATATAACACCTATTCCTGGAAAAAACACCTTGCCAGATCTCCCTTCCTTCCAGCGCATAAGGACCGCCTTGCCAAAGCAGGTTTACACAGGTTCATGAAGGGCCTTGAGAGACAATCTCACTCACATGATTTAGAGATTTAGGTTTAGGGTTAGGGTTAGGGCTAGGTTTAGGGTTAGGGTTATGGTCAGGCTTAGGTTTAGGGTTAGCTTTCGGATTCGGGTTAGGGTTAGGGTTACTGTTAGGGTTAGTGTTAGGGTTATGGTTTGGTTCCGCTTACGGTTAGGGTCAGGGTGCGGGTTAGAGTTCAGGCTGGTTCATGGTTAGGGTTACATTTAGGATTGGGATTAAGGTTAAGTTTTGGATTCTGGTTAGTGTTCGGGTCGGGTTAGGCTTTGGGTGAGGGTTAGAGTTAGGGTTCAGGATTGAGTTATGGTTAGGCTTAGGGTAAGTGTTACTGGTTGCTAAGAATTAGGGTTAGCGTTGCCTTCCCATTAGGGTTAACGTTCGGGTTATTGTTAGGGTTCAGGTTAGGGTTAGGGTTATGGTTCAGGTTAGGGCTTAGTTTAGGGTTAGTGTTAGGGTTAGGGTTGGGCTTAGGATTAGGGTTAGTGTTCTGGTTAGGTTGGAGTTAGGGTTCGTGTACTGTTTTGGTTTAGGTTTAGGGTTAGAGTTAGCCTTCAGGTCAGTGGTCAGGTTAGCTTTAGTTTAAGCTTTGTGTTATGGTTCAGGTTAGGGTTAGGTTTAGTGGTCTGGTTAGTGTTAGAGTTACAGTTAGTCTTAGTGTTAGGGTTAGGGTTGGGTCGGTCTTCAGGTTAGGGTTAGAGTTAGGGATCGGTTTACGTTACGAGTTAGGGTTAGGGTTCGAGTTAGGTTTAGGGGTATGGTTGGGTTCGTGTTCGGGTTAGCGATAGGGTTCGGGATATGGTTAGGAGTCTGGTTTGTTTTCGGATTAGATTTAGCTTTAGTGTTCACGTTAGGGCTAGGGTTCGGGTTCGGGTTAGTGTTAGCATTAGGGTTAGGTTTCAGGTTAGGATTATGGTTAGGGTTAGGGTTAATGTTAATTTTAGGATTAAGGTTAGTATTATGGTTCGATTTCGGGTTAGAGTTAGGGTTAGTATTCATGTTAGGGTAAGGGCTATGGTTTGGGTTAGCATGAAGTTTAGTTTTAGTGTTAGTATTTGGATTAGGGTTATGATGTGGTTTAGGGTTAGCTTTAGCCTTAGGGTTCGCGTTAGGGTTAGGATTACGGTTCGTTTCATTTTAGGGTTAGGAGTTGGGTTATGTATAGGGTTATGTTTAGTGTTCGGATTAATGTTACAATTAGGTTTCACTTTCGGTTTAGGGTTAGCCTTAGCTTTAGGGTTCGGGTTAGGTTAGGGTTAGGGTTGGATTTAGGGTTATGGTTCGGAGTAGTGTTAGGTTTAAGGTTAGGTTAAGAATTGGGGTTAGGGTTAGGATTGGGTTAGTGTTAGAGTTAGTGTTCAGGTTAGTGTTAGGGTTAGGGTTCAGCTTCAAGTTCATCTTAGGGTTGGGTTAGTGTCAGACTAGGAGTCGAGTTATTGTTAGGGTTACAGTTCAGGTTAGGGTTTCTGATAGTGTTAGGGTTAATATTCGTGCTCGGATAATTGTTAGCTCTAGGGTTAAGGTTGGGTTCTGGTTAGCGTTACATCTGGGGTTCAGGTTAGGTTTAGGATTCAAGTTCTTGTTCGGGTTAGTGTTAGTGCTACGTTTCGGGTTACACTTAGTGTTAGGATTAGGCTTACAGTTATTGTTAGTGTTACACTTAGGGAGAGGTTAGTGTTCGGATTAGGGTTAGGGTTAGGGTTCGGGTTCTGCATTGTGTTAGGTTTTCAGTTATTGTTGGGTTTGGCTTCGTGTCAGGGTTAGGTTTTGGGTTCGGTTTAGTTAACGATTAGGGTGAAGGTTAGGGCTAGAGTATGGTTTCAGGTTACTATTAGGGTTGGGGTTGGGGTTAGGATTAGGCTTCGGTTTAGTGCTAGGGTTAGGGTTAGGGTTGGTTTGGGTTAGGGTTAGAGTTTTTTAGGATTAGGGGTAGGGCTGGGTTAGGGTTAGGGTTCAGGTTTGGGTTAGGATTAGGTTTAGTGTTAGGGTTTGGGTTACGGTTAGGCTTCGGGTTAGCGCTAGGGTTAGGGTTAAGGTTGGGTTGGGTTACGGATAGCATTAGGGTTCAAGTTTTGGTTAGAGTTAGGGTTCGTGTTAGGGTTATGGTTTGGGTTAGTGTTTGGGTTGCTGTTAGAGTTAGAGTTAGGGTTAGGCTTAGGGTTAGGGCTAGGTTGACTCTTAGGGTTTGGTTGGGTTAGGGTTAGGGTTTGAGTTAGTGTTTGAGTCATGGTTAGGTTCCAGTTTCTGGTTAGGGTTAGGGATAGCGATAGTGTTCAGGTTAGTGTTAGGGCTAGAGTTCGGTTTAGGCTTGGTTTTGGGTTAGGGTTAGAGTTCAGATTAGGTTTATGTTTAGCGTTAAGTTTAGGTTTCAGGTGAGGATTAATGTTAGGGTTAAGGTTACAGTTAGGGTTTGTGTTAGGGTTAGGGTACAGGTTAGGTTTAGAGTTAGAGTAAGAGTTAGAGTTAGTTTTATGATTCAACTTCAGGTTAGGCTTTGGATTAGGTTTCGTGTTAGGGTAAGCGTTACAGTTTGGGTTAGGGTTAGGTATATGGTTAAGTTTAGTTTTAGGGTTAGTGTTTGGATTAGCGTGAAGGTTAGGTTTCAGGTTAGGGATTGGTTATAGTTAGGGTTAGGGTCGGGTTAGGCTTCAGGTTAGGATTAGGGTAAGGGTACGGGTTAAGTTTAGGATTAGGGTTAGTGTTCCGGTACGAGTTAGTGTTAGGGTTAGGCCTAGGGTTAGTGTTCGAGTTGGCTGCGGGTGTGGGTTAGGGTTAGGGATATGGTTACTCTTAGGGTTAGGTTTATGTTTATGGTTGGGTTCCGGTTAGGTTTAGGGTTAGGGTTCAGGTTAGGGTTAGGGTTAGGTTTAGGTTTAGGATTAGTGTTAGGTTTCAGGACAGGGTTAGGGTTAGGGTTACTGTTAGGGTTACGCCTAGGCTCTGTTTGGGTTACAGTTAGTTTTAAGGTTAGGGTTCAGGTTAGGGTTCGGGTTAGTGTTAGTGTTAGAGTTCAGGTTAGGGTCTGGGTTAGGGTTCAGGTTAGGGTTTAGGGTTGGGGTTGTGGTTAAAGCTAGGGTTAGGGCTCTGGTCAGTGTTAGGGTTAGGGCCAGCACCGGTTTTCTTTAGGCTTAAACTTAGTCTTAGGGTTTAGGGTTAGGTTTATGATTAGTTTTCGGGTTAGTGCTTGGGCTAGGGTTGGGGTTAGGCTTCGTTTTGGGGATCTAGGAAGTTTTAGGGTTAGGGTTGGGGTTCGAATTAGTGATAGTGTTACTGCTATGGTTTGGGTTATGGTTAGGCTAAGGTTTATGGCTAGGTTTAGGGTTGGGTTAGATTAGGGTTAGGGTTAGGGTTAGGGTTATGTTTCGGGTTAGGTTTAGTGTTAGTTTTCAGGCTAGGGTTAGGGTTAGGGTTAGTTTTAGGGTTACTGTTAAGGTTAGGGTTAGTGCAAGGGTAGGGTTCGGTTTTGGCTTAGGGTTATGGTTAGATGTAGGGTTAGAGTTAGTGGTCTGATTGCAGTTCAGGTTCCAGTTCGGGCTCATGATTCGGGTTAGGGTTAGAGTTAGGGTAGGATTAGGCTTCGGATTAGGGTTAGGGTTAGGGTTCGTGTTAGGATTAGGATTAGTGTTAGGGTTAGAGTTGGGGTTCGGGTTTGGGTTACATTTAACAGTAGGATGGGTTCATGCTTTGGGTTAAGGTTATCATTTGGTTCAGGTTAGGGTTTGGGTTAGCATTATGCTTAGGGTTAGTATTCTGTTTACATTAGGGTTAGTGTTCGGGTTAGAGTTTAGTTGCGTTAGAGCTAGTGTTTGCTTTATGTTTATGGTTAGGTTTAGGGTTAAGCTAGGGTTCAGGTTAGAGTTATGTTAGGGTTAGGGTTCGAGTTCTGGTTAGTAATTGTGCTCGAATGCAGTTTAGGGTTATGTTGTGTTAGGGTGTGGGTTAGATTTAGATTACCGGTTATGGTTAGGTTTATGGTGTGGGTTAGTGTTAGGGTTAGGGTTCCATTTAGGGTTTGGGTTAGGGTTATCTTTATTGTTAGTGTTCAGGTGGTTTAGGGTTAGAGTTCCTGTTGTGGTTTAGGTTAGGTTTAAGGATAGGGTTAGGGTTAAGGTTAGGGTTTGGTCTCAGGTTACGTTTAGTGTTAGATTCTGGGTTTGTGTTCAGGGTTAAGGCTAGGGTTGGGTTTGCATTAGGGTTCTGGTTAAGCTTATGGTTTGGGTTAGGTATAGGTTTAGTGTTATAGTTAGTGTTCAGATTAGGGTTAGGGTTAGGGTTAGGGTTCGGGTTCGGGATCTGGTTAGGTTTAGGGTTAGGGTTAGGCTTCTTGTTAGGGTTAGAACTAGGATTCAGGTTAGGTTTAGCATTATGGTCAGGTTTAGGGTTAGACTTATGGTTAGGTTTACAGCTCAGGTTATGGATAGGTTAATGATTCGCGTTAATGTTATGGTTAGGGTTAGTGTTAGGGTTAGGATTGGTATTAAGGTTAGGTTTATTGTTGGTGTCAGGGTTCTGGTTAGGGTTAGGGTTAGGATTCAGCTACATTTTAAGTTAGTGTTCGGATTCAGTTTAAGTTTAGTGATATGATCTGTTTAGGGTTAGGTTTAGTGTTACTGTTGGGGTTAGAGTTAGCATTAGGGTTCTGTTTAGGGCAAAGCATAGTATTCGTGTTAGTGTTACTGTTAGGGTTAGGATTCAGTTTCAGTTTACAGTTAGGATTGCACTCGGGTTAGGTATTAGGGACAGGCTTATTGTTCAGATTAGCTTTATGGTTTGGGTTAGGGTTCTGTTTCAGTTTAGAGTTAGCATTCAGGCTCTAGTTATGCTTAGGGTTAGGTTTTCGGTACCATTTGGAATTAGCATGCAGACATGGGTTAGTGTTACTGTTCTGTTTACACTAATGGTGGGGGTTCTGGTAAGGGTTAGGGTTATCGTTAGAGTTCGGTTCAGTTTGGAGTTATGGGTAGTTCAGGTCAGTGTTAGGTTTAGGCTATGATTTGGGCTTCTTTAGTGTTAGGGTTAGGTTTCAGGTTCAGTTTAGATTTAGGGTTTTGTTTCAGTTAGGGTTGTAGTTAGGGTTAGGGTTCAGTTTAGGCTTAGTATTAGCATGCAGGTTAGTGTTAGTGTTAGGTTTAGAGTTAAGGTTAGGGTTTGAGTTATGGATAGGGTTTGAGTTTGGAGTTCGGTTATGGTTAAGGTTAGGGTTAACCCAACTTTGGGCACTTGGAGGACAAGGGCTTCACTACTCCAGAGAAGAGGCTGGGATCTGTCGCCTGAAGGGCACACCAAGGGTGGCCCCAGATCCTTAGGTCTCCTTCCTGCTGTGGCCAAACTCACTGCCTTGCCATATGCCTGCCTCCGCACTTGTGACTCTACATTGGCTTTCTTCTACCTGGCTGGAGTTGAAAAGTACAGGCGTGGGGTGAGGCCATTAGTTTGGTCATTCCAGGAAGAAATGAGGCCCAGGACGAAGAAGCTGGCTGAGGCAAAGCCTTGACCTCGCACCCCAGTCCACCTTGGCAGCAAGGGCCAAACTACCACTTCCAAAGAAGGGAAGTGGCTGGCGAGCTGAGTGGGTGTGGGGGGATAGGAGGGAGACAACAGCTGAAGCCAAGTCAAGAAAGGCAGCGTTCCTTCTTCACCTGCACGTGGCAGGTGCGAGAGAGCGCCCCAGTTGGTCAGAGACCAGCAGGCTGGTGAAGCGTTCAATGAGGACCCCCGACGCCTGGTGGCCATGCTTGCGCCTTTGGCCTGACACATTGAACCCAAGCCCGCAGGGGTCCCTGAGCAGCCAGAGAAAGATGGGCCCAT
Organism: Diceros bicornis minor; assembly: GCF_020826845.1. Taxonomy (NCBI): domain Eukaryota; kingdom Metazoa; phylum Chordata; class Mammalia; order Perissodactyla; family Rhinocerotidae; genus Diceros; species Diceros bicornis. The sequence goes on along the minus strand of NW_026690880.1, from coordinate 539,773 downwards.
GAGAGAGGTAGGCAAGGTGGGCAGGTTGAGTCCACATCTCTCCTCAGGTCCCTGAAGGAGAAAGAGAGAGACACAGAGAAACAGAGAGAGAGAGAGAGATCTCTGAACTATGAGTCACTGCCTCCACCACTGGTGTCAACTCACACACCATCCCACTTCCCCCCGCCACCCCCATGTCTGCCCCTGGGCCAGCCCCACCACAGAGAAGTTGGTTCCTTGTCACTTCCATGCTGTCCCTTCAGGACCTGATGCCAGGGCAGGGGAAAACTTTCAAAGGTTTCCATGTCCCTATCCATGAGAATGGTCTTCTTCCCCTCTCAAATCTGAAAACCTCACCCCCAACATCCTCCTTTGTCTTGAACTGAAGATAGTATTGAAGAGGAGAACTCTGTCATTGTGTTGAGAGACTCAATTTCCCTTGTTTCTCCCATCTACACATGTTATTAAGCTTGAGATTATTTTCTCCAGCTAACCTGTCCTGTTAATGATTAGGCCAACCATAAGAAATATAACGGAAAGGGCGGAAGGAAATTCTCTCTCTGCCACTGAAATCCCTGAGCTGGGTCCCTCCCTCAGACCTGGCCATGGACAGCCCTTACCCAGAGGCCATCTGCCAAGGCATCCCAGGAAATGCTTACTGCCAGCCCCCACACTCTCGCCACTGCCAAGTCCATCATCCTCCCTTGGGAGGCCCAGGCAGTTCAGGGACCCGGGTGTGGGAGGCAGCCAATTCCCAGGTCTGGCACACCAGTTGCAAGGCCGCTTCCATCGCTGACAGTGTCTAGCACACACCCCAGAAAACTTGGCAGCAGGCCCCAGGGCTCTTTCCTCCAGAACTTGTCCCCTTGGAAGGGGCCTGGCCGAGGAGTATGGGCTGGCCAGCCAGCCGGTCGACTTGGGACAAAGGAGGTGAGCCGAGCCATCCTTCCAGTTGCCCTGGGCTTGGCACTGGCCACCTCAGGGAGAGGGCCTCACTGGTGCCCTTCATGGTGGATTTCTCCCCAGAGCCATGGCCTGGGCACTAGGAAGTCCAGGCCCTCCTGACTCCAGAGAAGAGGCTGGGACCTGTTTCCAGAAAGGCTTTCCCAGTGTGGCCCCGGCTCCCTGGGCCTGCAGCCTGCTGGGGCCACACTCACTGCTTTGCCATATGCCTGTTTCACTCCTTCTGACTCCACAGAGCCTCTCCTGCACCTGGCTGGAGTCTACAAGTGCAGGCGTGGAGTGAGGCCATGGTTTTGTCTTTCCAGGAAGAAATAAGGCTCGGCATGAAGCAGCTGGCCCAGGCAGAGCCTTGACCTCGCACCTCAGTCCACCTTTGGCTACCAGGGCCAGACCACCACTTCCAAAGAAGGGAAGCATCCAGCGAGCTGAGTGAAAGTGGTCGGATGGGAGGGAGACAACAGCTGAAGTTAAGTCAAGAAGGGTGGTGTTCCTTCTTCACCTTCAACTGGCCGGCGCAAGAGAGCGCCCCACCTGGTCTGAGCCTCACTGGCTGACAGGACCTTCACTGTGGACCCCTGAGGCCCAACTTCTGTGCATGCGCCCTTGGCCTGAGTGGTTGAACTCAAGCCGCAGGGCTCCGGGAGAGGCCAAAGAATGGTCCACAGGAGAGGTAGGTGAGGTGGGCAGGGTGCGCCTCCCCTCCTCGCCTGAGGGCCCCGAGAAAGGGAGACACAGTGACAGCCAGAGAGATGGAGAGAGAGAGAGATCCCTGACCTCTCTAGATTTCAGGTTAGAGTTATGGTTCCGTTTAGCTTTGGGGTATGATCAGGTTATTTTTAGGGTTAGTATTACCGTTGGGGTTAGGGTTAGGGTTAGCGTTAGGATTAGGGTTCTGGGTAGGGTTAGGGTTTGGGCTTGGTACGGGTTTGTTTTACATGTAGGGTTTGGTTTAGAATTTAGGGTTACTGTTAGGGTTAGGATTAGGGTCAGTGGTTGGGTTCAGTTTAGTGTTAGAGTTAGTATTAGGTTTCGAGTTAGAGTTAGAGTTAGTGTTAGTGTTAGTTTTCGAGTTAGGGTCAGGGTTATTGTTTGGTTTCAGTATCGGTTTAGGCTCAGGGTTATGGTCGGGTTAGGCTTTAGGTTAGTGTTAGGGTTCTTGTTATGGTTAGGATTCAGGTTAGGGTTCGGGTTAGGTTTAAGTTTAGGGTTAGTATTAGGATTAGGGTTATGATTAGGTTTCGGGTTCGGGAAAGTCTTAGCTTTAGCATTAGGTTTCTTGTTAGGGTTAGGTTTAGAGTTAGGGCTAGGTTTAGGTTTAGGGTTGAGTTCAGATTATGGTTAGGATTAGTGTTAGGTTTTAGTTTCGGATTAGGGTTAGGGTTAACATTAGGGTTCAACTGAGGGTTAGAGTTAGGGTTAGGGTTATAGCTGGGTTTGGATTAGTGTTTCTGTTAGGGTTAATGTTAACATTAGGGTTAGAATTATTGTTAGAGTTCGGGTTAGGGTTAGGGTTAGCAATAGGGTTCAAGTTAGGTTAATGTTATTTTTAGTGTTAGGGCTAGTGTTCGAGTTAGGGTTAGGGTTAGGGTTCGGTTTCAGGATCAGGTGAGAGTTAGGGTTAGAGTCGGGCTAGGATTAGGGTTATATTTAGGGTTACGGTTCGGGTTAGGGCTGCTGGTAGGGTTAGGGTTAATTTTCCTGCTATGTTTAGAGTTAGGTAAAGTTAGGGTTGTTTTGGGGTTAGAGTTAGGACTAGGTTTCGGGTTCATGTTCCAGATAGGGTTAGGGTTATGTTTTTTTTTTTTGTTATGGTTAGGATTAGGGTTACTGTTAGGGTTATGTTAACGCTTAGGGTGAGATTAGTGTTTGGTTTAGGGTTAGGGTTAGGCTTTGGGTTCTCGATGGAGTTAGGGTTACGGTCGCATTAGACTTTGGGTTTGTGTTAGTTTTAGGGAAAGGGTTAGAGTGGGGTTAGAGTCAAGTTTAAGGTTAGGTTAGGGTTATGGTTAGGATTAGGGTTAGGGTTAGTGTTCACATTAGGGTTAGGGTTAGTTTTAGGGGTAGGGTTGGGTTCTGGTTCGGTTAAGGGCTAGGTTTCGGTTTAGGGTTAGCTTTCCGGTTCATGTTCATGTTAGAATTAAGGTTAGGATTAGGGTTACTTTGAGATTTAGGCTTAGGTTTATTGTGAGGTTTGCCTTTGGATTAAGGTTAGGTTTTGGTTTTGTGTCGGGATAATTTAGGTTCAAGCTTAGCTTCGGATTAGGCTTCGGGTTAGAGTTACTTTTGTGGTCCGGTTTAGGGTTTGGGTTAGGGTTAGTCTTATGCTTAGGGCTAGGTTTAGGGTTAGGGTTGGGTTGGGTTAGGGTTACTGTTAGGGTTCATGTTAGCCTTAGGGTTATGTTTAGTCTTAGAGTTAGTGTTCAGATTAGGGTTAGGATTAGCTTTCAGGTTCGGGTTAGGGTTAGGATTAGCTGTAGGGTTTGGGTTAGGGTTAGGACCTGGGTTCGGGTTAGTGTCGGTTTTAGGTTATGTTTAGTGTTAGGGATAGGGTTAGGGTTGCGGTTATGGTTAGTATTAGGGTTAGGGTATGGTTTCGGGTTCAAACATGAATTAAAGTTAGGGTTAGGGTCGGGTTAATTTTAGGGTTAGGGTTTGGGTTAAGCTTAGTTTTAAGGGTAGTGTTAGGTTTAGGGTCAGTTTTGGGTTAGGGTTACGGTTATCGTTAAGGTTTGGGTTAGGGTTAAGATTAGGTTGGCTTATGGTTAGGGTTAGGGTTCATGTTAGCGTTAGTGTTAGTGTTAGGTTTAGGTTTAGAATTATTGTTCATATTAGGGTCAGGGTTAGTTTTCGGGTTCAGGTTAGGGTTAGGATTAGCGGTAGGGTTCGTGTTAGGGTAATGGCTAGGTTTCAAGTTAGGGTTGCGTTTTGGTTAGGGTTAGGATTCGGTTGAGTGTTAGGGTTAGTGTTAGAGTTAGAGTTAGAGTTGGGTTTATGCTTAGGATTAGGTTTAGGATTCGGGTTAGGGTTAGGCGTAGGGTTAGGGCTAGGGTTAGGGTTCAGCTTAGGGTTAAGTTTAGAGTGCGGCTTAGTGTTAAGGCTAGTGTTCTAGTTAAATTTAGGTTTAGTATCATGGTTAGGGTTCAGGTACGGGTTACAGTTAGCTTTAGGTTTCATGTTAGTGTACAGTTTAATGTTAGAATTAGGGTTAGGGCTAAGGTTAGGGTTAGGATTGGGTTGGATTAGTGTTAGCATTAGGGTTAGGGTTAGGTTTTTCTTTCGGGTTAGGTTAGATTTAGGGTTCGGGTTCGGGTTAGGGTTAGGGTTACTGCTGGGGTTTGGGTTATGGTTAGGCTTAGAGTTAAGGCTAGGTTTAGGGTTACGATTCGGTTGGGTTAGGGTTTTGGTTAGGATTAGTGTTAGTGTTAGGGTTAGGATTGGGATTATGCTTAGGATTAGATTCTGGATTCGGGTTAGGGGTAGGCTTAGGGTTAGAGCTAGGGTTAGGGTTCTGCTCAGGGTTAAGTTTAGAGTGCGGCTTAGTGTTACGCCTAGTGTTCTAGTTAGTTTAATGTTAGTAACATGGTTAGGGTTCAGGTTACGGGTTATGGTTAACGACAGGTTTCATGTTAGTGTACAGTTTAGGGTTAGAATTTGGGTTAGGGCTAAGGTTAGCGTTAGGATTGGGTTGGATTAGTGTTAGCATTAGGGTTAGGGTTAAGTTTTGGGTTAGGTTTAGGGTTCAGGTTAGGTTTAGAGTTAGTCAGGGTTTGGGTTCGGGTTAGGGTTAGGGTTACTGCTAGGGTTTGGTTTATGATTAGGCTTAGAGTTAAGTCTAGGTTTAGGGTTACAGGTGGGTTGGGTTAGGGTAAGGGTTAGGGTTCTGGTTAGGCTTATGGTTAGGATTAGTGTTAGGTTTCAGGATAGTGTTAGGGTGAAAGTTCATGTTAGGGTTAGGGCTAGTGGTCGGGTTAGGGGTTGGTTGGGTTAGGTCTAGGGTTTGGATTAGGTTTAGGCTTAGTTCTAGGGTTAGAGTAAGTGTTCGGGTTAGGGTTAGATTAGGATTGGAGTTCGGCTTAGTGTTAGTATTGGGTTTGGGTTCAGTTTAGGCTTAGAATTCAGGTTAGTGTTCGGGTTAGGGTTAGGGTACATGTTAGGCTTAGGGTTATAGTGTGGGTTAGTATTGTGGTTCGGGTTAGTGTTAGGGTTCATGTTTGGGTTAGAGTTAAGGTTCATGTTCGGGTCAGGGATACATTTCTGGTTAGGGTTTGGGTTAGGTTTAGAATTGGGTTTTGTGTTAGGCTTAGGGTGTGTGTTAATGTTAGTTTTAGGGTTTGTGTTAAGGTTAGGGACAGATTTAGTGTGATGTTTAGGGTTAGGGCCATTGCTAGTGTTAGTGCTAAGGTTAGGATTAGTTCTAGGGCTTGGTGAATTTTTATGGTTCGTTCTAGAGCCAGGGTTAAGGTCAGGTCTAGGACTGATTTTGGGTTATGTCCAGGGCAAGCAGTAGGCTTGGTGTTACAATTAGGGTTAGGGTTATTGTTGGTTAGGGCTAAGGTTAGGGTTAGGGTAAATGTTAGAGTTATGGCCATTGCTAGTGTTAATGTTAAGGTAAGGGTTAGATCTAGCGCTTGGTGAAGGTTTACATTTCCTTCTAGATCCAGGGTTAGGGTCAGGTCTAGGACTGGTTTAGGGTTAGGTCCAGGGCAAAGAGTAGGCTTGATGTTACAATTAGGGTTAGGCTTATTGTTGGTTACGGCTAAGGTTAGTGTTAGGGTTAGTGTAAGGGTTAGGGCCATTGCTAGGGTTAATGTTAAGGTTAGGGTTATGTTTAAGGCTTGGTCAAGCATTAAGGTGTGGGCTAGGGCTAGCATTAGCATCAGGTCTAGGACGATGTGAGGGTTAAGTTTAGGGTTAAGGTTAGGTTTAGGGTGAGGTTTACCATTTGAGTCAGGGTTAGTGTTGCTTAGGGCTAGGGTAGGGTTACTCTTAAGGTTAGGGGTGGGTTATGATTAGCTAATTCTGGGTTATGACTAGATAGGGCTAGTATTAGTGTTATGGTTATTATTAGTGATAGGGGAGGTGGTTTAAGTTTCGGTTAAGGTTAGGTTTAACAGTAGGTATAGGATTAGAAATAGGGCTAGATTTTGCGTTAGGACTGGTTTAGGGCTACAGCAATGGTTAGGGTTAGGGTTACGCTTGGGTTACATGTAGGGTTAAGGTGAAGGTTAGGTGTGGGGGTAGTGTTAGGGTTAGTGTTATGGCAAGAGTTATCCTTAGGGCTGGGATTAAGGCTAGGTTTCATTATTATATTTAGGGTTAGGTTTCTCTTTAAGTTTATGGCTAGATTTATTTTTAGGGTTAGGATGAACACAACTTTAGCTAGGATGATCCCAACTTTAGCTCTAGGCCTAAGCTTATCACAAACCCGAACACTAGCACTAGCACTAACCCTAATCGTATGCCTACCCCTAACACTCAGTGTAACTGTAACCCTAAGCCAACTCTAACCCTAACTTTAACCCTAGTCCTAACCCTAGCCCTAACAGTAACCCTAACACTAGCATAACACTAACTCTAACCCTCCTCCTAATCCAAACCAAAGCCCTATGCCTACTACTACACTTTCCATTGTCCCAACCCTAAGGCACACCCAACACTAACATCAGACACAATCCTAATCCTACCCCTAGCCATAACCTCAAAACCAGCCCCATCCCTGCCTCAAACAACCTCGCCTAACACTAATAATAACACTAATCTTAGCCCTATGTAATCATAACCCATCCCTAGCTAATCATAACCCAGCCTTAGCCCTAAGAGTAACCCTACCCTAGCCCTAAACAACACTAACCCTAACCCAAACGGTAAACCTCACCCTAAATCTAACCTTAACCCTAATCCTAACCCTCATATTGTCTTAGACCTGACACTAACGTTAGCCCTAGCCCACACCTTAATGCTTGACCAAGGCTTAGACATAACCTTACCTTAACATTAACCCTAGCAATGGCCATAAACCTAACATTTACCCTAACCCTAACCTTAGCCCTAACCAACAATAACCCTAACCATAATTGTAACACCAAGTCTACTCCTTGCTCTGGACCTAACCCTAAACCAGTCCTAGACCTGACCGTAACCCTAGCTCTAGAGCGAACCGTAAACATTCACCAAGCTCTAGAATTAACCCTAGCCTTAGCACTAACATTAGCAATGGCCCTAACCCTAAACATAACACTAAATCTATCCCTAACCCTAACACAAACCCTAAAACTAACAGTAACCCGCACCCTAAACCCAACCCAAAACCAAACACTAAACCTAACCCAAACCCTAACCAGAACTGTATCCCTGATGCAAACACGAACCATAACTCAAACCCGAACATGAACCCTAACACTAACAAGAGCCACAACACTAACCCACATCATAACCCTAAGCCTAACACGTACCCTAACCCTAACCCGAACACTAACCTGAATGCTAAGCCTAAACTGAACCCAAACCCAAATACTAACCCTAACCAGAACTCTAATCCTAATCTAACCCTAACCCGAACACTTACTCTAACCCTAGAACTAAGCCTAAACCTAATCCAAACCCTAGACCTAACCCAACCAACCCCTAACCCGACCACTAGCCCTAACCTTAACATGAACCCTATCCCTAAGCTTAACCCTAACCCAAACCAAACCGTAACCATAACCGAAAGCATAACCCCACCTTAACGCTAAACGTAACCTGAACCCGAACCATAAGCATAACCTTAACACTAACCCTAATCCTACCCTAACCCTAAACACTAACACCAACACTAACCCTAAATAAAACCTGTGCCCATACCCTAACCCTAACATTAACCATACCCATAACCCTAGCCCTAACCCCAACCCCAACCTGAAACCTAAACCTAACTGTAACCTGAACTCTAACCCTAACACTAACACTAACCCTCAAACAAACCCTAACCCGAACACAAACCTTGGATCTAACTGGAATCCAAACATAAGCCTAACCCTAACCCTAACAGTAACCCTCAGTCTAACACTATCCTGAAACCTAACACTAATACTAACCATAAACCTAACCAGAACCTTAACCCTTACCCTAACCCAACCCAACCCTAAAACTAAACCTAGCCTTAACTCTAAGCCTAACCATAACCTCAACCCTAGCAGTAACCCTCAGCCTAAACCCTAAACTGAACCCTAAACCTAACCCTAACCCTAATGCTAACCCTAAGCGAACCCAAACCTAACACTAACCTTAGCCCTAACCCTAATTCTAACCCTAAACTTTACACTAACATGAAACCTAATGTTAACCACAAACTGTACCTGAACCCTCACCATGATCCTAAACCTAAACCTAACCAGAACACTAGCCCTAACACTAAGCCACACTCTAACCTTAACCCTAAGCTGAACCCTAACTCTAGCCCTAACCCGAATCCTAAACCTAATCCTAAGCATAATCATAACCCTAACCCTAACACTAACACTAACCATAACGCTCAACCGAACCCTAAGCCTAACCCAAACCCAACCCTAACATGAAACCTAGCCATTACCCTAACACGAACCCTACCGCTAATCCGACCCTAACCTGAACCCGAAACCTAACCCTAAACCTAACCCTAATCTGAACACTAATTCTAAACCTAAACCTAAACATAACACTAACGCTAACATGAACCCTAACCCTAATCATAAGCCAACCAATCCTAAGCCTAACCCAAACCTTAACGATAACCCTAACCTTAACACTACCCCTAAACCAATCCTTAACCCAAACCCTAATCCTAAAATTAACCCGACCCTAAACCTAACTTTAATCCAATCTTGAATCCGTAACCATACCCTGACCCTAATCCTAACCATAAAATCAACCTTAACACTAACACTAACACTAACACTAACCCTAATCTTCACCCGAACCCTAACCCTAACCCTAACCTGAAACCAATTCTAACCTGAATCCTAGTCCTAACCCTAACCAGAACCCTACCACTAATTTTAACCCTAACGCGAACCTGAAAGCTAACTCTAACCCTAATATGAACACTAACTCTAAGACTAAACATAACCCTAACTCTAACATGAACCCTAACAGTAACCCTAACTCAACCCAACCCTAACCCTAAACCTAACCTTAAGCATAAACCTAACCCTAACCAGGATCACAAAAGTAATCCTAACCCAAAGCCTAATTCGATGCTAACCTTAAACCTAATCTTATCCCCACCCAAAACCTAAACCTAACCCTAATCCGAAGACAAACCTCACCGTAAACCTAAGCCTAAACCTCACAGTAACCCTAATCCTAACCCTAACCCTAGATGAACATGAACTGGAACCATAACCCTAAACCGAACCTTGCATCTAAACCGAACCAGAACCCAACCCTACCCCTAAAACTAAAACTAACCCTAAGGTGAACACTAACCCTAACCCTAACCCTAACCCGAAACCTAACCCTAACTCAAACGCTAACATGAACCATAACAGTAAACCTAACCTGATACTGACACCAAACACTAACCATAACCATAAACCAAACACTAACCCTAACACTAAACATAATGCTAACCCTAACCCGAACCCGAACCCAACCCTAACCCTCAATCTAACTGTGATCCTAAACCGAACACTAACTCTAACCATAACCCTAACCTGAACCCTAAGCCTAAACCTAGCCCTAACCCTAACGTTAACCACAAAATGAACCCTAACTGTAACCATAATGCTAACTCTAACATGAACTAACCTTAACCCTAACCCGAACCCGAATCCTAAACCTAACACTAACTCAAACTCAAATTCAACCTGAACCCAGCCCTATCCCTAATCCAAAACTAACTCTAAACCTAGCCCTAAATCTAAGCTTAAACCTAACCCAAACCCTAACAATAACCCTAACTCGAACCCGAACCCCAAACCTAACTTTGTCTCTAAACCCAACCTTAACCCTTTCCCTAAAACTAACACAAACCCAAAGCCTAATCCAACCGTAACGCTAACCCTATTGAGAAACCAAACCCTGACCCTAACCCTAAGCCAAACACTAATCTCACACTAAACATTAACATAACCCTAACAGTAACTCTAATCCCAACCATGACAAAAAAGCAAAACATAACCCTAACTCTATCTGGAACATGAAACCGAAACCCAGTCCTAACACTAACACGAAAACAACCCTCACGTTACCTAACCCTAAACATAACGCGAACATTAAACCTAACCCTACCAGCAGCCCTAACCCTAAACGTAATCCTAACTATAACCATAATCCTAGCCCGAATCTAACCCTAACTCTAACCAGATCCTGAAACCGAACGCTAACCCTAAACCTAATTTGAACACTAGCCCTAACACTAAAACTAAACCTTACCCTAACCTGAACCCTATTGCTAACCCTAACCCTAACCAGAACTCTAACGATAATTCTAACCCTAATGCTAACACTAACCCTAACCCGAACCCTAATCCAAACCCAACCATAACCCTAACCGTAGCCCTAACTCTAACCCTGAATTGAACCCTAAAGTTAACTCTAACCCTAATCCGAAACTAAAACCTAACCCTAAATCTAACCAAAATCTGAACCCAACTTGAACTCTAAACCTAAACTTATCCCTAACTCTAACCCTAACCCTAACAATAAACCTAACACTAGGCTAAGACTTTCCCGAACCCGAAACCTAATCATAACCCTAATCTAAATACTAACCCTAAACATAAACCTAACCCGAACCCTAACCTGAAGCCTAACCCGACAATAACCCTGAGCCTAAACCGATACCGAAACAAAACACTAACTCTGATGCTAACCTGAAAACTAATACTAACACTAAACCTAACACTAACCCTAACTCTACTTGAAACCTAATAATAACTCTAATACTAAACAGAACCCAACCACTGACCCTAATCCTAACCCTAATTGTAACCCTAAACTCTAAACCTAACCCTACATGTAAAACAAACCTGTACCAAGCCCAAACCCTAACCCTACCCAGAACCCTAATCATAACGCTAACCCTAACCCCAACCCCAAAGGTAACGCTAACCCTAACAATAACCTGATCACACCCCGAAGCTAAAGTGAACTCTAACTCTAACCTGAAAACTAGAGAGGTCAGGGATCTCGCTCTCTCTCCATCTCTCTGGCTCTCTCTGTGTCTCCCTTTGTCGAGGACCTGAGGGGGGTGGAGGCGCAACCTGCCCACCTCACCTACCTCTCCCGTGGGCCATTCTTTGTCTGGCCACTCCGGGAGCCTTGCAGCTTGAGTTCAACCACTCAGGCCAAGGGCGCATGCACAGCCGTCGGGCCTTAGGGGTCCACAGTGAAGGCCCCACACACCCGTGAGGCTCAGACCAGGTGGGGCACTCTTTTGTGCCAGCCAGGTGAAGGGGAAGAAGGAACACCGCCCTCCTTGACTTTGTTTCAGCTGTTGTCTCCCTCCCATCCGACCACTTTCACTCAGCTCGCTGGATGCTTCCCTTCTTTAGAAGTGGTGGTCTGGCCTTGTTAGCGAAAGGTGGACTGGGGTGCGAGGTCAAGGCTCTGCCTGGCCCAGATGCTTCATGCGGGGCCTCATTTCTTCCTGGAAAAACAAAACCATGACCTCACCCCACGCCTGCACTTGTCGACTCCAGCCAGGTGGAGGAGAGGCTCTGTGAAGTCAGAAGAACTGAAACAGGAATATGGCAAAGCAGTGAGTGTGGCCCCAGCAGGCTGCAGGCCCAGGGAGCCGGGGCCACACTGGGAAAGCCCTTCTGGCAACAGGTCCCAGCCTCTTCTCTGGAGTCAGGAGGGCCTGGCCTTACTAGTGCCCAGGACATGGCTCTGGGGAGAAATCCACAATGAAGGGAACCAGCGAGGCCCTCTTCCTGAGGTTGCCAGTGCCAAGCCTAGGGCCACTGGAAGGATGGCTCGGCTCACCTGCTTTGTCCTAAATCAGCCGGCTGGCCGGCCGGCGCATACTTCTTGGCCAAGCCCCTTCCAAGGGGACATGTTCTGGAAGAAAGAGCCCTGGGGCCTGCTTCCAAGTTTTCTGGGGTGTGTGCTGGACACTGTCAGAGGTGGAAGCTGCCTTGCAACCAGTGTGTCAGACCTGGGATCTATCTGCCTCCCACACCCGGGTCCCTGAACTGCCCAGGCATCCCGAGGGAGGATGATGGACTTGACAGTGGTGAGAGGGTGGGGGCTGGCAGTTAGCCTTTCCTGGGACGCCCCGGGAGATGGCCTCTGGGTATGGGCTGTCCCTGGCCAAGTCTGAGGGAGGGACCCAGCTCAGGGCTCTCAGCGGCAGAGAGAGAACCCCCTTCCACCCTTTCCCTTAAATTTCTTTTGGCTGGCCAAATCATTAACAGGACAGGTTAGCTGGAGAAAATAACCTCAAGCTTAATAACATGTGTAGATGGGAGAAACAGGGGAAACTGAGTCTCTCAACACAATGGCAGAGTTCTCCTCTTCAATACTATCTTCAGATCAAGACAAAGGAGGATGTTGGGGGTGAGGTTATCAGATTTGAGAGGGGAAGAAGACCATTCTCATGGATAGGGACATGGAAACATTTGTCTGAAAGTTTTCCCTTGCTCTGGCATCAGGTGCCAAAGGGACAGCATGGAAGTGACAAGGAACCAACCTCTCTGTGGTGGGGCTGGCCCAGGGGCAGACATGGGGGTGGCGGGGGGAAGTGGGATGGTGTGTGAGTTGGCACCAGTGGTGGAGGCAGTGACTCATAGTTCAGAGATCTCTCTCTCTCTCTCTCTGTTTCTCTGTGTCTCTCTTTTTCTCCCTTAGGGACCTGAGGAGAGATGTGGACTCAACCTGCCCACCTTGCCTACCTCTCTCACGGGCCCATCTTTCTCTGGCTGCTCAGGGACCCCTGCGGGCTTGGGTTCAATGTGTCAGGCCAATGGCGCAGGAACGGCCACCAGGCGTCGGGGGTCCTCATTGAACGCTTCACCAGCCTGCTGGTCTCTGACCAACTGGGGCGCTCTCTCGCACCTGCCACGTGCAGGTGAAGAAGGAACGCTGCCCTTCTTGACTTGGTTTCAGCTGTTGTCTCCCTCCTATCCCCCCACACCCACTCAGCTCGCCAGCCACTTCCCTTCTTTGGAAGTGGTAGTCTGGCCCTGGTTGCCAAGGCGGACTGGGGTGCGAGGTCAAGGCTCTGCCTCAGCCAGCTTTTTCGTCCCAGGCCTCATTTCTTCCTGGAATGACCAAACCATGTAATCACCTTCCCCCCGCACTTTTCAATTCCAGCCAGGTAGTGGAAAGCATCTGTAGAGTCACAATTGCGGAGACAAGCATATGGCAATGCAGTGAGTTTGGCCCCAGCAGGACGGAGGCCTAAGGATCTGGGGCCACCCTTGGTGTGCCCTTCAGGCGACAGGTCCCAGCCTCCTCTCTGGAGTAGTGAAGCCCTGGCCGTCTAAGTGCCCAAGGTTAGGGTTAACCCTAACCTTAACCATAACCGAACCCCGAACCCAAACCCTATCCATAACTCAAACCCTAACCTTAACTCTAAACCTAACACTAACACTAACCCGCATGCTAATACTAAGCCTAAACTGAACCCTAACCCTAAATACAACACTAACTGAAAAAAACCCTAAATCTAAACTGAACCTGAAACCTAACCCTAACCCTAAACAGAACCCAAAACATAGCCTAAATCTAACACTGACCCGGCCTACCTGTAACCGCAAACTGAACCGACCTCTAGTGATAACCCTAACCTTTACCAGAACCCTCACCCTTAGCGTAAACAGAACAGTAACGCTAACCCGTGCCTGAATGCTAAGTCTAAACGGTACCGAAAACCTAACGGTAACCTTAACTAGAGCCTGAATGCCAGCTCTAAACTGAAACGGAAACCTAACCCAAACCATAAAGCTAACCCGAATACTAAGCCTGTCCCTAATACCTAACCCGAATGCAATCCTAACTGTTAACTGAAACTGAATCCTAACCCTAACCCTAACACTAACCAGAATAGTAATGCCTCGCCCTAAACAGAACCCTAATGCTAACTCTAACCCCAACAGTAACACTAACCTTAACCCTAACCTGATCATAACCCTAACCCTAAACTGAATCCGAACACTAACATAACATGTAGCTGAATCCTAACCCTAACCCTAACCAGAAACCTAACACCAACAATAAACCTAACCTTAATCTCAACCCTAACCCTAACCCTAACACTAACCATAACATTAACACGAATCATTAACCTATCCATAACCTGAGGCATAAACCTAACCATAACCTTAACCCTAAACTTAATCCTAATGCTAAACCTAACCTGAACCCTAGTGCTAACGCTAACAAGAAGCCTAACCCTAACCCTAACCCTAACTGGATCCCGAACCCGAATCGAACCCTAACCCAAATCTGAACACTAACTATAACACTAAACCTAAACCTAAGGAAAACCATAAGCCTAACCAGAACCCTAACGTGAACTCAACCCTAGCCCTAACCTGAAACCAAACCCTGAATCTAACACTAAACATAACCTGAAACTGAAGCCTAACCTTAACACTCACCCTATCCCTAAACCTAACCTAAACCATAACCCTAATCCTAACCATTAATCTAACTTAACCCTAATCCTAACGTGAAAGCTAACCCTAATCCTAACAGTATACTTAACATGAACCCTAACCCTAACCCCAAACCTAACCCTAAAACTCTACCTACCAATAACCCTAACAAGAATGCTAACCCTAACCCACCTGAACCCTAACACTAAAGTTAACCCTAACTCAAACCCCAACCCGAACCCTAACCCTAACACTAACCCGCACCATAACCGTAACTGGTACCCTAAATCTAACCCAAACCCTAACCCAAAACCTAACCCTAAACCACATTTGAACCCAATTACTAACGCGAATCTGAACCCTAACCCTAACATAACTCTAAACTGAACCCTTAGCCTAACCCTAAAACTAACCCTAAACCTAAAGCAAACACTAGCTCCAACCCAACTAAACCCTAACCCGAACATTAACCCTAAACCTAACCAGAACTCTAACCCTAAGCATAATCCTAACTCAAACCCTAACCTGAACCAAATGGTAACTGTAACCCAAAGCATGACGCCATCCTAACATTAAATGTAACCCAAACCCGAACCCGAACTCTAACCCTAACACTAACCCTAATCCTAACGCGAACCCTAACCCTAACCCTAACCCGAAGCCTAAACCTACCCTAACTCTAACCCTAACCCAAATCCCGAACCCGAACTGGAACCAGAACCCCAATCAGACCACTAACTATAATCATACACCTAACCATAACCCTAAGCCAAAACTGAAGCCTAACTCTTGCACTAACCCTAACCTTAAGAGTAACCCTGAACCTAACCCTAACCCTAACCCTAGCCTGAAAACTAACACTAACCCTAACCCGAACCCTAACCGTAACCCTTACCCAAACCCTAACCCAAACCCTAATCTAACCCTACCCTAAACCTAGCCATAAACCTTAGCCTAACCATAACCCAAACCATAGCAGTAACCCTATCACTAATCCGAACGGCAACCCTAACCCTAAAACTTCCTAGATCCCCAAAACGAAGCCTAACGCCAACCCTAGCCCAACAATAACCCTACCACTAATCATAAACCTAACCTTAAACCCTAAGACTAACTTTACGCCTAAAGAAAACCGGTGCTGGCCCTGACCCAAACACTGACCAGACCCCTAACCCTAGCTTTAACCACAACCCCAACCCTAAACCCTAACCTTAACCCTAACCCAGACCCTAACCTGAACCCTAACACTAACACTAACCGGAACCCTAACCTTAAAACTAACTGTAACCCAAACAAAGCCTAAGCGTAACCCTAACAATAACCTTAACCATAACCCTGTCCTGAAACCTAACACTAATCCTAACCCTAACCCTAACCTGAACCCTAACCTGAACCCTAACCCTAAACCTAACCGGAACCCAACCATAACCATAAACCTAACCCTAAGAGTAACCATATCCCTAACCCTAACCCAAATCCGAACCCAACTCTAACACTAACCCTAGGCCTAACCCTAACACTAACTCCTACCAGAACACTAACCCTAGCCCTAAACTTAATCCGTACCCTAACCCTAATCCTAACCTGAAGCCTAACCCGAGCCTAACCCTAACCATAACCAATCCCTAACCTGAAATGGAATCCTCACACTAATCCAAACACTAACCCTAAAACTAAACTTAACCTTATATCTAACACTAACCCAAACTGTAAGGCTTACCCTAACACGAAACCTAATCAAAACCCTAACCTGAAGTCGAATCATAAAACTAACCTTAACTCTTACTCTAACTCTTACTCTGACTCTAAACCTAACCTGTACCCTAACCCTAACACTAACCTTAACCCTAACCTTAATCCTCACCTGAAACCTAAACTTAACACTAAACATGAACCTAATCTGAACCCTAACCTGAACCCAAAACCAAACATAAATCGAACTCTAGCGTTAACACTAACCTGAACACTATCGCTATCCCTAACCCTAACCAGAAACTGAAAACTAACCATGACACAAACACTAACCCAAACGCTAACCCTAACCCTAACCCAACCAAAGCCTAAGAGTAAACCTAGCCCTAACACTAAGCCTAACCATAACTCGAACTCTAACAGCAACCCTAACCCTAACCATAACCATAACCCTAAATGTACCCTAACCCTAACCTAAACTTGAACCCTAATGCTATCTGTAACCCAACCCAACCCTAACCCTAACCCTAGCGCTAACCCGAAGCCTAACCCTAACCAAAACCCTAACACTAACCTCAATCCTAACCCAAACCCGAACCCTAACCCTAACCCAGTCCTAGCCCTAACCCTAACAATCTCTAACCCTAACCCAAACCAACCCTACCCCTAACCCTAGCACTAAACCGAAGCCTAATCCTAACCTCAACCCCAACCCTAATAGTAACCTGAAACCAAACTCTAACCCTAACCCTCACCCTAACCGTTAACTAAACTGAACTCAAAACCTAACCCTGACACGAAGCCGACCCGACAATAACCGAAACCCTAACACAATCCAGAACCCGAACCCTAACCCTAACCCTAATCCGAACACTAACCTCTCCCTAAATGTAACACTAACAATAACTGTAACCCTAATCCTAACCCTAAACATAACCCGAAACGTAACACTAACACTAACCCGAACAAGAACTTGAAACCTAAACCCAACCTGAACCCCAGATCTAACCCTATAGCTAACCATTATCCTAACACGAATATTAACCCTAACATTATCAGAAACCCTAACCTGAACCGTAACCCTAACCCTAACCCGACTCCTAGCTCGACACTAACCCTAACCCTAACATGATCTTGAAGCTGAACCCTAACCCTAACACTAACCTGAACACTAACTCTAACACTAAACCCAATCCTAACCCTAACCCCAACCCTTAAACTAACCTTAAACCTAACACTACACCGAACCATAACCCTAAATCCAGCCCTAATTCTAACCCTAACCCTAACCCGAATCCAACCCTAACCCTAACCCTAGCACTAACCCGAACACTAAAGCTAAGGCTAACCCTAAACCGAAACTGAAACCTAGCATAACATTAATCGGAACACTAAACATAACCCTATACATAACCCAACTCCAACCCTAAACTGAAGGCAACCGTAATCCTAACCCTAACGTGAACCCTAATGCTAAAGCTAACCCTAAACCAAACCTGAAACATAACCATAATCCTAATCCAAATACTAACACTAAAACTAAACTTAATGCTAACCCAAACCATAGCCCTTACCCTAACATGAATCCTAACCCTAACTCTAACCCGAAATCGAACCATAATACTAAACCTAAGCCTAAATTTAACAGTAACCCTAAGCCTAACCCTAATCCTAATCTGAAACCTAACCCTAATGTTAACATTAACCAGAACCCGAACCCTAGCCGTAACGTGAACACTAATGCTAAATCTAATCCGAACCCGAACCTGACCCCTAACCATAACCCGAACCCTATCCCTAACACGAACACGAACCCAACCATAGCCCTAAACCTAACCCTAATCCTAACACGAACCCTAACCCTAACTCGTACCCTAAACCGATCCCTAACACTAACCCTTACCTGAAGACGGACCCGACCCTAACCCTAACCCTAACCCTAACCCTAACACTAACCCTAACACTAACACTAACTCTAACTCTAACACTAACCAGACCACTAAACCTAACCCTAACCCTAACCTGAACCCTAGCACGAACCTTAAACTAAAGCTAACCTGACCACTGACCTGAGGGCTAACTCTAACCCTAAACCTAAACCAAATAAGTACACGAACCCTAACTCCAACCCTAACCAGAACCCTAACCCTAACCCTAACCCCAACCCTAACCCTAACACTAACCCTAAACTAAACCCTAACCGGAACCATAACCCTAACCATAACAATAACCCGAACGTTAACCCTAATGGGAAGGCAACGATAGCCTTAATTCTAAGCAAACAGTAACACTTACCCTAAGCCTAACCATAACTCAATCCCGAACCCTAACTCTAACCCTCGCCCAAAGCCTAACCCGACCGTAACACTAACCAGAATCCTAAGCCTAACCTTAACCCCAATCCTAAATATAACCCTAGCCATAAACCAGCCTGAACTGTAACCTGCACCCTGACCCTAACCCTAAGCGGAACCCAACCATAACCCTAACACTAACCCTAACCCTAATCTGAACCCGAAAGCTAACCCTAAACCTAAACCTGACCCTAACCCTAACCCTAGCCCTAACCCCAACCCTAACCCTAAACCTAAACCAAACCAGTACACAAACCCTAACCTGAACCCTAAGCCAAACCTTAACCCTAACCCGAACCCGAACCCGAACCCTAATCCTAACCCTAAACCTAACCCGATCCCTAACCCAAACTCTAACACGAACCTTAACCCGAAAGCTAGTAATGATTCACACTTGGATACAAAGACGTTTCTTTCTGTCAACTTACAAACCGAGAGAAGAATGTGTGTTCTCTAAGGAATTTGAGAGTGTTCCTGTCTCTAGGAACTCCACGGCCTGGTTTCCAAACCTCCTTTCGGATGGTGATCATTAGCAGGTGGAAGGAAGGGAGATAGGGCATGAAGGTACTTCCAGGAATGGATGTTATGCATAGTTTAACTCAGCTGTAGTAGTGATTGCCCCTCAGATACCAAGATGTTTCTTACCATCTTCTCACAAAGCCAGGATAAGAAAGTGCCTTCTCTAAGGAATTTGACTGAGATTCTGTCTCAAGGCCCTACATGGTGCTGTGCACAACTTTCTTTGGGAAGGCCATCCTTAGGAGCTGGAAGGAAAGGAGATTGGGCATGAAGTTACTTCCAGGAATGGCTGGTATCCATCGTTTCACTCAGCTCTAGTAGTGATTGCCACAAAGATAGAAAGATGTTTGATAACATATACTTACTGTCCAGATTAAGAAAATGCCCGGTCTAAGGCAAGTGAGCGAGATTCTCTCTGAAGGCCCTATGTGGGCCTGTGTAAAACCTTTTTGGGAAGGCGATTTTTAGGATTGGGAAGGAAAAGAGATGGGGCATGAAGTTACTTCCAGGAATGGGTGCTGTACATAGTTTATCCGAGTTGTAGTAGTGATTGCCACTCAGATACAAAGATGTCTCTTACCATCTAAATACAAGCCAGGATAAGAAAGTGCTTTCTCTAAATCATGTGAGTGAGATTGTCTCTCAAGGCCCTTCATGGGCCTGTGTAAACCTGCTTTGGCAAGGCGATCCTTTTGCACTGGAAGGAAGGGAGATCTGGCAAGAGGTTTTTTCCAGGAATGGGTGTTATACATAGTTTAACTCAGCATCAGTAGTGATTGTCACTCAGATAGGAAGATGTTTCTTTCCATCTACTTACAAGCCGAGATAAGAAAGTGCCTTCCCTAAGACATGTGTGTGAAATCCTCTCTCAAGGCCCTCCATGGCCCTGTGCACAACCTGGTTTTGGATGGCGATCTTTAGGAGCTGGGAGAAAGGGAGATTGGGCACCAAGTTGTTTCCAGGAATGGGTCTTACACATAGTTTAACTCAGCTGTAGTAATGATTGCCACTCACAAACAAAGATGTTTCTAGCCATCTACTTCCAACCCAGGATAAGAAATTCCATTCTCTAAGGCATTTGAGAGTGATCCTGTGTCAAGGCACTACATGGCCCTGTTTCCATACCTGCTTTGGGAAAGTGATCCTTTGGACCTGGAAGGAGGGAGATTGGGCACATAGTAATTTCCAGGAATGGGAGTTATACTTAGTTTAGCTCAGCTGTAATAATGCCTGTCACTCAGATACAAACATGCTTCTAGCCATCTACTTAGAATGTAGTATGAGAAAACACACTCTCAATGGCTTATGAGTGAGATGCTGTTGCAAGACAATACACAGTCCTGTTTCCAAACCTGCTTTGAGAAGGCAATCCTTAGGAGTTGGAAGGAAGGGAGATTGGTTACTAAGTCATTTCCAGGAATGGGTGTTATACTTAGTTTAGCTCAGCTGTAGCAATTCTTGCCACTCAGATACAAACATGTTCTTAACCATCTACTTAGAATCCGCTATCATTAAGTGTGGTCTCTATGGCTTGTGAGTGAGATTGTCTCAAGGCACTACATGGTCCTCGTTCCATACCTTCCCTAGGAAGGTGATCCTTATGTAACGGAAGGAAGGGATATTGGGCCTGAACTTCGTTCCAGGAACTGGCGTTATCCATAGTTCAACTCAGCTGTAGTAGTGATGCCACTCAGATAGAAAGATGTTTCTTACCATCTACTTACAAACCGGGATAAGAAAGATCCTTCTCTAAGACATGTGCGTGAGATTCTCTCTCAAGGCCCTACATTGCCCTATGCAAAACCTGTTTTGGGAAGGCAATCCTTGGGAGCTGGAAGGAAGAAAGATTGGGCATGAAGTTACTATCAGGATTGGTTGTAATACATAGTTCAATTCAGCTGTAGTAATGAATGCCTCTCAGATACCAAGCTGTTTCATACCATCTACATTCAAACCCGGAAAAGAAATTGTGTTCTCCAAGGCATTTGAGAGTGATCCTGCCTCAAGGCCCTACATGGCCCTGTTTACAAGCCTGATTTTGGAAGGAGATCTGTAGCAGCAGGAAGGGAGATTGGGCATGAAGTCATGTCCAGAAACAGGTGCTATACATAGGTTAACTCAGTTGTACTAACGATTACCACTCATATAGCTACTCGTTCCTAGACTGTTACTTACAAGATGGTTCAGAAAGTGCCTCATCAAAGGAGTATGAGATTCGTTCTCAGGGCACAAAATGGCATTATGCTCCAAAACGGGTTCAGGTTTTTCACCATTACAAGATGGAAAGAAGAGAGGTTAGCCACAAATTTATTTCCAGGAATGGGCGTTACACATACTTTTGCTAAGCTGTCGGAAGATTGCCACTCATATACAAACTTGCTCATGGACTTCTACTTAGAAGCCTGCATCAGAAATTTCCTTCTCAAAGGAATGTAAGATTAATTCTCAGGTCCAGAAATGGCATTATTTTCCAAATTATGTTCCTGGGTGAGCAAAGTGATCCTTACAACATGGGAGGAAGAGAGATTATGCACAAAGTTGTTTCAGGGATTAGGTGTTATACACGTTTTAAATCCGCTTTAATAATGATTGTCACTCATTTACAAACTTGTTTCTGCATATCTGCATATAGGTTGGGATCAGAAATTGCCTTCTCAAAGAAATGTGAGATTCGTTCTCAACGGCCGAATTGGCATTATTTACCAAACCTTGTTTTGGGTTGTGATCCTTACGTGATTGAAGGAAGCGAGATAAGGCACAAAGTTATTTCCTGGAATGGGTGTTATACAAAATAAAGCTCACCTCTACTAATAATTGAAACTCATATAGCAACGTTTTGCTAGACATCTACTTAGAGCCTTCTCAAAGGAATGTGAGTTTTGTTGTCCAGGTGCGAAATGACAGTATGTTCGAAATCTGGTTTAGGTTTCTGATCTTTATGAGATGGAAGGAAGAGAGATTAGGCACAAAGTTACTTCCAGGAATGGGTGTTATGTGAAGTTCACCTCAACTGTAGTAATGATTGCCAATCATATACAAACTTGTTCCTAGACATCTACGTAAAAGCCAGGATCAGAACATTCTTTCTGAAAGCAATGTGAGACTCCTTCTTAAGGACTGAAATGGCATTATGGTCCAAATCAGGTTTAGGTTTGTGATCCTTACGAGATGGAAAGAAGAGAGACTAAGCACAAAGTGATGTCCAGGAATGGGTGTTACACCAAGTTTGTCAGCTGTAGTAATGACAGTCACGCCTATATAAACTTGTTCCTAGATATCTACTTAAAAGCTGATATCAGAGAGTGTGTTCGCAAAAGAATGTGAGATTCCTTCTAAAGGCCTGAGAGGGCACTATGTTCCAAACCTGGTTGACGAAGGTGGTCCTTACGAGCCGGAATGAAGAGAGTTTGGGCATGAAGTTATTTCCAGGAATGGCTGTTAGTCACAGTTTAGCTCAGCTGTACTAATGATTGCCAAACAAAACTTGTTCCTACATTTCTACTTAGAAGCCGGGTTAAGAAGGTTCCTTCTGAAAGAAATATGAGGTTCCTTCTCTTTTTTCTTTGTGAGGAAGATCAGCCCTGAGCTAACGTCCATGCCAATCCTCCTCTATTTGCTGAGGAAGACTGGCCCAGACCTAACATCCGTCATAATCTTCCTTCACTTTATGTGGGATGCCACCACAGCATGGCCAGACAAACTATGTGTCGGTGTGTGCCCGGTATCCAAAAGCGGGCCACCAGCAACAGAGGGTGCACACTTAACCACTACACCATTGGGCTGGACTCTATGAGGTTCCTTCTCAAGGCCCGAAATACCGTGATATTCCAAAAATGGTTGAGCAAGCTGATCCTGATGAGATAAAGGAAGAGAGATTAGGCACAAAGTGATTTCCAGGAATGGCTGTTATACATACTTTAGCTCCTGTCGTCATGATTGCCACTCATATGCAAAATTGTTCACAGAACAAGTTCCCTACATACAGGTCGGGAACACAAAGGGCCTTCGCAAAGGAATGTGACTTTCCTTCTCAGGGCCCAAAATCGCAATATGTCCCAAACCTGGCTTAGGTTTGTGATCCTTACTGGATGGAAGGAAGAGAGATTGGGCACAATGACATTTTCATGAATGAGTTTTCTACATAGATTAACTCAGGTGTAGTAATGATTGCCACTCATATACAAACTTGTTCCTAGAAATCTACATAACCCCAGGATCAGAAAGCAACTTCTCAAAGGAATGTGATATTCCTTCTGAAGGTCTGAAACAGCAATAAGTTCCAAACTTGGTCGAGGAAGGTGGTACTTACGAGCTGGAAGTAAGAGAGATTGAGCATGAAGTTTTTTTCCAGGAATTGATGTTATTCATAGAATAGCTCAGTTGTACTAACGATTGCCACTTATATAGAATCTTGTTCCTGGACATATACTTAGAAGCAGTGATCAGAAAGTGTCTTCTTAAAGGAATATGAGATTCTTTCTCAAGGCCGGAAATGGCAATATGTTACAAACGTGGTTGAGGAAGCTGGGCCTTATGATCTGGAAGGAAGAGAGACCGGCACAAAGTTATTTGCAGGAATAGGTGTTATTCATAGTTCATCTCAGTTGTAGTAATGATTCCACTCATATACAAACTTGTTTCTAGGGATCTACTTAGAAGCTGGGATCAGAAAGTTCCATCTCAAGGTAATGTGAGATTCCTTCTCAAGGCCCGACATGGTATTACATTCAAAACCTTGCTTAGAAATGTAATCCTTCAGAGCTGGAAGGAAGAGAGATGGGGTAGGAAGTTATTTTGAGGAATGGTTCTTATATATAGTTTAGCTCAGCTGTAGTAATGATTGCCACTCATTTAGAAACTCGTTACTAGACATTTACTTCCAAGCCGAGATCAGAAAGTGCTTTCTCAAAGGAGTGTGAGATTTGTTCTCAAGGGCCTGAAATGGCATTATGTTCCAAATCTGATTTAGGTTTCTGATCCTTACGAGATGGAAGGAAGAGAGAAGCACAGCTCTATTAGTGATTGCCACTCACATACAAACTTGAACCTAGATGTCTACATGCATGCTGTGATCAGAAACTGCTGTCTCAAAGGAATGTGAGATTTCTTCTCAGGGTCTGAAATGGCAATATGTTCCCAACTTGCTTGAGGAAGGTCTTCATTACGAGCTGGAAGGAAGCTAGATTGGGCATGAAGTTATTTTCAGGATCGGGTGTTATTCAAAGAATAGTTCAGTTGTAGTAACGATTGCCACTTATATAGAATTTTGTCCTGGACATCTACTTAAAAGCAGGGATCAGAAATTGCCTTCAAAGTAGTGTGAGATTCATTCTCAAGGCCTGAAATGGCATGATGCATGAAACTTGGTTTATATTTGTGATCCTTATGAGATTGAAGGAGGAGAGATGAGGCCAAAAGTATTACCTGGAATGGTTGTTATAGACAGTTGAGCTCAGATCTAGTAATGATTAACACTCATATACATACTTATTCCTAGACTTCAACATTCTGGACAGGATCAGAATGTGTCTTCTCAAAGGAATATGAGATTCCATCTCAAGGAGTGACATGGCAATATGTTCCAAACCTGGTTTAGCTTTGTGATCCTTATGAGTTGGAAGGAAGAGAGATGAGGCACAAAGTTATTTTCAGGAATGGGTATTATACACAGCTTAGCTCAGTTGTAGTAACGCCTGCCACTCATATACAAACTTGTTCCTAGACATCTACTTCCATTCTGGGATCAGAAATTGCCTTCTCAAAGGAATGTGAGAATCCTTCTCAGGGCCCAACAAGGCAATATGGTCCAAAACTGGCTTAGTTTAGTGATGCTTAGTGCTAGAAGGAAGAGAGTTTTTACATGAAGTTATTTCGTGGAATGGGTATTATAAATCATTTTACTCAGTTGTAGTACTGATTGATGCTCCAACTTGTTCCTAGACATCTACTTACAAGAAGTTATCAGTAAGTGTCTTCACAGAGGAATGTGAGATTTGCTCTCAACGACCAAAATAGCATGATGTTCTAAACCTGGTTTAGGAAGGTGATTCTCACTAGCTGAAATGAAGAGCGAGTGAGCACAAAGATACTTCCCGGGATGGGTATTTTATACAGGTGAGCACAGCTGTAGTGATGATTGCCACTCATATACAAAGTCGTTTCTAGACATTTGCTAACAAGCCTGGGTCAGAAAGTTCCCTCTCAAAGGAATATGAGATTCAGTCTCAAGGCCTGAAGCTGCATTCTGTTATATACCTGTTTTAGGTTTCTGATCTTTATGAAATAGAAGGAAGAGATAGTGGGCATGAAGTTATTTCCAACAATCGGTGTTATAAATAGTTCAGCTAAGTTCCAGTAATCTTTGAATCTCATTTACTAACTTGTCCCTAGAGCTCTACTTAGAACCCGGGATCAGAAATTGCCTTCTCAAAGGAATGTGATATTCCTTCTCAAGGCCTGAAATGGCAATATGTCCCCAACCTGGTTAAGGAAGGTGGACCTCATTTGCTGGAAGGAAGAGAGACAAGGGACGAAGTTATTTCCTTAGTTGTTACTGGCAAAAGTGCCTGAGCAGTGGTATTTTGTCTTTGCATTGAGAAGGCAGCCTCAGTGCAGGCAACGAACCAAAAGGAAGAAAAGGCACTTTCCATTATGATCCTCAAAAACTAAATGGAAATGTTTTTCTCCACAGAGTATGTTCATTAGATGGATACAATAGATATTCTATCCCAGCTACAGTGGAAAGTTTAAAAGCTCTCGGGGGTAGATGTTCCTTAAACGTACTTGTAAGCAGAGTTAATCAAGAACTTGCTGGCATTACATGGGAGAGAATTCTCTTTTTTTTTTGTGAGGAAGATAAGCCCTGAGGTAACATCCGATGCTGATCCTCTTTTTTGCTGAGGAAGATTGGCCCTGAGATAACATCTGTGCCCATCTTCCTCTACTTTATATGAGACGCCACCACAGCATGTCTTGGCAAACAGTGCATTGGTGCGTGCCCAGGGTTGGGAAACTGAAAACCCCAGGCCACCAAAGTGGAGTGTGCACACGAAACCGTTTGCACCACCAGGCAGGCCCCAGGGAGAAAATTCTTAAGTAAAAGTCATTAACAGCAATTTTGGGAGAGGCAATTTTCAGGATAGTCTTCTACAGATGCAAGCAAGAATTTTGGTCCAGACTGACCTTTCCTTTTACAGATGCTATAGATAATATCCCCCAAGTGTACTGAAATTTTAAAACCTCTCATATGAAGATGTTACTTACAATTATTGGGTACCTGTGTTAAACAAAAATGTTCGTCATGATATGCTAGTGAGACCCTGAATGTAGTTTGAACTGCAGTGTATTCAAATTCTCAAGATGATCCTAAACAGCTACAAGGAGGAGTTTCTCTGAAGAGTCAACTGTCATCGAATGGATGGTAAGGATCATCTGCATCACCTGTAGTGATAGCTCTCCTAGTAAGATGATCCTGAAAACTACTGGCAAACTTGGTTGCTTAGTGGTGTTTTGTCATTCCATTGGGAAGACAGCCTCAGTGCAGGCAATGAACCACAAAGAGGAAAAGGTACTGAACCACATCATCCAAAAATCTACAAGGAAGAGTTTTTCTGCACAGCGTACGTTCATGTACTGGATGTTATGGATATTGTGTCCCAGCTGCGGTGGAAAGTTTAAAAGCTCTCAGAGGCAGATCCTGCGGAAAGCTACTTGCAATCTGAGTTCAGCAAGGTCTTTCTTTCATTAAATAGGGAGAGAATTACTAAGTGAATGTTGTTAACTGCAAGGATGCAAAGGAAATTTTCAGGATAGTCCTATACTGATATTAGCAAGAAATTTTCTCTACAATGATCTTTCATTTTATAGATGCTATAGATACTCCCATCTGTACTGAAATTTTAAACCCTCTCATATGAAGGTATTCCTAACAGATATTTGCAACCTGTGTTAAACAATAGTGTTGATAATGATATGCTAGTGAAACCGTGAAGGTAGACTGAACCACAATGTTTTTAATGTCACTCATGAATATGATTCTAAACAGCGACACGTAAAGATATTCTTCACACGGTACTTTCGTTGAATGGATGTGATAGAGTTTCTTCCCCGGTTGTGGTGACAATTTTAACATCTCATAGGAATTTGTTCCTAGCAGCAACTGGCAAAATAGGTTTACAGTGGTGTTTTGTCTTTATGTTGTGGAAGAGACCTGAGTGCAGGCAATGAACTGCAGAGATGAAAAGGCACTTTGTAAGATGATCTTAAAAAGCTAAAAGGACGTATGTTCCTCCACAGAGTACTTACATGGAATGTATGGTGTAGATATTCTGTCCCAGCTGCAGTGGAAAGTTTAAAAGCTCGCAGAGGCAGATCTGCTGAAAGCTACTTGCCATCTGAGTTCAGCAAGATCTTTCTTGCCTTACCTGGGAGTTAATTCCTAAGTGCAGGTCGGGAACTGCAATGGTGGAAAAGGCAATTTTCAGGATACTCCTATACAGATACAACCAAGAGATTTCCTCCACACTGAACTCTCATTTCATGGATGTTATAGATACTCTCTCCAGCTGTACTGAAAATTTAAAACCTCTCATATGAAGATGTTGCTAACAGATATTGGCAACCTGTGTTAAGCAATAGTGTTCATCATGATATGTTAATGATACCCTAAATGCAGGCTGAATTGCAGTGCCTTTAAAGTCATTCATGAACATAATCCTAAGCAAGTACAAGAAGAGGTTTTCTTCACGGTATATTTTCATTGAATGGATTTGGTAAAGCTTCTTTACGAGGTGTGTTGAAATGTTGAAACTCTCAAAGGAAGGTGTTCCTAACAGCTACTGGCAGAGTAGGTTTAGCAGTAGTGTTTTCTCTTTAAATCAGGGAGGAAACGTGAGTGCAGGCAATGAAATGCAAAGATGAAAATGCAATTGACAATATGATCTGAAGAAGCTAAAAGCAAGTGTTTTCCTCCACATGGTACTTACATGGAATGGATATTATAGATAAGTTCTCCCAGCTGCAGTGAAAAATTTAAAAGCTCTCAGAAGATCATTCTTAAAGGATCCTGCAAGCTGAGTTCGACAAACGCTTTCTTGCTTTACTTTGGAGAGAGAGCTGAGTGAAGGCCATTAAATGCAATGAGGGAAAAGGCAATTTGCATGATGAACGTACACAGTTACACGAACGAGATTTTCACCAAACTTGTCTTTCATGTTATGGATGTTATAGATACTCTCTCCCAGCACTACTGAAATTTAAAACCCCTAAGATGAAGATGTTGCTTTCAGATATTGGCCACCTGTCTTAAGCAATATAATTCATCATGAGATGCTAGTGGGAACCTGACTAGAGTTTGAACTGCAGTCCATTAAAAGTCTCTTCTGAAGATGACCCTTAACAGCCACAAGCTGGAGTTTCTGTGAAGTGTCAACTTTCTTTGAGTTGATCATAACAATAATCTGCACCACCTGTAGTGATCGTTCAAAAGCTCTCCTAAGAAGATGCTTTGATGGTTACTAACAAAGGTGATTGAGCAGGAGTGTTTTGTATTTCCATTGGGAAGGGAGGCTCAGTGCAGACAATGAACGACAAAGAGGAAAAGGCACTTTAAAATATGATCCTAAAAAGCTAAAAGGAAGAATTTTTCTCCACAAGATACATTCCTGAAATGGATGTTATAGATATTCGCTCCCCGCTGCAGTGAAAAGTTTAAAAGCTCTCAGAGGGAGAGCCTCCTTAAAGATACTTCCAAGCTGAGTTCAGCAAATATTTTTTACCTGACTTGGGAGAAAGAGCACGGATGAAGGTTATTTATTGCAACGTTGGAAAAGGCAATTTTCAGAATAGTCTTATACACATACACACAAAAGATTTTCTCTACACCTGAATTTCAGTTGATGGATGTTATAGATACCCTTTGCCAGCTGTACTGACATTTGAAAACCACTCATATGAAGATGTTACTTACAGATATTGGCCAACTGTGATAAGCAACATTGTTCATCATGATACGTTACTGAGAACCTGAAGGCAGACTGAACTGCAGTGTAGTCAAAGTCTCTTCTCAAGATCATCCCAAACAGCTACAAGCAGAGTTTCTCTGAAGAGTCCACTTTCCTGGAATGTAGGGTAATGACAATCTGCACCACATGTAGTGATAGTTTGAAAGCTCTCCTAGGAGTGTTTCAAAGAGTTACTGGTAAACGTCGTTGAGCAGTGGTATTTTGTCTTTCCTGTGGGAAGGAAGACTCAGTGCAGGACATGAACTACAAAGAGGAAAAGGCACTTTACTATGTGATCCAAAAAACTAAAAGGAAGACTTTTCCACCACACAGAATGTTCATGGAATGGATGTTATAGATATTCTCTCCCAGGTACAATGGAAAGTTTAAAAGCTCTCAGAAGAAGGTGCTCCTTAAAGATACTTGCAAGCAAGTTCAGCAAGAACTTTCTGGCATTACAAGGAGAGAATTCCTATGTGTAGGTTGTTAACAGCAATGATGTAAAAGGCAATTTTCAGGATAATCCTATACAGATATAAACAAGAGATTGTCTCCAAAGTGAAATTTCATTTTATGGATGTTATATATACTGTCTCCCAGCCGTACTGAAATTTTAAAACCTCTCCAATGAGGATGTCACTACCAGATATTCGTCACCTGTGTTAAGCAATAGTGTTCGTCATGACATGCTAGTGAGACCCTGAACGCAGATTGAACTGCAGTGTATTTGAAGTCACTTATGAAGATGACCCTAAACAGTTATAAACAGAAGTTATCTTCACGGTGTACTTTCATTAAATGGATGTGATAGAGCTTTATTCTGAGCTGTGGTGAAAAGTGTAAACTCTCATGGGAAGGTATTCCTAATCGCTACTGGCAGAGTAGGTTTAGCAGTGGTGTTTTTTCTTTACATCAGGGAGGAAGCCTGAGGGCAGGCAATGAAATTCAAAGATGAGAAGGCAATTGACAATATGATCCAAAGAAGCTAAAAGCAAGTGTTTTCCTCCACAGAGTACTTACATGGAATGGATGTAATGAATAGGTTCTCCTAGCTGCAGTGAAAAGATTACAAGCTCTCAGAGGATGATCGTCCTTAAAGATTCCTGCAAGGCGAGTTAAGAAACACTTTCTTGCATTACATGGGATAGAGAGCCTGAGCGAAGGTCGTTAACTGCAGTGATCTAAAGGCAATATGCAGGCTGATCCCATAAAGAGACACGCCTCAGATTTTCTGCATATTTCACTTTCATCTTATGGATGTTATAGATACCCTCTCCCAGCTGTACCGAAATTTTAAAACATCTCAGATGAAGATGTTACTTACAGATATAGGCCACATGTGTTAAGCTATAATGTTTGTCATGATATGTTCATGAGAGCCTGAAAGTGGATTGAACTCTAGTGTATTAAATATCTCTCCTCAAGATGATCCTAAACAGCTACTATCAGGAGTTTTTCTGAAGATTCAACTTGAATGGAATGGATGTTAAATATAATCAGCAAAACCTTTAATAATACTTTGAAAGCTCTCATACAAACCTGTCCTTACAGCTACTGGCAAAATTGGTTGAGCAGTGGTGTTTTGTCTCTATATAGTGAAGGAAACATCATTGCAGGCAATGAACAGCAAAGAGGAAAAGGCAATTTAACATATGATCCTAATACCTAAAAGGAGGACTTTTTTTTGCACAGAGTATGTTCCCGGAATGGATGTTGGAGATATTCTCTCCCAGATGCAGTGAATTGTTTAATAGATCTCAGAGGAAAAACCTCCTCAGAGATACTTGCATACTGAGTTCAGCAAACATTTTCTTGCATGTCTTGGGAGAGAGAGCCTGAGTGAAAGTCGTTAACTGCAAAGAGGGAAAAGGCAATTTGCAAGAAGATTCTATATAGATGCAAGGATGAGATTTTCTCCACACTTGACTTTCATTTTATGGATGTTATAGATACTCTCCTCTAGCTGCAGTGAAACTGATAAACCTCTCATATGAAGATGTAACCTATGATATTGACCACTTGTGTTAATCAATAGTGTTCATCATAATATGCTTCTCAGACCGCGAATGCAGATTGAACTGCAGTAATTAAAAGACTCTTCTCAAGATGATCCTAAACACCTACAAGCAGGAGTTGCTCTGAACAGTCAACTTTTATTGAATGGATGGTAATTATCATCTGCACCACCTGTAGTGATAGTTGGAAAGCTGTCATAGGACGTTGTTCCTAACAGCTACTTTCAAACTTGTTTGAGCAGTGGTGAGTTGTCTTTCAGTTGGGAAGGGAGCCTCAGTGCAGGCAATGAGCGGCAAAGAGGAAAAGGCACTTGAACATATCCTAAAATGGTAACTTTAAGAGTTGCTCACCACAGAGTAGGTTCATGGAATGGATGTTAGAATAATACTTGCCCCACTGCAGTGGAAAGTTTAAAAGCCCTCAGAGGCAGATCCTCCTGTAAAGTACTTGGAAGCAGAGGTCAGCAAGAACGTTCTTGCTTTACATGGGGAAGAATTCCTGATTGAAGGTAGTTAACTGCAATGTTGATAAAGGCAATTATCAGGATAGTCGTATACAGATAGAAGCAAGAAATTTTATACATACTAGACTTTCGTTTTATGGATGTTATAGATACACTCTCCCAGTGTTACTGAAATTTTAAATCCTCTCATATGAAGATGTTACTATCAGATACTGGCAAGCTGTGATAAGCAGTAATGGTCATCATGATATGCTAGTGAGACTCTGAATATAGATTGAACTGCAGTGTAGTTAAAGCCACTTAAGAACATGGTCATAAACGCTTACAAGAGGAGGTTTTCTTCATGGTGTCCTTTCATTGAATGGATGTGATACAGCTTCTTTCCGTGCTGTGGTGAAAAGTGGAAACTATCCTAAGAAGGTGTTCCCAACAGCCACTGGCAAAGTAGGTTTAGCAGAGGTGTTTTCTTTTATATCAGGAGGGAAGCCTGAGTGCATGCAATCAATTGCAAAGATGAAAGGCACTTTACAATATGATCCTAAAAAGCTAAAAGGAAGTGTTTTCCTCCACAGAGAACTTACATGGGATGGATGTTACAGATATTCTCTTGCAGCTGCAGTGCAAGTTTACAAGCTCTCAAAGGAGGATCCTGCTTAAAGCTCCTTGCAAGCTGAGTACAGCAATTAGTTTCTTGCCTTACATAGGAGAGAGAGCTTGAGTGACGGTCGTTAACTACAATGATGGAAAAGGCAATTTGCAGGAGGATCCTATAGACATACCAGCCAGAGATTTTCTGCACACTTGACTTTCATTTTATGAATGTTACAGATACTCTCTCCCAGCTGTAGAGATAAGTTTAAAAGCCCTCCAAGGTAGAGTTGACTTACAGCTACAGGGTTGTTGGGTTCAGAACGGGTGTTCTTTCATTATATTTGAGGGAAAGCCTGAGTGCAGGCCATGAAGATCAATGATTGAAAAGTTCACTCATCAAGATGATCTTCAACAACTAAAATGAGTTTTTTTCCACCGTGTATGGTATTTCAATGGATGTTATAGATACTTTCTCCCAGCAGTAGTGAAAAGCTTAAAAGCTCTCATGGGAAGATCTTACTTACAGCTAATGGCAACCTTTGCTCAGTAAGAACATTCTCTCCTATACTGTGAGAGAGAGCCTGAGTAAATGTTGTGAGCTGCAATGTTTGAAAAAGTACTTTCCAGTGCAAATGCTAAATAGGTATAGGCAAGAGTTTTTATCCACACTGTGTTTTTCATAAATGGATATTATAGATATTCTCTTCCTTGTGTAGTGAAAAATTTAAGCCCTCTCATAGGAAGATATTCCCAACAGCTACTGGCAAACTGAAATCAACGATCGCATTCTTTCGTTCCATGTAAGAGAAAGCCTGAATGAAAGACGCCAACTGCAACCTTTGAAAAGGGACTTTTCAAGACGATCATAAACAGATTTAAAAAAGGAGTTTTTCTTCACACTGTACTTTCATTGAATGGATGTTACAGATAATCTGTACCAGTTGTAGTGAAAAGTATAAAAAGTCTCATTAGAGTATGTTCCCTAGAGCTACTGGCAAGCTGAGTTCAGCAGAAATGCTCTTTCAATACATTAGATAGAAACCTGAGTGTAGACTATTAACAGGTTATGTGTGATATCAGTCGTGTGTCCTTTGTAAGATTACTCATATATTTATGTGTGAAATCACACCCATTGTTAAGAGTAACATCACATCAATAGTGACATCACTCCCACTGCTCTCTGAGATAAGTGACATGTAAATTGTGACATCACTCCCATTGTGTGAATGTGATATCACACCCAATGTTATGTGTGATGTGATACACTTGTTTATGGGTGACATCACAGCCCTTTGTGTGTGCCAACATCCTCATTGCGTGTCACATCCCATCAATTGTGAGTGACATCAACCTTAATTGTCATATGATATCAAACCATTATTATGTGCGGTGTTACTCCCAGTATTATGTATGACATCACACCACTTGATTGTGACATCACTTTGATAGTGTGTTTGACATCACTCCAACAGTGTGTGACATCGCTCACATTTTGTATGTGATATCATTCCAATCGTTATGTGTGATATCATTCCAATCGTTATGTGTGACATCACACCCATTTTGAGACATCACACACTTTGAGCAGGATAAAACTAGGTTAGCCTTTCACATCTCTCAAATTGTGTGATATCACTCCCGTTGTGTGAGGGCAGTCATATTGTTAACTTTGATATGACATCCAGAGTTTGTATGAAATCACTCCCAGGTTTCTGTGAAGTCTTTCATATTTTACTCTGACTTATATCCCTATCGTGTGTTTTATGTAACTCTCATTGTTATGTATGAATTCGCACTCATTTTCCTTAGAGATACCACTCCAAATGTCCATGACAGCACCAGGTGGGTGTGTGCTTTCACACACTTTGTGTGTCTGACCTCACTCAATGTCTGTATGACATCACACCAATGGTGTATGTGTGATAGTGCTCACATTTGTGTGTGAAAACACACACATTGATGTCTGACACCATTCACATTTTTGTGACATAATTCACATTTTTATGTATGACATCACACCTATTGTGTGTGTGTGACAACATTCACATATGTTGACATCACTCCAATTGTGTGTGACATCATTCGAATTTACCATATGAAATGGCTATTGTTAAGTGTCATGTCACTCCCAATATTCTGTGTGATGTCACATTAATTCTCGAGGACATCGCTCTACTAGTGTTGTGACATCACTCCCATGGTGTTTCTGTGACTTCACTCATATATTTTGGGTGACATCTTTCTGTTATGTGTGATATCACGCCTGTTGTGTTGTATGACATCAGACCAATAGTGTGACATCACTCCCACATATGTGTGACATCAGTCACATGTCCTTTGTGATATTACTCACGTTTATGTGTGAACTCAGTCTCATTATGTGTGACATCACATCAATAGTGTGACATTACATCCGCTACGTGTGACATCAGTGACATGTTCCTAGTGACATAATTCACATTTTAAAGGGTGACATCACTCCCAATGTGTGCATGTGATATCACTCCCACTATTTTGCGTGGCGTGACCACATGCTTGGTGACATCACATCAATTGTTTGAGTGTGACAACATCCTCATTGTGTGTCACACCACAACATTTGTGTGTGACATTAACCTTAATCCCCGTATGATATATCAACCATTATTATGTGTGGTGTCACTCCCAGTATTATGTATGATATCACACCAATTGAGTGTGGCATCACTCTGATAGTGTTTGACATCCTTCCAATGGATTGTGACGTGGTTCACATTTTGTGTCTGACATCACTCCAATCGTTATGTGGGACATCACACCCATTTTGGGACATCACACAACATGAGTGTGCTAACAATAGGATAGACGGTCGCATCTCTCAAATTGTGTAATATCATGCCCATTGTGTATGATGGGAGTCATATTCTTAACTGTGATGTGACACCCACTGTTATGTATGACGTCACTTCCAGGTTTCCGTGAAATCGCTCACATTTTACTCTGACATATCACACTGGTGTGTTTTGTGTAACTCTCATTGCTATGTGTGAATATTCACTCATTTTCCTTAGAGACACCACTCCTGTTGTCTGTGACATCCCAAGGTTGGTGTGAGCCTTCACACACATTGTGTGTCTGACATCACACCAATGGTGTACTTGTGACAGGGCTCACATTTGTGATTGAAAACATACCCAATGATATGTGTGACACCTTTTACCTTTTTTTGTGACATAATTCACATTTTTATGTATGACATCACACCTATTGTGTGTGACAACTTTCACATGTGTTGAAATCAAACCAATTGTGTGTGGGTTAGGGTTAGTGTTAGCATTAGGTTTAGAGTTTTGGTTAGGGTTAAGGTTAGGGATAGGGCTAGGGTTAGGGTTAGGGCTAGGGCTGGGTCTAAGGCTAGGGTTAGGTTTAGCATTAGGCTTATGGCTAGGGATAGGCTTAGGGTTATGGCTAGGGTTAGGTTTGCAGGTAGGGTTAGGTCTAGGGCTATGTTTAGGTTTAGGGCTAAGGCTAGGGTGAGGGCTAGGTTTAGGGTTATTGCCAGGGTTACGGATAGGTCTAGGGTGTGTGTTAGGGCTATGATTAGGGTTAGGTTTAGTGTTAAGTTTAGGGCTAGGTTTAGTGTTAGGTTTAGGGCTAGGGTTAGTGTTAGAGTTAGGGCTAGGGTGAGGGTGAGGTTTAGAGTTAGGATTACTGCTAGGGTTAGGCTTATGGCTTAGTTTATTGTTATGGTTAGGGTTAGTGTTAGGGTTAGGGTAAATGTTATGGCTGGGGTTATGTCCAGGGCTAGGATTAGGATTAGGTTTAGTGTTAGGTTTAGGGCTAGGGCTACTGTTAGCTCTAGACTTAGAGTTAGGGCTAGTCTCGGGCTAGTGTTAGGTCTAGAGCTAAGTCTAGGCCTAGTGTTCTGGCTAGGGTTAGCCTTAAGTTTACAGTTATGGTTAGGGCTTGGTCTAGGTCTAGGTCTAGGGCTAGCATTAAGGATAGGGTTAGAGTTAGGTTGAGGGTTATGGTTAGGTTAAGTTTATGTTCAGGGTTAGTCCTAGTGTTGGTGTCAAGGTTAGGGTTCTTGGTAGTGTTCAGATTCAGGTTTGTGTTCGGGTAAGGGTTTGGGTTCGTGTTTGGGTTCTGGTTCTGTGAGGTTTAGGGTTAGGATTATGGCTTAGAGTCAGTTTTAGGGTTAGAGTGAGGGTTAAAGTCAGGATTAGGATTAAGTCTGTGCTATGGTTAGGGTTAGGTTACAGATTAGGGTTAGGATTAGTGTTAGCTTTAAGGTTATGTTAGTGATAGCGCTAGGGCTAGGCTTAGGGTTAGGTTTATGGATAGGATTTGGGTTAGCGTTAGGATTAATACTCCGTTTAGGGTTAGGGTTACACATAGTGGTAGGTGTTGGTTTTGGGCTACAGTTCGGTTTAGTGTTAGTGTTATGGCTAGGGCTAGATTGAGCATTAGGGTTAGTGCCATGGTACAGGTTAGGGCTAGGCTTAGGGTTAGAGTTAGGTCTAGGTCTAGAGTTATGGTTAGGGCTATGGCTAGGATCATGGTTCGGTTTAGGGTCATGGTTTGTGTTAGTCTTAGTGGCAGGGGTACTGTTAGGTTTAGGATTAACTGTTGGGCTATTGGTTGGGAATGGGAGAGATCGGTTTAGGGTCATGGTTAGGGTTAGGATTAGCATTAGTGTTGTGGCTATGGTTAGGGATAAGGTTAGGGTTTGGGCCAGGGTTCGGGTTAGGACTGGGGTTAGACTTAGGGCTAGGGATAGGTCTGTGGTTAGGGTTAGTGTTAGGGCTAGTGTAAGGGTCCGGTTTAGGGCTGGGTTAGAATTAGGTCTAGGACAAGTGTTAAGGTTAACGTTACACTTAATGTTAGGATTTGGCATAGGCCTAGGTTTAGGCTTAGGGTTGTTTTAGGCTTAAGATTGGGATTTGGGTAGCGGTTTTGGTTGGGGTTGGGGATAGGGTTACTGTTAGGGCTTGGGGTTGGGTTAAGAACAGAGTTCTGGTTAGTCTTAGGGCTAGGCTTAGGGCTAGGGCTAAGGTTAGGGTTAGGGTTATGCTTGGGGTAGGTTTAGTGTTTGGATGATGGTCAGGTGTATGGTTAGCATTAGGATTAGGTTTTGGGAAAGGCTTAGGTTTAGGTCTAGGGTTTGAGCTAAGGTTAGGTTTAAGGTTAGAGTTCAGTTAGATTTATGGCTATGGTTAGTGTTAGAGCTAGGCTTAGTGCTAGGATGCTGGTTAGGGCTAGGGCTGCGGCTGGCTTTAGGCTTATGGCTATGGCTAGGATTAGGGTTAGTGTTAGGGTTAATGTTGTGTGCGTTAGAGTTTGGGTTATGGGTAGGGTCAGGGTTAACTTTAGGGTTATGTGTAAGGTTAGCTTTATATTTAGGGTAAGCATGGGGCAGGCCCCATGGCTTAGCAGTTAAGTGCGTGGGATCCGATGTTGGTGACCCAGCTTTGTATCCCAGGTGCACACCCACACCGCATTTCCAGCCATGCTGAGGCCGCGTCCCACATACAGCAACTAGAAGGATGTGCAGCTATAACATACAACTATCTACTGTGGCTTTGGGGGAAAAAAATAGGGTAAGCGTTAAGGTGAAGGGTAGGAGTAGTGGTAGAGTTAGGGGTAAGGTTAGAGTTGGGTTAGAGTTAGGGTTATGCTTGGGGTAGGGTTAGGGCTTGGGTTAGGGTTAATGTTAGTGTTAGCATTAAGGTTAAGGCTAGGGCTAGGGTTAGGACTATGGTTAGGGCTAGAGTTAGGCTTAGGGTTAGGGTTAGCATTAGTCTTAAGGCTAGTGTTAGGCATAGGGTTAAGGGTAGTGTTAAGGTTAGCACTAGGTCTAGGGATAAGGCTAGGGCTAGTGTTAGTTCTAGGGCTAGGTCTAGGGTTACTGTTAGGGTTACAGTATGGGTTAGGGCTAGGCTTAGGGTTAGGGTTAAGGCTATGTTTAGGATTAGGCTTAGGTTTAGAGCTAGATTTATATCCGTGGTTAGGGTTAGGGTTAGGACTAGGGCTTGTGTTGGGGTTAGGTCTAGGGCTATGATTAGGTCATGGTTAGCATTAGGGTTAGGGCTACTGTTGGGTTAGAGTTATGGTTAGGGTCAGGTCTACAGCTAGGGTAGAAGTTAAGCTTATGGCTAGGGTTATGGTTAGTTTTATGGTTACAGTTACGGTTATGGTTACAGGTAGGTCTCGGGTTAGGCTCAGGTCTCTGTCTAGGGTTTGGCTTAGCCCTAGGTCTATGGCTAGGTTTAGGGTCAGGGTTAGGTTTAGGGTTAGTACTAGAGCTACGTTTAGGTTTACATTTAGGGGAAGGGTTAGAGTTACAGCTAGGTTTAGGGTAGGGTTAGAGTTAGGGCTAGGGTTAGGGTTCGATCTATGGTTATGGTTAAGGTTATGGTTAGATTTAGTGCTAGATTTATGGGGAGGTCTAGCGTTAGGGTTACTATTATGACAAGGGTTAGGGTTAGGACTAGGTTTAGGCCTTGGATTAGCCTTAGGTTTAAGCTTAGGGTTTGAGTTAAGTTTATAGCTACAGTTAGTGTTAGGTCTAGAGTTAGTGCTACAGTTAGGATTAGGGCTAGGGCTGGTCTTCGGTTTAGGGTTAGGGTTAGGGCTAGGGTTCGGATTACAGTAGGGTTAGGGTTAGTTTTGGGCTAGGGTTAGGACTAGAGCTAGAGCTATGGCTATCATTAGGGTTACGACTAAGTTAGGGATAGTGTTAGGGCTAGGGCTATGCTTAGGATAAAGGCTAGGGTTAGGATTAATGTTATGGTTATGGTTAGGGATTGTTTAGGTTTTCAGTTAAGGGTAGGTGTAGGGGTAGGTGTAGGTTAAGGGTTAGGTTAGGTTTAGGGATAGTGTAGTGGTAAGAGTTGGGTTAGGGTTAGAGTTAGAGGAGTGGTAGGCTTAGGGGTAGGGTGAGGATTGGGTTCGGGTTAACGTTACGATGAGTGTTAGGGCTGGTGGTAGCATGAGAGTTAGCGTTAGGGCTCGAGTTAGGCTTAGGGCTAGGATTATGCTGATGGCTAGGCTTCAGCCTAGCATTAGGAGTAGGGTTAAGAGTAGGGCTAGGATTAGGGTTATGGTTAGCATTATGGGTAGGGGCAATTTTAGGGCTACAGCTAGGGTTAATGGTAAGTTAGGGTTACATTTAGAGTTAGGGTTTGGGTTATGTATAGACTTAGGGTTAGTGTCAGGTTTAGGGCTAGTATCATCTTTAGGAGTAGGATTAGGACTAGGGTTAGGGTTAGGGTTTGGACTTGGGCTAGTGTTGGCATTAGGGTTAGGGCTTGGATTAGGGCAAAGTTAACATTAGGGTTAGGGTTAGTGTTGGGTTATGATTAGTGTTGGGTGATGGTTAGTGTTAACATTAGGGTCACCTCTAGGCTAGGGTTGGGGTTAGACCTAGAGCTAGAGTTAGAGTTAGGATAAGTTTTAGGTTTAGGGTTAGTCCTAGAGTTAGGGTTAGGTTTACTTTTAGTGGTAGAGTTATTGTTAGAGGTAAGTTTAGTTTAGGGGCAAGGCTAGGGCAATTGCTGGGGCTCGGTTTTTGTTAGAGACAGAGTTACCTTTAGTATTAGTGATCAAACTAAGGTTAGGGCTGTGGCTTAGACTAGGTTAAGTGTTAGGGTCAAGGTTAGCCTAGGGCTGAGTTAGAGTTAGGGTTAATGTTAGGCTT
Source organism: Diceros bicornis minor (assembly GCF_020826845.1). Classification (NCBI taxonomy): domain Eukaryota; kingdom Metazoa; phylum Chordata; class Mammalia; order Perissodactyla; family Rhinocerotidae; genus Diceros; species Diceros bicornis. The sequence goes on along the minus strand of NW_026690880.1, from coordinate 499,955 downwards.
AGGGGAATGGGTAAGGTTGGGGTTAGACATGATTTAGGATTTGGTTTAGGGGTAGTTTTAGGGTTAGGGTTAGTGATAGGGCTAGTTATAGGGTTATGGTTAGAGCCAGGGCTATGGACAAGGTTAGGGTTAGCGTTAGTGCTAGGACTAGGTCTAGATTTATGATTAGGGTTAGGGTTAGGGTTAGAGGTAGGGTTAGTGTTAGGGTTCGAGTTATGGCTAGGGCTAGGGCTAAGTTAAAGTCACATCTAGGGCTAGGATTTTTGTTGGGTTAGGGTTAGCATTGAGGGTTAGGGTTAGGGATATGGTTAGGGTTAGAGTCAGGTGTAAGGGTAGAGTTTGGCATAGGGTAGTGTGAGGGTTTGTGTTAGGGTTAGGACTAGTGTTAGGCTAAAGGTAGGGCTAGGGCTAGGGCTAGAGTTAGGGTTAGTGTTAGGGTTAGTGTTAGGTCTAGCACTATGGTGAGGGTATGGCTAGGGCTAGAATTAAGGTAAGATTAGGAGTTATGGTAGGGTAAGGATTTGCTTTAGGGTTAGGTGTAGTGCAGGGTCACGGTTAGGGCTAGGTTTAGGGTTAAGGGTAGGGTTAGTGATATGGGTATGGGGATAGGTTTATAGTGGGAAATGGGGATGGCTTTTTACTGTTTGGTTAGGTTCAGGGTTAGCATTAATGTTTTTGCTAGGGTTATGGATAGTGTTAATGTTAGGGTTAAGGTCAGGGCCTTGACTAGGGTTAAGGATAGGTCTAGATTTAGGGCTAGGGCTAGACCTGGGTTTATGGTTAGGACTAGGACTATGGTTAATTTCATGTGTAGGGCTGCGTTAGTGTTAGGTCTAGGGCAATGGTTAACGTTAACCTTACAGATGGGGTTAGTGCTAGGTTTAGGGTTACGGCTAGGGTTGTGGTTACTGTGAGCGATAGTGCTAGGGTTAGGGTTAGGTTTAGGGTAGAGGTTGGGTTGGGGTTGGTTTAGGGTGAGAGTTAGGGCTCAGGGTGGCGATGGAGTGTTAGTGCAATGGTTAGGGTAGGACTATAGTTAGTGCTAGGTTTAGTGTTAGGCTTAGGGCTAGGGTTAGTGCTAGGTCAGGTTAAGGGCTAGGGCTGTTGTTGGTTTTATGTTTAGGGCTATGGCTAGGATTAAAGTTGGGGTATGAATGGGTTAGGGTTAACGTTAGGGGTAGCGTTATGTGTAGAGCTGGGTTAGAGTTCGTGTTAGGTTTAGGGGTAAGGGTGGGGGGGGTTAGGGATCTGTTTGGATTAGGGTTAGGTCTAGAGTTAATAGTAGGTGTAGGTGCAGGACTTGGATTAGTGTTAGGGTAAGGTTTATGGTTAAGGTTAAGTTTGGTACAGAGTTAATGTTAGTTTTATGGTTAACGTTAGGGTTATGTTTGGGGTTAAGCTTGCATTAGGGTTAGGTTTAAGCTTAGGGTTTGGATTAGGATTAGGGGAGGTGTAGGTGTAGGGATAGATTTAGGCTTAGGGTTAGGGTTTGTGTTAGTGCTAGGACTGGGGTTAAGGTTAGTGTTAGGCTTGGCTTAAGGTTAGGTTTAACAGAGCGGTACGTGTAGGGATAGTTTTAGGGTTAATGTTAGCGTTAGGGTTAGGGGTAAGTTTAGGGCTAGGGCTAGGTTTAGGGTTAGGGCTGGGGCGAAGGTTAGGATTATGGCTAGTGTTAGGAATAGTGTTATTATTAGGGATGGAGTTGGGGTTAAGTTTGGGTTAGGGTTAGTTTTATGGTTAGTAGTAGGGTTGGGTTTAGGGTTGCATTCGAGTCTGGCCTATGGTTATGGAGGGGCTAGGGTTTTGATTAGGATTATTGTTTAGGGAAGGAGTAGGTGTAGGAATAGGTTTAGGGTTAGTGTTCGGGTTAAGGTCAGTGGTAGTTGTAGGGTTTGGGTTAGGGTTAGTTATAAGGTTAGGGTTAGATTTAGGTTTACGGCTAGTGATAGAGTTGGCATTAGGGTCTAGAGCCATGGTTAGGGTTAAGCGTAGGTTTATTGTTAGGGGTAGGTCTGGGGTACAATTAGGGTTAGGGTTTGGGTTTGTCTTAGGTTTAGGGTTAGGGTTAAGTCTGGGTATAGGGCTGGTTTTAGAGTTAGGGCTAGGGTTAGGGTTAGGGTTAGTGCTAGGTTTAGGGCAAGGGTTTGGTTTAGGGTTAATGTTAGGATTAATGTTGGGGTTAGTTTTGTGGTTGGGTTAAAGAGTTAATGTTAAGGTTCAGGGTAGTATTAGGGGTAGGCGTATGGTTAGTGTTAGGGTTAGCATTAGAGTTAGGGTTAGGGTTAGACTTAGGGGTAGGGGTTAGCTAAGATTTAGGGTTATGGTTACAGTTAGGCATAGGGTTAGGGTTAGGTGTAGGAGTAAGTTTAGGGTTATGATTATGCTTAAGATTAGTGTTAGTGTTATCACTAGGGATTGGGTTATTGTTAGGCTTAATGTTAGGGTTAGTGTTATGGTTAGGTTTGGGTTTAGGGTTGGGTTAGTGTTAGGGTTCGTGTTACCTTAAGTCTTAGGGTCTGGGTAAAGAGTGTTTTAGGGATAGAGGTAGGGTTACAGTTAAGGTTAGGGGTAGTGATACGGTTAGCTGTGGGAATTGCATTAAGTTTAACATTAGGGCCAGGGCTAGAGTTAGGTCTAGGGTTAAGTTTATGACTAGGGCTTGGTCTAGGGCTTAGACTAGGGATAGGTTCAGTTTTACTGTTAGGTTTAGTGTCAGATTTAGGACTAGGCATAGGGCTGCGTTAGTGTTAGTGTTCGGGGTTGGGCTACGTTTTCGGCCTAGTTTTAGGGTTAGGGTTACAGTTAAGGTTAGGTTTAGGGCTGGGGCTCGTTTTAGGATTATGGATAACATTAGGGTTAGTGTTAAGGCAAGGGATAGTGTTAGGGGTCAGGTGGGGACAAAGATTAGGGTTAGGGTTGTGACTGGGTTTACGGCTAGGGTTAGTTCAAGACTTGGGTCAAGGTTAGAGTTAGCGTTATGGTTAGAAGTAGATTTAGGTTTAGGGTAAGTGTTATGGTTAGGGTTAGGGTTAGTGCTAGGGTTAGGTTTATGGCTATGGTGAGGGTTAGGGCTAGGTTTAGTGTTAGTTTTAGGTTTATGGCTATGGTTAGGTTTAGAGCTAGGCATTTGTTTAGGGTTAGGCACAGCGGTAGGGTTATTAGGTTTAGGGTTACGTAAAAGGTACAGTTACAGTTAGCATAAGTTTTAAGATTAGAGGTAGGCGTAAGGATAGGGGTGGGGTTGGATTAGGTTTATGGTTATGGTTAGGTTTTGGGTTAGGGTTAGTGTTCGTGTAATGGTTAAGGTTAGGGCTAAGGACAGGGCTAGATTTAGAGTTATGACTAGTGTTATGGTTAGTGTTAGAACTAGGGCTAGGGTTAAGGATTAGAACTTGGGCTAAGATTAGTGTTAGAGTTAACATTAGGGTTGGGTTATGCTTGGGGTTATGGATATTGTTAGAGGTAAGGGTAGGTGTTTGGCTAGGTTTAGGTTTAGGTGAGGGGTTGGTGTAGGGGTAGTGTTAGGGTTAGGGTTGCATTAGGGTTAGGGTTAAAGATAAAGTTAAGCCTAGAGCTAGGGTGAGAATTAAGGTTCAGGTTAGGGTTAGGGTTAAAGTTAGAGTTAGGTTTGGTTAGGTTAGGGGTAGGGTTAGGGTTAATGTTGGGTGAAGTTTAGGGGTGGGTTAGTAGTAGGGGTAGGTGTTGGGTTAGTGTTTGGCTTAGGGTTAGGGTCAGGGTTAGGGTTAGGGTTATGGTGAGAGTTAGGGGTAGGTTTAGTGTTAGAGTTAGCATTAGGGCTAGAGTTCAGGTGAGGGCAAGGGTTAGGGTTAGGGCTGATAATAGGCCTAGATTTATGGATAGGTTTAGGACTAGGGTTAGGGTGGGTTATTATAAGGGTTTGTGTTAGGGTAGTTTTAGATCTACGGTTAAGGTTAGTGCTGCATTAGAGTTATAGTTAAGCTTAGTGTTTGGTTTATGGCTAGGGTTAGGGGTAAGGCTAGTCTTATGTCTAGGCTTAGTGTTAGGGTTAGGACTAGGGCTAGTGTTGGGTTTAAGGCTATGGTTAAGGTTAGCCTTAGTGTTAGTACTAAGTTTAGGGATAGTGCTATTTTTAGAGTTAGCGTTAGGGCTAGGACTATGGAAAGGGCTAGGGTTATCATTAGGGCTAAACCTAGGTCTATAGTTATGGTTAGGTTTAGAATTTGGCCTAGAGCTAGGGTTAGGGTTAGGGATATGGTCACGTCTGGGGCTAAGTTTAGGGTCATGTCTGGGGCTTGGATTTGTGTTAGGGTTAGGGCTTGTGTGGAGTGCTATGGTTAGGTGTAGGCTTAAGTCTAGTGCTAGGGTTAGGGTTATGGTTAGTGCTAGCTTTAGGGTTAGTGTTATGTGTAGTGCTAGCATTTTGGTTAAGCCTAGTGTTAGACTTAGCAATTGGGTTAGGCTTAGGGCTGATATTAGGGTTAGGGTTAGGTTTAAGAGTAGGTTTAGTGTTCAGGCTACCATTATGTTTAGTGTTTAGGTTTGGCTTAGGGTTAGGAATAGGCTTAGGGTTAGGGCAAGAGTTTGTGTTAGGAGTCTGTCCAGGATTAGGGTTAGAGTTACGGTTGGGTTAGACTAAGTTTTAGTGTTAGGGTTAGGTTTAGTGCTATGACTAGTGTCTGGGGTAGTGGTAAGTGTTGGCTTAGGGCTAGGGTTAGGGTTTGGGCTAGGGTTTGTGTTAGGTTTAGGGTTAAGTTTAGGGATAAGGTTTGGGCTAGAGCCAGGTTTAGGATTAGGGCTAGCATTAGGTCTAGGTTAAGCGTTATTTTAAGGCTATGGGTAACATTAGAGTAGGACTAGGGTTAGGGTTATGGGTAGGGGTAGGCTAAGTGTTTGGGTTAAGAGTATGGGTAGGGATAAGGTCACAGTTAGGGTTAGGTTTAGGGTTAAAGTTGGGGTAATGTTAAGGGTGGGTAATGTCTAGTCTTAGTGTTATGGTTAATATTAGCGTTTGTGTTAGCATTAGGGTTCTGCATATGATTAGTGTTAGGGGTAGGGTTAGGCTTAGGCTTCGGATTGGATTAAGGTTAGGGTTAGAGTTTGGGTAGGGTTAGAGTTAGTTTATGGAGAGAAGGAGGGGTAGGGTTGGGGTTAAGGTTGCATTCGGTTTAGGGTTAGGATTAGGGTTCGGGTTCCGGTTAGGGTTAGGGTTAAGGTTAGGCTTAGGGTTTGGATTAGGGTTTGTGTACTAGTTTGGTTTAGGATTCCAAATGGCAATCTGTGCCAAATGTTTTTTAGGTATTATGTGATCCTTACTAGCTGAAAGGAAGGGAGATGGGGTATGAATTTATTTCCAGGAATGAGTGCTAGACATGATTTGGCTCAGCTCTACTCTGGATTCCCTGTCCTATACAAACCTGTTCCCAGGTTTAAAGATAGGGTTAGGGTTAGGTTTTGGTTACGGTTAGAGTTAGTTTTATAGAGAGAAGGAGGGGTAGAGTTGGGGTTAGGGTTGCGTTAGGCTTGGATTTAAGATTAGGGATAAGGATAAGGTTTCGGTTAGAGTTACAGTGAGGGTTAGGGTTAGGGTTAGGGCTAGGGTTGTATTAGTGTTAGGGTTATTGTTAGGATTAAATTTAAGTTTAGTGTTAGCCTTAGTGTTTAGAGTTAGTGTACTAGAGTTAGCATAGTGTTAGGGTTAGGGTTAAGGTTTGGGCAAGGGCTAGGTTTAGACATAGAGTTAGAGTTATGGCTAGTGTAAGGTCTGGGTTTTAGGGCTAGGGCTAGGGCTAGGATTAGTTTCAGCTGTAGGTTGGGTTAGGGCTAGATCTAGGGCAAGGGTTAGGGTTAGGGTTACAGTTAGGGTTAGGGTTAGGGCTAGGGCTAGTGTCAGGGTTAGGGTTAAGTCTAGGACTAGGGTTAGTGTTAGGGATAGGGCTAGGCTTAGGCTTAGTGCTAATTCTTGAATTATTGTTATTGTTAATGTTAGTGTTTGGGTTGGAGTTGTGTTGCGGTAAGGGTCAGGTATAGGGTTAGTGGTAACCGTAGGTTTAGTGTAGGGGTAATTGTAGGTTTAGATTTAGGGTTAAGGTTAGGGATAAAGGTTACGTCTAGAGCAATGGTTAGGGTTAGGGTTAGGGCTATGGTGAGAATTAGGCTTCATGTTCGGATTAATGTTAACATTAGTTTTAGGGCTAGGGTTGGGGTTTATATCATGAATCCTAACCCAACTTTAGCTCTAACCCTAAACCTACCCCAAGCCCTAAAACTCCCCCAGCCCTAACCAAATCATATGCACACTCACTGTAACTGTAACCCTAAGCCAACTCTAACCCTAACTTAAAACCTAGTCCTAGCCCTAGCCCTAACAGTAACCCTAACCCTAGCATAACCCTAACTCTAACCCTAGTCTTAACCCAAACCCAAACCCTACGCCTGTTCCTACACTTTCCATTGTCCCCACCCTAAGGCACACACAACACTAATGGCAGACCTAACCCTAATCATACCCCTAGCCCTAACCTCAAAACCCGCCCCGTACCAAACCATAAAAATGAATCTAGTTATAAACCTAAAGAGAATCCTAACCCTAAATGTAATAACTAAACTTAGCCCTAAGCCCAGCCCTAACGATAACTCTTGCCATAACACTAACACTATCACTACACATACTCCTAACTCTCACCATAACCCTACATGTAATCCAACCCTTATCCTATCCCTAGCCCTTGCTGTAGCCCTAAACCAGTCCTAACACAAACACTAGCTCTATTCCTAATCATATCCCTACTGTTAAACCTAACCTTAACTGAAACACAAACCACCTCATGTAACTCTAAGAATAACCATAACATTAATCCTAGCCCTAGCCCTAAACATAACCCAGCCCTAGCCCTAAGCCTAACACTAACCCTACCCAAACCCAACCCTAACCCTAACCCTAATCTGAACACTAACTCTAAGACTAAACATAACCCTAACCCTAACATGAACACTAACAGTAAACCTAACCCAACCCAACCCTAACCTTAAAGCTAGCCCTAAGCATAAGCCGAACCCTAACCCAAACCCTAAACCGGGCCCCAAATTTAACCCTAACCCGAAACCTAATCCGACACTAAACATAAACCTAATCTTATCCTGACCCGAAACCTAAACCTTACCCTAATCCGAAGGCAAACCTCAAAATAAAGCTAAGCCTAAACCTCACAATAACCCTAATCCTAACCCTAACATGAACACGAATCGGAACCCTAACCCTACACAGAACCCTAGATCTAAACCGAACCAGAACCCAACCCTACCCCTAAAACTAACCCTAACCTTAAGGTGAACACTAACCCTAACCCGAACCTGAATCAAAACCCTAACACTAACTCAAACGCTAACCTGAACCCTAACAATAAACCTAACCTGATACCGACACCAAACACCAACCATAACCCTAAACCAAACACTAACCCTAACACTAAAACTAACGCTAACCCCAACCCTAACCCGAACCAAAACATAACCCTAACTTGAACTCTAAGCCAAAACCTAACCCTAACCCTAACAATAACCCTAACCCAAACCCTAACCGTAACCATAACGTTAAGTCTAACACGAAAAATAACCCTAACCGTAACCCGAATCTGAATCCTAAACCTAACCCTAACTCGAACCCAAACCCAACCTGAACCCAGCCCTATCCCTTATCCAAAACTAACCCGAACCCCAGCCCTAACCCTAAGCCTAAAGCTAACCCGAACTCTAACAATAACCTGAACCCCAAACTTAACCCAGACTCTAACCCGAACTTTAACCCTAACCCTAAAACTATCACAAACACAAAGCCTAATCCGACCCTAACACTAACACCATCGAGAACCCAAACCTTAACTCTAATCCTAATCCAAACACTAACCTCACCCTAAACCTTAACATAACTCTAACAGTAACCCTAATCCTAACCGTCCCAACAAAGCAAAACATAACCCTAACCCTAACCAGAAAATAAACTTGAACCCTAGCCATAATCCTAACCCAAAAATAACCCTGACCTTAAACCTAACCCTAAACTTAACATGAAAATTAACCCTAACCATATCAACAATCCTAGCCTGAACTGTAACCCTAACCCAAAACCTAATCTTAGCCCGACTCTAACCTTAACCCTAACCAGAACATGAACCTGAACCCTAAGCCTAACCCTGACTCGAACACTAGCCCTAAACATTACCCTAACCTGAACCCTATTGCTAAGCCTAACCATAACCTGAACTCTATACATATTTCTAACCCTAATGTTAACCCTAACCCTAATACAAACCCAACGCTAACCCTAAACCTAACCCTAATCCTAGACCTAAATCGAACCCTAACGCTAACCATATCCCTAATCAGAAACCAAAACGTAAACCTAACCCTAAACATAACCCAAACCCAACCCTAACCCTAACCCTAACCCTAGCCCTAACCCTAACCCTAACCCTAACAAGAAACCTAAAGGTAAAGCTCAGCATTTTTCGAACCCGAAACCTAATAATAACTCTAATCCAAATACTAACCCTAACCTCAACATAACCCAAATCCTAACACTAACCCGAACGCTAACCTGAATCCTAACCCTAACAAGAACCCGAACCCAAACCCGAACCCTAACACTAAACCGAAGCCTAACCCAACCAGAACCCTAAGCCTAAACTGATATCAAAACCAAGCCCTGACCCTGACATTAATCTGAAAACTAACACTAACACTACACCTAACCCTAACCCTAAATCTAACTCGAACTCTAACACTAACCCCAATGCTAAACTGAACCTGACCACTGACTCTAACCCTAAGCCTAACCCTAAACTCTAAAACTAACCCTACACGTAAAACAAATCTGTACCAAACCCAAACCCTAACACTAACCAGAACCATAACCCTAATGCTAACCATAACCCTAACCCCAAAAGTAACAGAAACCCTAACACTTACACTAACCAGATGATAACTCTATGCTAACTGAACCCTAAGCCTAACCTGAAATCTAACCCAAACCTGGCAATCAACCATAACACTAACCTCAACCCTAACCCTAAGACTAACCTAAACTCAAACATACCATTAACGCGAATCATAACCCTATCCCTAGATAGGGATATGATATCCCTAGAACCATAAACCTAACCCTAACCAGAAACATATACCTAAATATAAACCTAACACAAACCTGAAAACTAAACCAAACCCTAAAACTGACAGTAATTGGAAACCAAACACAACACTAAAGTAACACTAAGAGTACCCCAGGAAATGGCTCTGGGGAGAAAAGCATGATGAAGGGCACGTGTGACGCCTTCTGTTTGAGTGCAGAGGTGCCAGGCAGAGGGCGACAGGATGGCTGGATCGGCTCACTTGCTTTCTCCAAAGGAGGCTGGACAACCAGCCAAACATCCTACCTGGGCCAGGCCACTTCCAGAAGGAACAAGGTCAAGAGGACATAGCCCTGGGGATGGCTGCCAAGTCTCCTGGGGTGTGTGCTGGGCCCCGTCAGAGGAGGAAGCAGCCTGGCAACGGGTGTGCCAGACGTGAGATCAGAAGGCCTCCCACACCCGGGTCCCTGTCCTGCCCAGGCCTCACGAGGGAGGACGATGGTCATGGCAATGGCGAGTGGGGTGGGGCTGCCGGCTAGCCTGCCCCGGGATGTCCCGAGAGAGGGCACCTGGGGATGGGCTGCCCCTGGAGAAGTCTGAGGGACCGACCCAGCTCGAGGCAGTCGGGGGCAGAGAGAGAATCCCACTCCACCCTTTCCCTTAAGTTTCTTATGGCTTGCCAAACCGTTAACAAGACAGGTTCGCAAGAGAAAATCATACCCAACTGAAGAATATGAGTGCATGGCAGAAACCTGGGAAAATAAGTCTCTCCACACAAAGGCAGAGATTCTCATCTTGCATCCTCTCCTGAGCTTATGAGAAAGGAGGATGTTGGGGGTGGGCATGTGGAAGTCAAGACTGGAAGAAGACAATTGTCATGCAGAGGGACATGTAATGTCTTGTCTGAACCATTTCCCCTGCACCGGGGTCAGGTCCAGAAGGGACAGCACGGAGGTGACCAGCAACCCGCCTCTCTGTGGTGGGGCTGGCCACGGGGCGGGCGTGGGGGTGGTAGGTGGAAGTGGGATGGCGTGTGAGTTGGTACCAGCGGTGGAGGCAGCAATTCAGAGGTCAGGGATCTCTCTTTCTATCTCTCTCACTCTCTCTGTGTCTCTCTCTCTCTTCTCTCCCTCGGAGACCTGAGGAGAGAAAGGTGGGGCGCCCTACCCACCTCGCCTACCTATCCCATGGTCCCTTCTTTCTCTGGCAGCTCTCGGAACCATGTGGGCTTGGGTTCAACCCCCTCAGGCCAAGGGTGCATGCTCGGCCACCCAGGACTAGGTCTGGCCTTGGGGGTCCTCAGTGAAGGCCCCATCCTCCCGCCAGGATCTGACCGGCTGGGGCATCCCTCGGCGACTACCAGCTGCAGCTGAAGGAACCCCACCCTTCTTGACTTGGCTTCAGCTTCTGTCTCCCTCACCTCCCACAATTCCTCACAGATCGCAGGCCTCAGCACTTCCTTGGAAGGGTGGGTCTGCCCAGAGTGGCCACAGTCAGACTGGGGTTCGAGCTCAAGGTTCTTCCTAGGCCAGTTGCTTTGTCCTGGGGCTCATTTTTTTCTGGAAAGACAAAGCCATGGCCTCACCCCATGCCTAGACTTGGCGACTGCAGCCAGGTGGAGGAAAGGCTTTATGGAGACAAAAGAGCTGAGACAGGCATATGGCAAAGCAGGAAGTGCGGTGCCAGCAACCCGTAGGCATTTGGGAGCCTATGCCACACTGGGCAAGCCCTTCCGGGGTCAGTTCCCAGCCTCCTCTCTGGCGTCGGGAAAGCCTGGCCTTCCTAGGGCCCAGGCCATGGTTCTGGGGAGAAATCTGTGATGGAGGGCACCCGTGAGGCCCTCTGCCTGAGGTCGCAGGTGTCACGCCCAGGGCAACTGCAAGCCTGGCTCTGCTTGCCAGCTTTATCAAAAGGAGTCTGGCCAAAAAGCCGAACCTGGCACCTGGGCCAAGCCCCTTCCGAGGGGACAAGTTACGGAGGACATAGCCCTGGGGACGTCTGCCAAGTCTCCTGGGGCGTGTGCTGGGCCCTGTCAGAGGAGGAAGCAGCCCAGCAAGCGGTGTGCCAGACCAGAGATCAGGCGGCCTCCCACACCAAGGTCTCTGTCCTCCCTAGGAATACCAAGGGAGGACGATGGTCTTGGCAGCGGCAAGAGGGGTGGGGTGGGCGCTGAGCCTGCACTTGGATGCCCCAGGAGAGGGCGCTGGGGGATGGGCTGCCCCTGGCCAGTTCTGAGGGACCCACGCAGATAGGGGTTGTTGGGGGCAGAGAGAGAATCCCCCTCCGCCATTTCCCTTCAGGTTCTCTTGGCTGGCCAAATCATTAACAAGACAGGTTCAATGGCGCAAATCAGACCCAGCTGAGGAACATATGTCCATGGGAGAAACCCGGGAAACAGTCTCTCCACACAATGGCAGAGACTCTCATCTTGCATCCTCTCCTGAGCTAATGACAAAGGTGGATGTCGTGGGTGGACCTGTGGGATGAGAGAAGGGAGGGAGATGATTATCATGCAGAGGGACATGTAAAGGCTTGTCTGAACAGTTTCCCCTGCAATAGGGTCAGGTCTGGAAGAGAAGGCATGGAGGTGACCAGGAACCGGCCTCTCTGTGGTGGGGACGGCCCCGGGGCGGGCGTGGGGGTGGTGGGTGCAAGTGGGATGGTGTGTGAGTTGGCACCAGCCAGCAGAGGAGACAGCGACCCAGATGTCATGGATCTCTCTCTCTCTCCCCCTCGGGGAGCTGAGGAGAGGAAGGTGGCGCGCCCTGCCCACCTCGCCTACCTCCCCCATGGGCCCTTCTTTGGCCGCTCTGGGAGCCCTGCGGGCTTGGGTTCAACCCCTCACACCCCCGCACAGGTCAAGTGTGCATGCACGACCGCCGGGGCCTAGGGCTGGCAGCGGGGGTCCTCAATGAAGGCCCCGGCTCCCGCCAGGCTCGGACCGGCAGGGGCAGACCTCTGGCGCCACCCTGCTGCAGCTGTTCCATCGCCGCCCTTCTGGACTTGGCTTCAGCTGTTGTCTCCCTCCCCTTCCCCACTCCCACTCAACTTGAAGGCCGCTTCCCTTCCTTGTAAGCATTGCTCTGGCCCTGATGGCCACAGGCATGCTGGGCTTCAAGCTTAAGGCTCTGCCTGGGCCAGCTGCTTCATCCAGCGGCTCATTTCTTCCTGGAAAGACAAAGCCATGGCCTCACCCCATGCCTGAACTTTGCGACTGCAGCCAGGCCAGGTGTAGGAAAGGTTCTGTGGAGTCAGAAGGGCCGAGACAGGCAGATGGCACCACAGGGCTAGGGAGCCAGGGCCAAACTGGGCAAGCCCTTCCGGCGACAGGTCCCAGCCTCCTCCCTGGAGTCGGGAAGGCCTGGCCTTCTTGGTGTCCAGGCCACGGCTCTGGGGAGAAATCTTCCATGGAGGGCACGTGTGAGGTCCTCTGCCTGAGGTCGCAGGTGTCACACCCAGGGCACTGTAAGTCTGGCTCGGCTTGCCTGCTTTCTCTCAAGGAGGCTGGCCAGCCAGCTGAACCTGGCACCTGGGCCAGGCCCCTTCCAAGGGGACGAGTTCCGGAGGAGATAGCCCTGGGGATGGCTGCCAAATCTCCTGGGGCGTGTGCTGGGCCCCTGTCAGAGGAGAATCAGCCTGGCAAGCGGTGTGCCAGACCTGACATCTGGCAGCCTCCCACACCTGGGTCCCTGTCCTTCCCAGGCCTCCCGAGGGAGGACGATGGTCGTGGCGGTGGCGAGTGTGGTGGGGCTGGCGCCGAGCCTGTCCTTTGATTCTCCGGGAGAGGCACCGGGGGATGGACTGCCCCTGGCCACGTCTGAGGGACCGACCCAGCTCGGGGCTGCCAGGGGCCAACCACAGCATGTCCACAGCCCTCTCTGCAGATCGAAGCACCAGGCAAGCACCTGCCATGGCTGATCCCATTAGTCCCTACAAGATCACCATGAAATTTATCCTCCCCCCCAACATTTCAGAAGAGCAAACTGAGGCTCAGAGAGATGTGGGGATTTGCCCAAGGTACACAGCTGGCAGTGGGCAGAGTCACCACTGTGCTGAGGGGTGAGTGGCTACTCACCTAGTAAACAGCTGGTCCAGGACCCGGTGGGATGTGTCTGAGGCTGAGTAGTTGACCATGAAGGTGGTGAAGCTGGAGATGTTCCTACTCAGGAAAGCTGGTGCAATGGACTCTGTCAGCTTCTCCATCATGCCTGCCTGGAGGCCACGCATCCTGCAGGCCTCATTTAAATTCACAGTGGACTCATCCTCACACTGGGGGAGAGGAGGAGGAACATACAGTCAGTGACATCATGGTGAACTACCAGGAGGAATGACGTGTCTCTCTACCCTCCTGTGTAGCTTCTGGAGAGGAGTGGAGGTCCAGATTCCTTTGGGAGTGGGACTGTGGGGCACTGTAGCGAGAAAATTCTGGGACAGCGGGTCCCAGGGGAATCTCATATTTGAGTCTGGATTCTACTACTGCCTTGATCATCTCAGGGTCCTGGGTGTGAAGACCCCTCTGCACCCACACTCACCTCAGAGCAGCCCTGGTCATTGATGGACTGGTGCACCTGTGTCCACTCCAGGGAGATGGCGAACTGGAAACCATCCACCAGCTCCTCGACCATCTCCTGGGTGCAGCTCTGCAGCGACAGTGCCCAGCAGTCAAGCCAGGAGGGATCAGGGGCCTGCCTGGACTTTGCCACAGTGGGAAACCCCACCACAGATCAGGCACAGAGGGGAATCTGCATAGATTCCACCAGGGAAGGAATGCGAGAACACCTTGAGAGCCCGGCATTCACATGCAGATAGAGGAGCTTGGTCCCCAGCACTCACCTTCCTCTCCTGCAGCCAAGATCTTGAGCATGAACATGACACACTGCACGACTCCCACCATCTAGCTTCCTGCTCCTGCCCAGGCTGGGTCCTCCTCATCCCCAGCTTCCCTAACTCCGCCTCACACACAAACACACACAATGAGGGTCAAGTGGTGTGGGGCTGTTCTTGTGGGATCACAGTTCTGGCATGACCTAGAGTGGTCTGCCCTGGCCTACACTGTTACCTCATGGTTCCTCCTGCCAAAAGGCCACACACATTCGCGGTGAGGGCTGAGCCAATGTCTAAAGAGACTTAACACGCCGCTCTCTTCCTTGGCTTTCAGGGGGCCAGAGCCTCCGAAAGTCACGGGACAACACGAGAACATCCTGCTGTGTCGAGTGTCTCCACTCAAATGAACTGGACAGGAGGCTGTGATTACAATGTGGGTGCCTGGTAACCAGAGTTCTAAGTTCTGTTGGGTGCTGTCACCAAGGAAGTGAGGTCACTTCTTCAAGGTTTTTTTACTTAGCCCCTTCCTTCAATGAGACTCACCCAAAGCCCCTGCTAGGCTGTTGGCTGCTCTCCCTCCTTGCCCATGTCATCTCCATCACTGTACACAAATACCCATCACCACCCTCCCCACAGCTCCTTGGGAGTGGATCCAGGCCCCAGCTTTGAGGAGACAGAGCTGAGGTCAGACCTCTTTTTTCCTACCAGTTATGTGTCCTGGAAAAGCTGCTGTGTCTCTCAAGATCTCCCCAGTCTCCCAAGCTGCACAATGAGGATTGGGCTAAAAACAGCTTCCTAGGGACCTCATCAGGTGTATATGTAATAATACGTACAACACCTGTGGGCTGGTGTCACATGTGTCTAATGCACACACTTAGAGATGGAGGAAGTACAAGGAGTAGGACATCACATAGAATACCAGTCAGAACTTCTCTAAGTCCCAGATGTGTGATCTTTGGTAAGTCACTGCTGCTCTGGGCCTCATTTTCAGGTCTGGATCCTGAAGGGGCTGAAATTAGAGGATATTCAGACATTGTGATCCACTGGCATTAACCCTTCCACGGTCCCCTGTTTTACTCAGAATCAGTCCCAAGAGGCTCATGTTGGCCTATGTGGTGGGAGCCTCCACAATGTTCCCAATGCTCCCTGCCTCATGGAGTGCACATCCTTGTGTCACCACTAAGTGGTCAGTATCTGGCTTCTGAACAACAGAACACAGCCAAGGTGATGGGATGTCACTTCCAAGTTTTAATTACAAAACCTCTGTCACTTCCCTATTACTGGCTTACTTAGGTTCCCTACTTACCTCCCTCCTTCTGTTTCCATCTCTCTCTCTCTCTCTCTCTCTCTCTCTCTCTCTCTCACTCGCTCTTACTCTCGCTCTCACTCTCTATCAAATCACCAGAACTGGGAGAGCAAGTGCTGATGTTTTCAGTTGCACTATGTAGAGGCTCCATAGGAGAGAACTGAGGGAGTGTCCAGCCAACAGACAGACAGGAGCTCAGACTCTCAGTCCAAATGGACCCTGACAAAACCCATGTGAGTGATCTTGGGTGGGAATCCTCCCCCATTTGAGCCCTGTTGAGACCACAGCCTCTTCTTCACAGAGACTTTGAGACAGAGGCACCCAGCTAAGCCATGCTTGATGCTTGGCTAACAGAAATTGTGAGATGTTAAATATTTGTACTTTATAGGTGGCAGGATTTGGAGTAATGTTGTCACAGAGGAACAGAAAGTAACAGTCTACCATGTCCCAGGATCCAGCCTGATCACCCTCCTCTCTCCACTCCTCTCTCTTCTCAGGCTCCCTCCAGCCACACTGGCCACATTTCTGACCTTCCCTGGTCAAACTCGCTTCTTCCTGTGAGTCTCTGCACGAGGGAGCCTTCTCCTTGACACACTAACTATTCCCAGACATAGGCAGGGGTGCTTACATGTGTCATTCTGGTCACAGCAAAGGTCTGAAATGCCTCAGGGCAGCCTTTCAGAAGCTCCTAGCACAGTCTCTACCATCACAGATCTCACATCCAGAAGAGCATTACATGATTTCCTCCTCCTTCCTCCCATTGAGATAAAATGAGTGCATGAGGAAGGGCAGTCTGTTTTGGCTGAAGAAAAGGCAACTCCCTCTGGTTATAGCAGGCACACGACTATCTCTTCCAGGCCAAATTTTTCCCACCACGAGTCCATTGTTTAAGGAAATCATCATTCCCTCTCTTTCATGGGTCTGGTTTCCCCAAGAACACAGTGAACCATCCCCTCTCCCTGTGCTGCATCACCATAAACCCACAGCCAGAAGATAAGCACCAGGTTAAAACACCACCAGATCCTGAATTCAGTCACTGCTGAGACCCTCCCATCAATGTTGTCATTCAATCGTGACTCCTGAGGACAGCTTTCCCCTGAGACCCACTCCCAGCCTGTCCTCAGCTTCTTATAGCAACACTGAGATTTCCTCAGAGTCCTCCCAACCTGGGCAAGAAACATTCTGAAATGTTCTCTTTATTAATTTTCAGGGACTGGGGACATAGGTAGATGTAATTTGAGTGTGTATGTGCAGTAGTTTCTACGCACGTATTCTGTTTTTCAGACAGATAAAATAGCGTGGCTACTCAATGCACCAAGAAAATGGATAACTGATCAAATTTTTTCATGATGTGAAGTCTTTAGAGAGTAAATGTCAGGGTTAAGAGCACAGACTATGGAGCTAACACCTCACGTCCAAATTCCATCTCAATCTCTTATTAGATATTTGTATTGACTGAGTTATTTACCTGATTGGTGCCTCAGTTTCTTCATCTCTCAGTTGGCAATAATGATCAGCATACCTATTTTGTAGGTTTATGGAGAGTACTAAAGGAGTTAATGTTTGAAAAATGCTTGGAACACCTAGTGTATTACCAGTGCTGTACCTATATATTAGAAATAAAATTTAGAAATTCTTCTGACACTGCCTGTGAGCCCCAGAGGGTGAGACTGTTGCCTGGATGTATGTAGAAAGCACTCCATGACATACGATGAATAAATGAGTGAACAACATTGGCGAATGCATTACCAATGTCACCTATGTCACCCTACAGGCATTCCCAAGCCGAACCACACACAGACATTCCTGCTCTGTCCTGCATCACAGTTCTTGGAGGAATGACTGCAGTTTCTTGGACCCTGGGAACCGTGCCCACTAAAGGTTCTTTTCTGTCAGCAAGCACCAGTCTTTGTCCAATTGCTGCAGCTCACACGGTCTGCGCTCTGATCCTTGTCTTCACTCGAGGGAGAAGTGCCATCCCCAGAGCTGGGCACACGCAGAGCCTGAGCCTTAGAGAAAATGATTCCCTGGCCCTGGGGCAGGTAGAAGAGCGCAGGGACAGAGTGGGACTTGGAGAAAATCCTCCAGGTGTTGTCAGAAGGGATGGAGGCAGGGGATGTGTCAGCAACGACTGGTCTGGTTGGTGGGCCTTGGTGGTTAAATAGTAGGGGGGCTGGGAAGTTTCATAGCTTCTAGCATAATACAATCAATATGACGGTCATGAAATCAGAATCAGCCTAATTAAGGCCAAATTAACCCAATGTCAGCTGTTCCCTGACTCTCTAATCCAGTAGTGACTTATAATAAGGGTATTCGTGTTCTATCATCTCCTTTTCATTGATTGGCTAGAGTAATTATTCTTTACATAGCCTGTCTATTTTTACATAGTAAAGAAAAAGTGAGTTTTAAAACAACCCTTCTTGGAAAAGTCTCCCTAACATATTGAATTAATAACAGAAGCCACGACAGGAAATTCACCACTTATTTTGAGCTTTAGTCTCTGGTTTTAGATCTTCCTAACTGGTAATTTACCTAGACTTCTGTCTTCTTTCTTGAGATTAGTCCACATAGGACTAAGTAAGAGTGCAACCTCATACCATGTGAGAAGTGGTGGGACTCTAGGAAGAGGTTTGTTTCATTCTATCAGTGTGCGTGTGTGCGTGTGTGTGTGTGTGTGTGTGTGTGTGTATGAGACTTTTTGCTGCATCTGGCAGTGTGGGCCAGTTTAGACTCCTTTTCTAGGGAAAAAATTTCCCTAATCACTTTCTCTGGACTTTCTTTTCACTGATGGCTTCACCAGCACTGTCCAATAGTAACATTAAACACTCTATATTATGGAATTTAAATATTTTTTAGTAGCCACATTTTAAAAAATGAAAACAAACAGGTGAAACTAATTTTAATAGTATATTTTAACCCACTATAACCAAGATATTATCAATGTGGGTGCAGTCTATACAAAACTTAATAATGAGAGAGTTTACATTTTTTTCCTGAGTTTCATAAATCTAGTGTGTACTTCCCACTTACAGTACAATCTCCATTTGTAAGTTGAGTTTTTTCAGACATACATTCTCTGCACTGAGATTTAATGTTCACAGTTGTCAAATAAGAGTCACTAGGAGTGGGGTGGATGATAATTTCACTACTGATTTAAGCTCTAAGGGAGCTATGAACACCAACTGGTCAATGGGTTAATCAAATGAATAGTCATATAGTATAGAAGAATGGTATGATTTGGGATTTAGAAAAAGACTGGGGACCGTGTGTCCTGACAGGGAGCTCCAAGGATTTTGTTGTTGAGAGTGACAAGGACAAAAAGAGAATAAAGTCATACACATAAGTGTCTAACAACATGGGGGGGAAGAAATGACCTGCCGTAGTCCTGAGTTTTGACCTCGTGGTTTTTTTTCTTGACCCAAATCTCTTTGATGATGTCCCAGGACACAGGTCAGATTAATCCCCACAGGGAGAGAGGGAGAGTAGAAGTACAAGGCATCTGACATAATTGTCCTGGGAAGGCAGGCTTCATTTACAACTCTGATCCACTTTCACAATTTATTTTTATAGGGTAAGAGGAAAAGAAGTATGATGGTCCAATCATCACAGAGGAAGTGAAATGATTGTGGAAAGCAATCTAAACCAAAGCCTGGTTTGAGCATCTCCATCCCTTTGAGGATGTCCAGTTACATATTCAAGAGGCCAGTTACTAGAATCACATTCTATCCTGGCAATGATGTCAGATGCCAGCAAAGGGAGGAAACCTTGGAGCAGCCCCAACTCTGCTGGCAGAAGAGACTGCAAGGTCTCCAGGCCTGCAGAGTACAGGAGAACTGTTAAGTGCTTTGGACCTTGCCAAAGCCCTGCCCAACCTTGCACCTAGTAGCACAGGTGTATCCCTGTCAGGTGAGCTCGCAGGTGTTCTGAACTCCAGTCCCATGCCCACCCCTGCCTGGTCTTCAGATTCGGCATAGATGATCCCAGGAGCTGGTTTGTACATCCCACAGCTCCTTTGCAAACGTCTTCTGGTGACTGAGGAAGATATCAGGAAACAGGAAGGGAAAGTGAAGACGGCAAGAGACAGACTCGCGGTAGCACTGATGCAGACAGACTCGCTAGCCAGGCAGGGAGAGTGAGGGGCCAAGAAGGACATCCCGACAAACACGATGAAGAAAACAGAAGACGGCGCAGATGACATGGAGCTCACACTACTTTAATGCCTCTGCAAGGGTCCTGATGTCTTCTTGCTTTGAGCTCTTGAAACTTTAATATATACCAATAATTTTCTTTTCTTTGATTCCTTTGCATGACAGAGAAGATACAGACAGTGATCCTTCGGAGGTGAGAGATTGGGTTTCAGGTGAGGAGAGAAAGGAGATCTTTCCTTCTCATTTTGTTCTCTCATTTTCCTTTACTGAGTGTTATCTATTTGTATTTTAAGACCAAGAGTTATCACAATCAGGGGATTCCTTAGAGTTTTGCCCTCACAGTCACAGAGAAAACATACCTAGTCCAAATGGATTGTCCTTTTTGTGTAATATTGCAATAGATTCCAACATAATATATCACTAAAGAGCTGTTATATCTGTCTTCTCAAAAAAGACACCTACTTCTGGGTCTCTATTTTTCTGGTATTTGTTGCATGTTGAATCACAGTTGCATATAATGAAATATTGGATTGTCCCTTTTTTTAGATTTATATGTGTTGGAAATTTGATTCATGAAAATTGATATGCCATTGTGGTATGATGCTGTCAGGAGAACGACTGTTTTCAGCATCACAAGTCTCACAATAAGCCAGTGTGTTGGGATTTGTCTATTTGCCTGATCGAGTATGTTGCACTCTTCAAATCCTCTTTATCATTACTTACTTTTGTCCCACAGATTTATCAGTTTCAGAGAGCAATGTGTTAAACAATAATAGAGTATCTTAGTATTTATATCTTCCCTAAAAAATGAGCTATCTTTTAGCTAAATCTTCTCTCCTCTATTCTTCCATGTGGTAATCATCTGGAATTTTCATTCGAATGTGTTTTTAATTTCTTGTTTTAAAACTAATACTAAATTAGACAGACGTTTTTTTCCTTTCCTCATGACTCCTGTTATGTTTTCCTGGGTTCACATTTCTTCTTCCTGATGTACATTCTTTACAGGTTCTTTCACTGCAGGCCTGTGAGAGGTCAACTTTGAGTCTGTTTGTAAGTCAGAAAACGTCTTTCTTTCTTTGACACATAGTTTGAATAGGTGTTTAATTTAGCTTTGTAGTAATTTTTTTCCTTCTTTGTCAAGTTATTTAATATTTCTGAGCCTCCACATCTTTATCTTAAAATGGGAATAAATCTCTAAAATTGTGACTGTAACTGAGATAATACATGCAGAGCTTTCCAGTCATGTTGCTTAGAAGAAATTGGTCAATAACGATAACTATTATCAATCATTATAATGATATTATAATAATTAATATATAATAATATATTAATGTATAATAATAATTATACATTAATTTATAATTATAATGTACAGTATATAATGATAATGTATGTGATGTATAATAATAATACATTAATATTATTAATCATTAGAATCTTCATAGTGTGCATTCTCGGAGAATCACTGCTTCAGATTGAGAATGTGAAGCTCACACACAAAAAGTCTGAGAGAGTGCCATGACTGTGACTTTAATTCTCAGCCCTTGGGTATCTTCAGCTGTGGTCATCTGCACAGTGTGTACAGATAATGTAATCTGTTCCCACAGACCCACTGCAGAACAACGCAGCCTGCCTCATGCCTGGAATGCTCTGGGCTGCTTTTTGGGGAGCCTCTGCTGTGAGGCTAGTTGGACTCTGTACAGAGAAAGATGGAAAAAGGCTCTTTCTTTTCCCTCAGATTTCTCCCACCGAGTATTATTCACTTTTACTTCCAGAGCAGATACTCTCTTCCCAGAGCCTTGGTGTTTCTCTGGGATTCAGACTTCCCAGACACCTAGTCATTTCAGCTCCCAAGGCCCAAGGTGACTGCAGAGTCATGTCTCACCCATTCCTCCCATCTTGGTCTGTTTCCCGTCATGGAGGACCCATGAGTGGGGAGAGGAGCCATTGAGGGAGATTGATCTGGAAGTCCTGGTGAATCTGAGCTTCAGAGAATGAAGCAGAAAAGGGGAACCTGAGACTGCCAGGCCTTCAGTGGGTGAGGAATATGGAGGAACCGAGAGGGGTGTGATGGCTGCACAGAGTGAAGGGGAGGGATGTTCCAAATTTTCCTAAGAAGGGAAACCTTGCACTGAAGTGGGGATTCGATTTTACATGATGGCAACGTCTGTGCTGGTTTCACCAATTCTTGTGTCCCTGAGGGATGAACTGGTGTGACACCACAGGACAGAAGTTGCAGTCACTTTCAGGACTTAAGGAATGTGAAACCTCTCAGCTTAGTCCCCTGTGAGCCAGTCAGGGGCCAAGTCTAGAAAGGCTCGGAGCCTGTGTCAGTCCAATGTGGTTTCGTTCTATTCCAGTCAAGCTCCTCTGGACCCCAGCTGGGAAAAAAGGACCTCAGATCTAGTCATATCTAGTTATCACAGCTTCTGTAGGTCGCCATGAGGCAGGTAATAGCCCAGGCATCGTCACTGGACCTCATAGTCACCCTCCTTCTTCTGCTGGCAGACAGTGACTTGTGAGGTGAGGAGAGCACATCAGAATGGTCCAGTCAGCTTCCCAGTATGGGAGACTCCAGGGGAAGGAGATGCCAAAGCCACAGAGACCCGATGCCTCCTGTGTCTCCCTCTTCCTTTTTTCCACTTAATTTTCACCCTCAGTCTTTCTATTCCTTCCCTTTTCCCTCGTTCGGCTCTCTCTCCCTCTCTTTCCCCCACATGTTCTAGCTTAATTGAGGTATTAAAGACATACAGAAAACTGCATACATTCAAAGTGAACAATTTGATACATTTTGATTATAACTTATTGAACCATCACCACAATCAAGAAAAGGAACGATATCTTCCCCAAATTTCCTCATGCTCATTTTAATTCCTCCTTCCCTGCCATTTGCAAACACATTCTCATTCCCAGGCAATGAGTGATCTGGTATATATCTCTATAGATTTTCCTAAAATGTTTATAAATGGGATCATATACTATGTACTCATTTTTTACTGGCTTCTTTCACTCAGCATAATTATTTTGACATTTATGCTTGTTATTGCATGTACTATGAATTCATTCCTATCCCCAACCCTTCCCTGGCAGCACTGTGCACACACCCGAGCACTTCCCAGGTTGGTGTGAGAGCCAATAGTAATGCTGCATCCCCAAAAGTAGGAATGTGCCTTGGTGCAACTCTGGGAGGGGTTGGCGGGAGCCCTGGACCCGCACATGAATGCTTTCCTGGATGGTTGGAAAGCACACTGTGCCACTGCAGTCCCAATGATTGGCCAATGCTCAGAACCCATGAAGAAGCCCCAGCCACCAAGCACAGAGGCTGGCATGAGCATAAGGAAAGGCAGCAGCAGATATACACGCACATGCAAATGCTTTCCCAGGTGGCACAAATACCCATAGTAATGCTGCGGTCTCACAACTGTGTACGTGCCTCCATGTGGTGGCAGCTCTGAGCCCAGTGGGAATGCTTTCCCAGCGAGTGGAAACACCCACTGTACCCACACAACTTCCAGCATATGGGGTGGGATCAGAAACACAGCTCATGCTTCCCCCACAGCAGTAGCAGGTGGAATCTACGACCTGACACTACCACAAATACACAGGCAAAAGATTAGTTCATCAAACACCATAAGAAACTACAGTAACAATTCAGGGCAGAAGGAAATGACAAATCTCCAGAAACGAAACTTGAAGTCATAGAAATTTACAATCTAAATGACACAGTTCAAAATAACTGTCATAAAGAAACTCACAAAGTTACAAGAATGTTCAGATAGTTTGATGAACTCAGGAATAAAATTAATGAGGAAAAGGAATACTTCATCAAAGAGACTGAAGCTATTAAAAAAAAGCTGAAAATCTGGATATGAAGAACATAATTAAAAAGATAAAAAAGAATCTAGACTCCTTAAAAAATAGAGCTGATATCATGGATGAAAGAATTAGTGATTTAGAGGATAGAAATATAGAAATTCTTCCAGCGGATGAGGAGAGAGAACTCTGATTTTTAAAAAAGGAAGGAATTCTTGTAGAAATATACGACTCAACTATAAAAGCAACATAAGAATTATACGTATTCCAAAGGGATAAGAGAGGCAGAAAGGAGGAGAGAGCTTGTTCAAAGAAATAATAACTGAGAACTTCCCAAACCTGAGGAAGAACCAGACTTACAAATACATGAAGCCAAGAGAATAACTAATAACATCAACGCTAAAAGACCTTCTCCAAGGCATATAATAGTAAAATTGGCAAAAGCCAATGACAAAGAAAAAATATTAAGGGAAGCAAGACAGAAGAAAATAACCTACAAAGGAACACCTATCAGGCTTTCAGCATATTTCTTGGCAGAAACTTTACAGGCAAGGAAAGAATGGAATGATATATTAAAAATACTGAAAGACAAAAACTTTCAGCCAAGAATACTCTATCCAGTGAAACGATCCTTATGATACAATGGAGAAATAAAAGTTTTTCCAGATAAACAAAGGCTGAGGGAGTTCAATGCCACTAGATCTCCCATACAAGCAATGATCAAGAACGTCCTCATACCCGAAATAAAAAGAAGGCAAATGTCTACAAAGCTTTGAGCAAAGAGATAAATAGACAGACAAAATCAGAAAGCTACAGCTCTGTTTCATGACAGGGTAGCAAATAATTAATTATAACTTAAAAGAAGAAGGGAAGGAAAGCATCAAAAGTAACTGTAAACACTTCAACTTAGTCACAAACGCACAAAACAAAAATGAATAACTTGTGACAACAATAACTCAGAAGGAGAAGAGGAAAGGGATGGAACCTGCTTAGGCTAATGGAGATAAGTGGCTATCAGAAGATGGACTATCTCATCTATGAGATCTTCATACAAACCTCACAGTAACCAGCAAACAAAAAATCAGAGCAGAGCCATAGATCATAAAAAAAGAGAAAACCTCCATGAAAACCCCCAAAGTGAAATGGTAGTCAGAAACATAAAGGAAGAGAAACAATGAAAATATAGATTAGGTGGGATTAAGCCCTCAAGTATCAATAATCACTCTAAATCTAAATCGATTGAATTCTCCAATCAACAGACACAGAGTGGTGGGGTGGATTAGAAAACAAGACCCAACAATACTCTGCCTCCAGGAAACACATCTCAGCTCTAAAAACAAACAGGCTCAGAATGAAGAGATGGGAGAAAATACTCCAATCAAATGGCAAATAAAAGAAAGTAGGTGTTGCCATACTTATATCAGACAAAGCAGACTTCTAGATAAAAAAGACTATGAGAGACAAAGAGGGGCAGTATATAATGATAAAGGGGACTTTCCACCAAGAGGACATAACACTTATAAAAATATATGCACCTAACACAGCAGCACAAAAGAATATAAAGCAACCCTTAATAGACCCAAAGGGAGAAATTAACAGCAACACAATAATAGCAGGAGACCTGAACACCCCACTTACATCCAGGGATAGATCATGCAGAGGAAGGCAACAAGTCAATAGTGGAATTAAATGAAACATATGATCAGATGAACTTAATCGATATACATAGAGCATACCCTCCCAAAACAGCAGAATACACATTCTTCTTAAGTGCACATGGAACATTCTCAAAGATAGACCATATGTTGTTAAACAAGGCAAGCCTGAATAAATTTAAGATTGAAATCATATCAAGCTTCTTTTCTGACCACAATGCTATGACACTTGAAATCAACTACAAGAAAAAAGATGGGGGAGTCACAAATATGTGGAGACTAAAGAACACACGACTGAAGAACCATTGGATCAACGAACAAATCAAAGGAGAAATAAAAAAATACCTGAAGACAAATGAAAATGAAAAGACAACAAAACAACTCTTATGGGATGCAGCAAAAGCAGTTCTAAGAAGGAAATTCATAGCAATACAAGCATACCTCAACAAACAAGAAAAATATCAAATAAGTAACCTTAAACTACACCTAATAGAACCAGAAAATGAAGAACAAATGAAGCCCAAAGTCAGCAGAATGAGGGAAATAATAAAAATTAGAGCAGAAATAAATGAAATAGAGACTAAAAAAACAGTAGAAAGGATCAATGAAACAAAGAGATGGTTCTTTGAGAAGACTGAAACAAAATTGACAGACCCTTAGCCAGACTCACTAAGAAAAAAAGAGAGAAGGCTCAAAGACATAAAATTAGAAATGAAAGAGGAGAAATTACAACAGATACCATAGAAATCCAAAGGACAATAAGAGAATACACTGAACAACTTATATGCCACCAAATTGGATAACCTAAAAGAAATAGATAAATTCTTAGATTCACACAACCTCCCAAAACTGAATCAAGAAGAAATAGAGAAAATGAACAGACAAATCACATGTAAAGAGAACGAAATAGTTATCAAAAACCTCCCAAATAACAAAAGTCCAGGACCAGATGTCTTCTCTGGAGAATTCTACCAAATATTCAAACAAAATATAATACCCATGTTTCTCAAACTATTCCAAACAGTTGAAGAAGATGGAACACTTCCTAATTCATTCTATGAGGCCAACATCACCATGACAGCAAAAGCAGGCAAGGATAGCACAAAGAAGGAATATTACAGGCCAATATCGCTGATGAACACAGATGCAAAAATCCTCAACTAAATATCAGCAAATTGAACACAGCAATATATTAAAAGGATCATATACCATGATCAAGTGGAATTTATACCAGGGATGCAGGGATGTTTCAACATCCACAAATGAATCAATGTGATACACCACATTAACAAAATGAGGAATAAAAATCACATGATCCTCTCCACAGATGCAGAGAAAGGATTTGACAAGATCCAACATCCATTTATGATAAAAACTCTCAATAAAATGGGTATAGAAGGAACGTACCTCAACACAATAAAGGCCCTATATCACAAACCCACAGTCAACATCATACTTAATGGTGAAAAACTTAAAGCCATTCCTCTGAGAACAGGAAGAAGACAAATGTGCCCACTCTCGCCACTCCCATTCAACAGTACTGGAGGTTTTGGCCAGAGCAATTAGGCTGGAAAAAGAAATAAAAGGAATCCAAATTGGAAAGGAAGAAATGAAATTCTTGCTGTTTGCAGATGACATGATTGTAAATATAGAAAACCCTAAACAATCCATCAGAAAACTATTAGAAATAATCAACAACTACAGCAAAGTTGCAGTGTACAAAATCAACTTACAAAAATCAGTTGCATTTCTATACTCTAATAATGAACTAACAACTAACAGAAAGAGAACTCAAGAATACAATCCCATTTACAATTGCAACAAAAAGAAAAAAGTGTCTAGGGATAAATTTAACCAAAGAGGTTAAAGACCTATACAATGAAAACTATAAGACATTATTGAAAGAAATCAGTGATGACCTGAAGTAATGGGAAGATATTCCATGCACATGGATTGGAAAAATAAACACAGTTAAAATGTCCATATTACCTAAAGTAATCTACAGATTCAATGCAATCCCAATCAGAATCCCAATGACATTCTTCATAGAAATAGAACACAGAATCCTAAAATGTATATGGAATAACAAAAGACCTTGAACAGGCAAAGCAATCCTGAGAAGAAAGAACAAAGCAGGAGGCATCACAATCCTAACTTGAAAATATATTACACAGCTATACTAATCAAAATGGCATGGTGCTGGCACAAAAGCAGACTCATAGATCAATGGAACAGAACTGAAAGCCCAGAAAGAAAACCACACATCTGTGGTCAGTTAATCTCTGACAAAGGAGCCAAGATCATACAATGGAGAAAGGAACGTCTCTTCAATAAATGCTGTTGGGAAAACTGGACAGCCACATGCAAAAGAATGAAAGTAGATAATTATCTTCCACCATACACAAAAATTAACTCAAAATGGATAAAAGACTTGACTCTAACACTTGAAACCATAAAACTCCTAGAAGAAAATATACGCAGTACAGTCTTTGACATCGGTCTTAGCAGCATCTTTTCCAATACGATGTCTACTCAGGCAAGGGAAAGAAAAGAAAAAATATACAAATGGGACTACATGAGACTAAAAGGCTTCTGCAAGGCAAAGGAAACGATGAAATAAACTAAAAGACAGGGCCGGCCCCGTGGCTTAGTGGTTAAGTGCACGCGAACATCTACTGGCGGCCCAGGTTCGGATCCCGGACGCGCACAGACGTACCGCTTGTCCAGCCATGCTGAGGCCGTGTCCCACATACAGCAACTAGAAGGATGTGCAACTACGACATACAACTATAAACTGGGACTTTGGGGGGAAAAAAAAGGAGGAGGATTGGCAATAGATGTTAGCTTAGAGCCGGTCTTCCTCAGAAAAAAAGAGAAGGATTAGCACAGATGTTAGCTCAGGGCTGATCTTCCTCACACACACACACACAAAAAACGAAAAGACAACCCACCAACTGGGAGAAAATATTTGCAAATCATATATCTGGCAAGGGGTTAATCTCCAAAATATATAAACAACTCATACAACCCAACAACAAAAAAACAGATAATCCAGTCTAAAAATGGGCAGAGGATATGAACAGGCATTTTTCAAAAGAAGATATACAGAAGGCCAACAGACACATGAAAAGATGTATAACATCACTAACTATTAGGAATATTCAAATCAAAACTACAATGAGAGATCACCTTACACCTGTCAGAATGGCTATAACTTCCAAGACAAAAAATAACAAATGTTGGAGAGGATAAGGAGAAAAGGGCACCCTCACACACTGCTGGTGGGAATGCAAACTGGTGCAGCCACCAGGGAAAACAGTATGGAGATTTCTCAAAAAATTAAAAATAGAAATATCATACCTTCCAGCTATCCCACTACTGGATATTTATCCAAAGAAACTGAAATCAACAATTCAAAGAGATTTATGCACCCCTGTGTTCACTGTGGCATTATTCACAATAGCCAAGACATGGAAGCAATCCAAGTGCCCTGCTACAGATGAACAGATAAAGAAGATGTGGTATGTATTATATACAATGGAATACTACTCAGCCAGAAAAAAAAAGACAAGATCGTCCTGTTTGCAACAACCTGGATGGACCTTGAGGGTATAATGATAAACGAAATAAGCCAGACAAAGACAAATAGCATTATTTCACTCATATGTAGAAGATAAACATATCCAGGGATAAAGAGAACAGATTAGTGGTTACCAGAGGGGAAGGGGGCTGGGTGTTGAGTGAAAGAGTTAAAGGGGCACATATGCATGGTGATGGATAAAAGTTAGACTACCGCTGGCAAGCACGATGCAGTCTATACAGAAATTCACAAATAATAATGAACACCCGAAATTACACAATGTTAAAACCCTTTATAATTTCAATAGAATAATTAAAATAGAAAAAAAATAATTCATTCCTCTTTATGGTTGCATAGTATCCCACTGTGGGGATATACCACACTTTGTGTATCCGTTCACCAGTAGATGGACATTTGGGTTGTTTTCCATTTTTATCTACTATAAATAGGTTGTTATCAACATGTGTGTACAAGTCTGTGTATAGACATATGTGTTTATTTCCCTTGGATGGATTCCTAGGAGAGGAATGGCTGGGTAGACGTATGTAATTTTTAAAGACGCATCCAAGCTATTTTTCACCAGCACTCGATGAGAGTTTCAGTGACTTGACATCTTCAACAACACTTGCTATAGTCAGTCTTTTTAATTTTAGCCACTCTTAAGTGTGGTGGAATCTCATGATGACTGTCACTTACATTTCTCCAATGACTCATGTGGTGAAGGAGAAGGCAAGCCAGGCACAGACTGGGAGAAAACATCTGCAAAACATATCCCTAGAAAAGGACGGGTATTTATAATATATAAAGAGCTCTTACAACCCAATAGTAAGAAGACAAGCAACACGTCATGTCTTACCAAGACAGAGCAGATCAGGCCTGTGATGAGCACCAGGAGTCCCGCCAAGCAGATGAGGATGAGGGCCCAGAAGAGGAGGTCTGGGGAGACATGTGGTGGGGTAAGCCACATCCTGTCATCACCCCAGGGCTCCTGGTGACCCCACTGTGCCTCAACCCTCCTTGACAAGGGTTGGCCAACTTTCCTCATCATCCAAGACCCTGTGCGCATGGTTCTCTTCGATGAGGCACAGCATGAAGATACTCGCCCCCTACCATGGGCTGGGGCTTCCTGCAGGTTTACCAGGCTTCTCAGTCAAGGCATCATCTCTGTTGGGAGAATATTCTGGAAGTGAATGAAATGGAGAGTGCATGTAAGTGTGTTTCACTCTTTTTAATAAAACTTTTTAGACACAGAAAAATAAAGGGAACAGTCTCATAAACATCCATCATCTAGATTTAACAATGTATATTCCATCTAATTAAAACAATATTGCATCAATGTATAAATTATTAACATTTGCCACCCTTGATTCATCCCATGTTTTCAATGAAATATTAAAGTCAAGTAGACATCATGATGTTTCACCCCATTTTAGTTTCCATCTCTAAAAAGTGAGCATACTTTGCTACAAATACAAGACCATTATCACAGAACAAAAATGTAATAAACTAAAACAAATTCCTACCTCTGGGCACAGAGGACTGAATTTGGGCTGGACTTTCTTATGACAGCCGGGGGCAGAATGGGTCATCACAGTTGGCAAGCCTATGGGATCTCTCTAAATTTGTAAAATCCAACTCAAAAGTGTTCTTCCGTGCCTAGAAACACATCATCCCCTTCTCCTTTATCTATTTGCTTAATATTCATTTTCTAGGATTAACCTACAATGTAATTTCCTGCAGGAAGTCTTCTCTGATTTCCACCTGCAAGTATGAGTTTGTTCACATCAAATAATTGATAAGCTTCAATTCTCTATTCTTGTTATTCCCAGCTACAACATAAACTCCAGGAGGGTAGGACACACAGCACCCAGTGGGCAGGGGGGAGGGGTGAAGGTCCCCCTACTTGTACCTCTACCTAGACAACATCTTAGAGGTGTGCTGTCTGATATGGAGCAGCAACAAGTCTCTTTTTGAATTAAAATTAATTTTAGTTAAATAAAATAAAAATTCTAGTACCTCAGTAACATTAAAAATCAGTAACAATAAAGACCAGTCACAATACCATCCTTCGAGTACTCAACAGCCACATGCGGCTGTGCACTGGAGAGCACAGATATAGAACATTCCACCACTGCAGAAAGTTCTAGCGCATTGGTGATCATCTAGAGTGGGACTTGGCAAACTATAGCCTGTGGATCAGAAACTACATCCACCCCCAAACCTGTGAGTCTGCTTCACACACAGCTGGAGGCCCTCACTGACCATCTGATCCAGTTGCTGTCAGTGCAGAGATAAGGAAACAAAAGTCCAGAGAGGGGAGGTGACTAGCTTTAGGTCACAGAGCTGTCTAGGAGAAGGTGAGTGACTCCTATATTACACTGGTTTCCTTTTCTCTCTCAATGGTGGGTAAAGACTAGGGGACTACGCCACCTCCTGCCAGCCTGAGAAAGTTCAATGCTCTCTAAGCCCCAGGCATCCAGAGTCCCCGGAAAGGCCTCACTTTCTTTCCCAATGACCAGGGAGCCTTATCATCCCCAAGGATACTCTTCCTGTCCAGGGTCAAGTTCTGCAGTTGGGTCCATTCTGGGTCAGGCGCAGGAATTCCTCATAGATGGCAACTCTGTCCAGTCTCTGTGTCAAGGTGGCAAGGTACACAGGGAGTCTGCTCCAGTGTGGTTACTGTGGGTGTCAGACCTCGAAGGGCACAAGGGATGAATAAGGGTGTCTAGAATTCTACCCTGATTCTAGATTCCCTGCGTCAGGGTCCTGTCCAAGAGAACTTTCTGCAATAATGTAAACATTTGTCTGCACTACCATATACACTCATTATTAGCCCCATGTTGTTATCAAGCACTTAAAATGTGGCTAGTGTATGTGAGTGAGGAACTGAATTTCTCACATAATTTCATTTAAAGTAATTAATTTATAAATAAATAACTACAGGGAGAACATTTTTGAAACTTTGGAGTAAGGACTTCTGGAAATGCATAAAAACAATGAGAACACTGGTAAATTTGGTCAAAATCAACTTTTCAGAAGTCTAGAAATTAATCAATGGCTTGTAAGAATCTGAGGAGGGTTTAGTGAAGAAACATGGTGGAATCTTGATAAAGGGAGCCAACTTGTGGCACTATAACTTGCACTGTCCCATCCTGCTCTCACAATATCCTCCATAACTTTGAAAACCGTCATTCTCAGAACTATAGTGGCTGAGACATCCAGCAGCCCAGCAGCCATAATGGGTTTGGAGCTCTGAAAAGACCCATCCCCACCGAACTGTCACTAGCTGACCTGCCTGGCATCTCCCTGAAAAAGCCCCATGTTCAGGGCTTGTCGTTACTTGACTCAGAGCTTGCCCAGGGAGGAAAGTCCGTCCCCAGGGCACTTGCTAAAAACAATCAGGGCTAATTGTTTTCTATTGTAGTTGCCTGAGGGAGTGATACCAGCTGAGGCAGGCAAGAGGTGAGCCAAAATCTTAGAAGAAAAATTGGGAGAATGAGATGTCCACAGGGGCCATTGAAAAGCTCCAGTGTATTTGCGGGCATCTAGAAGGCCACAAGGGCTCAGGGCTGTGGCACGCCCAAGAAAGACTTGAAAACATCTTAATCTCTCACCTCTAGTTGAAGGGTTGGCTTAATATCTGAAAACTTGATTATGTAATACACCATATTAATAGAATAAGGGCCAATACCACGCAATCTCAACCACATATACAGAAAAGAATTTGACAAAATACAACGCCCTTCATGTCAAAAAAAGTAAACACTCAACAAATTAGGAATAGAAAAAAACTTTCCCAACCTACAAACAGCATCGATGAAAAACCCACGGCTAACACCATATTCAATGGTGAAAGACTGAAAATTTCCCCCTAAGACCAGGGACAAGACAATGATGTCTTCCCTTATCTCGTATGTTAATCACAGGTACTAGAGGTTCTAATGAGGGCAATTAGGCAAGAAAAAGCAATAAAAGAAACCCAGATTGGAAGAGAAGAGGTAAAACTATTTGTTTTGCAGATGAGAAGATATTGTATATAGAAAAACCTAAAAAATACACTCCTCCCCACACACAATATGTGAACCGTATCGCAATAGGTGTATAAAAAATTTAAATTGCCCCATGTGGTTAGCGGCTCCACTATTGGAGAGCACAGTTAGACTGCTGATATTTGTTGAAAGTCTCCAGAAGAGGAGGAGGAGCAGGGTGCTGGAGGTTGGTGGCACCAAATGTTAATGCTTTTCTCATCCCCCAAAAACCTATGGAAGGAGATGTTAGGATTAGCTGACAAGGATGTGGGGCAGAATGGACACGATTTAAGTGACTTCCAGATCAATGATATGTCACGGGAGCTCAGAGTCATCAGCCACCATCTCAGCCAATGCTTCCAATCTAGTCAACCTACATCAAGTAGGTGACCAGGCAGGAGTGGAATATGTCTCAAAGCTGGCTGCCTCTGTAGAGCTTGGTGACCTAGAACAAACACGAGGGAGAGTGGGTGAGATGAAGGTCTCCTGGGGACACAGGGGGCCACTGGAGCCAGTGAAAGATCACAGACCTTGGGGCAAGGGAGACCTGACTTCAAATCCTGGCTCTGCCCCTAGCTCACTGTGTGACCTTAGGCACAATACTCCCCTTTCTGAGCTTCAGTTTACCCCTGTGAGAAATGGGGAAGGCAGCTAGGACATCACCTCTGGACACTGAGAGAACCCAGACATGCAGGGAAAGTGAAGGGTTGAAACAATCACATAACAGATCTAAGTCAGATGGAGGAATGACGGTGCCCTCAGGGCAAGGAGAGACGGGAGAGGGAGACCCCACCTGGTCCTGGGTGTCTCTCAGCAGGGCGGTGTACTCCGAGGATGTGAGCTCCGAGTTGCTGAGGTTCCAGCTGATGATGCGGAAATGTAGCTGGTGCTCTCTCTTGATGGATAAACTCTGGGCTGCAGAGCCTGGAGCCACCGAGAGGAAGAGCAGACAGGTGGAGACACTCAGCTCCCAGCACAGAGGCATGGTGGCCCACGGGGTCAGGGTGGTGGGTGCAGACAGCGTCCACACAGGTGGCTGCCCCATCCTTCTCAGGCCTGGGGAGAGAGGGATGTGGGGACTCTAGAGAGAGGTCCTGAAACCTCTGGGGTTGGGGGCCAGAACAGGAAGGAGGAAATGGGAGGACAGTGTGGAGACAGAGAGGGGTGGTCACAAAAGTGGTCATTAGGGGCAAATGCTCAGGGGAGGGTCTCACTTGAGGGAGACCAGTCAGCAACTTGAGTAGAAGGGACCCAGGCTGCTCTTCTTGAACAATGATCCAGCTGGGGAGGAAGTAGGAGGAGGAGGAGCAGGAGGGACAGGGGTTGGAGGAGGGGCTGGGTGGGATTTAACCCACCAGGAGCTGCTGGGACCAGGGTCTCACCAGGCTCTGCAGGACCCTCTCAGTGAAGTTGAACGTGGCCTAATCGTTGCTCATGTCTGATGAATACCGGAGGGTGGAGATGGTGACGTTGACTGTGAGGGTCTTCAGGTTGTGCCCCAAAGCTGCAAGACGAGAGGGAGAGTGATGGCCATCTCTAAAAGCTGGCCTGAGACTAGACCAGAGTCCTGCACTCATTGTAATCTGTCGTCTTCTGTCCCAGTGGCACCATCACCCACCCGTGTGGTCACCCAAGTCAGAACCAGCATATCTGCTCAGCTCCTCCTCCCTCCCAGTAACACCCATTCACCTTGCACACTTGTCCTCACATACACTCTCTCTCTCCATTCCTGTCCTAGCTCAGGTCTTAACTTCCTTCACCCGGACCAACACCCCAGCAGGCTCACTGGATGCTCTGTCTAAAGGATGTTCTACATGGACTACTAGAAGAATCTTTCTGAAATGAATACCTCACTAGGGCCACCACTGCTCTAGTACCACCCATGGCTCCCTATGGCCTTCAGTGTTTAGTTCAACCTTCTTGACCTGGCACTCAAGGCTCTACTCAATCTGGCTCCTGCTCACCTTTCAGTCTCATTTTATCCATCTACTGCGGGTTAAACATTATGTTTCATGCAACCCAAATTCGTTTTAATTCTCCCCATACGGCATGTTGTTTCGGGCCGGAGCCTTTGCTCATGGAATCCTCTGTGCCAGGAAAACCCTTCGTCCTCTATTTGCCAGGGTCCCTCCTACTCATTCTTAAAGACTTCATTCTGGTGAAACTTTCTCTAGCAAGCTCCTCCCCTCCAAATTATGCCAGGTGCCTCTCCCCGAAATATTCCACATTGTATTATAATGGTGTGTTAATTTCACAAGACTAGGGGCTCTCTGAGGGCTGGCCTTAGACTAAATCATTGGTATAATCTTTGTGATCAGCATGATTGCCCTAAAACCAGAATTTCACACCCTGGCTTCCCAGCTCCTGGATCACATCTGGCTCATGGGGAGTGGGGCCAGAGAGCTTCTCTTGGTAAGGAAAAGGGGCCCCCAGATACCTGTGGTGGCTTCTGGTGGCACAGGTGATGATCAAGTATGCAGGGACGTGGTGGCCAGCTCGGGAGCTGTGGCGAGGGCTGTCATCAGGGAGGGACAGAGTGGGAGGAGCCCCCAGGCTCACCCGGGCTCCAGCACTGGCTGTCTCAGGACCACCATTCACAGGTGAAGCATACATGAGAGTGAGGGGAGGGGAGACTGTGTGAGTAGAGGGATGAGCAAGCCTGTGGATGAGAGGAGCCCGAGAGAGAGATATGTGAACAACAGAGACTGAACTCGGAGGAGAGACAGATAGGCAGAAAAATGGGCAGATGGATGGGATACCTGGAAAAGGAGGACCAAGGGCGGCGCTTTAGCAGAATTAAAGTGAAAACCACGTGGGGTCAGAATGTGGTGGAGAACATGTCTGTGTCTAAGGCTTTCTCACACTGCGCTGGGACTCTCCACCAGAACCCGGGAGGGAGAGAAGGGATGAATTAGGGCCCTTCCAGGTCCTTCCCTCACCAAGGACAGCAGGTGAAGGAGAACAAGTGCTCCCAAACTCCAAATGCAGATGGGACCCAGGAGATCAGGGCCAGGAATACTCACTGTTGGTAGTCGGGGCCACGGCTCCATAGGTGTAACCTGTGGAGAGAAGGCGAGAGGAGCTGAGCAAGAGTTGGAGTGAACATAAAGAATTAAGGGAGAGGAAGGATGTAGGGACCTTTGTGGGAAAAGCAGAGGGGAAAGCAGCGGGGACGAGTGGAGGGGTGTTCAAGGGGAAGGCAATGAGATGGAAGGTGGCTGGACCCAGTGATCACACAGTGATGAGAAGACTGATCTCAGACCAGGAGCATAGAGAGATGGATCATAGCTCACTTTAGAGCAACGGAGGGAACACAGAACTCTGACTGGGAGAGACAGTGTGGCTGTAGCACAGCCCCTCACCACTGACGTAGAGGCTGTCCCAGTCCAGGGTGAAGGAGCCCAGGTGGGTGACGCGCTGAGTCTCATGGCTCAGCTCCCAGTAGAGTCACTCTCTGTCCAGCCCGGGACATGCTGGGGTCAGAGTGGACGGTGCACATGATGTCCACCCCAGTGGCTGCCCCACCCTTCTCAAGCCTGGGGGAGGAAGATCATGGGGATGTGGAATACTGAGCAGGGTCGTTCTGGGTGTGGAAAGCGAGAGAGGGGAAGGGAGGAGGGTAATGGAGATGCTGAAGGGGCTGCTCTGATGCCTGGAGGGGCTCTCCTAGGTGTCTCCCGTGTGAGACAACCCCCTCACAAGTAAGGCCTGACTTCTTTTAGGATGTGGAGGAGGGGCCTGTGAGTGGCAAAGAGGGGTGAACACACAGACCTGGGTGAGGGGGCGCCTGCAGGTCTGCACGGACAACAGCGAGAACAGTCAGTGCCCTGTGCCATCTGACACATGCAGGCAAGAAAGTACCGTTATGTTCTCTCGGTTCTACACTCCAAGGTCTTTTCTTTCTACTTCTTTCCTACTCCACAGCCATCACCCAGGCCTAGGGAACAATCATCTTATTCTTAATCTTATTGCCAGCACCTCCCATCTTGCCTATTAAGTCTTCATTCTTAACCATGAAGTCCATTTTAACCCACATGCTTAGACCAAACGATAATCACATCATCCTTCTACTCGCATCTCTCCAGAGGGTTCCCACTGGTCTTAGAACAGAGTCCCAGTCACCCTTGATCGGGTCCTGCCTGTCCCCCCTCGCCAGTGTGGCTCACACCCCTACCCCTGTGTTGACTCGGCTCAGCCATCCTTCTTCTCAGTTCATGGACACACCAGGCTCTCTGCTTCAGGGGTGTCCTCATGCGGGTCCCTCTGCCTGAAACGTTTTCTTGAACACACTCCCACACCCTCACTCCAGTCTAACCCTCCGACCAGCTAAATCCAGTCCCAACTCCAGCTCTCAAGCTAAATATCAGCCCTTCTCAAGAGGGCTTCTCTGCCCCCTCAGGTTGATTCCCCTTGTGCCAAACTCCCACATCACTCTCATCATTAACTTTTCAAAATCCAAATTCCCAAATACAATATAAATTCCATGGAGGTGGGACAAGGTCTCTCTGGTTCTCCAGGTCCCCATGCATGTGGCCCAGGGCCTGGCTCATGAGATGAGGAACCATCCCGGTTTGTCTAGGACTGTCCTGGTTTGAACACTAAACGTCCTGTGTCTTGGAAAACCCCACTGTCCTGAATAAACGAGGATGGTTGGTCACCATTAATTATACACTCAGAGACTATCTATTGCATGACAAGCACACATTCTCCTCAAGAACATCACAGGAAAGCTAGAATGAAAAAGGCACACACACATACACACACAATTAGTAGAGGTCAACAACTAAATACAAAATTACTTAACAAGATTCTCTGCAACATGAATCACCAGACCGTTATTTCAGAAAAGTTTCAAGAAACAAAGTTAATTCCCTTTACAAGGCAAGGTGGAGAGGACAGTCTTTTTGGAGACTAGCGCCCTTCCCTTCAATCTACAGTGTTGCTTAGTACTCCTCCAAATGATTTGGAATGTCATAAAGAAAAAAATGCTCAAAATGAATCTGGTTACTGGCAAATTCAATTTTAAATTTGTTATTAATACAAAGAAGTTCCAATCATTTTTTTCCCTGAATGCTCCTTTATTTCAAATTTATGTGGAGGATTTATAGGACTTTAGAAATCAAATTGAATGGGTCTAAGGAATGTTGCTGAGTATCGCTGCTAATATTTCATGGGATGTCTTCTAATACTACATACACACGCAAAACATTTCTGTAGTTATATTATATATAAATCCTGACTTTTGAGTATTATGCAATGCAAGTAAATCTATATTTTCTACTATAATACACATTTGCAGTTATTTAGGTTTGTTTCATATGTTTTTATTTGCATATAACTGTACTTACTGAAATATTTACCACACAGAACCACACACAGTTTACCATCTTTCCATCCATCAAACATCAATAATTTTTCTCAAGATACCTTCACTCTCAGTGACTCCAGGTGGTGACAACCCGAGCCCAGGAAAGCTCACTAGCAGGTCTTCTGCACAGCGGAGGCTGCCGGAACCTGTTGGTACCAGGTCCAGAGGGTACTCACCTGGTCACACAGAAATCCATGGATCAGCGAGGACAGGTGGCCCCTGAGCCTGGTTTCACCTCAAACTTGAGGTCCACGGATGCTTTTCGTGTCTGAGGGGGGAAAAAAGTGCAAACAAGCTTTTGAGGCCTTTTATAGGGTGTTGGATGGAAAGGCCAACCCCATTCACTTTTCTTTTTTTGTATTTACTGATTTAACTGTAAGTGTTGGCTGTGGCTGGATTTTCCCGATTCCTATCCAGCCGTCTGCTGCTCCCCGAGATGGGAGAAAGCAGCTTCGTGCTGTGTGCACTTGAGTCACTCAACTCACTTGGCTGGACAGAGACTTTTTGGTGACTCTGGACCCTTTAAACAAGCTTGTCATTTAGGGACCATGTAAGGGACTCGCTGACTTGTCAACAATTTCCACACTTCATTCAGGGCTCGGGAGATTTTCAGGCCCTGGAGCAGGTTTCCCAACCTCGGCACAACTGACATTTGGGTCCGGATAATTCTCTGTTAAGCCGTCCTGGGCCCTGGAGGACGCTGAGCAGCATTCCTGCCTCTCCCTCTAGATGCCAGGAGCGCCCCCATTAGTAACAACCCAAACATTGCCTCCAGAAGCGGCTAAAGCCCCCTGGGGACAAAATCACACGGAGGACGGTGACGGGGACTCTGAGGAGGGGACGGTGGCGCCCGGAGCCAGGAGGAAGAGCAGCCTCGGGGGCCCTAGCGAACAGCCCTGGGGAAACGGGGCTCCGGGAGGACGGAGGGACGCCAGGCCCTGACAGGGCTGCCCGCCGCCCAGGCCCCTCCCTGGACCGCGACTGGAGCCGGGACCGCCCGCCGCTCACCGAGCCCCGCCCCTGAGGGCGAACATCCACGGGAATGCGGTCCTCGCCGAGAAGACGGAACACACCGCACAGAACGCCCGCTCCATCCATGCCGCCGCCCGCGCTTCCGGTTCCGGTCTCGGGTGGGCGTTCGGGGAGAACGAACGTTTGGGGGCTGCGGGTTGAGGTGGCGGGCGGGGCGAGGCCGTGCACCCCAGCCTCACAGGAGGTGTCTAGTTTCTAGAGTGAGTGAGAAGCTGGAAAGCGGGCTGGGTCACCACCAGGGACAGGGACAAAATCTAGGGGCGGGGCTGTGTGCGGGAACCAGTTCTAGGGGCGGGCTGTGGGCGGGACAAGGCTGTGAGTGACAGCAGGCCGGGGAGGCAGTTTTATGGGCGGGAACAAGGGTGCAGGCAAGGCAATGAGCCGGGACCAGGCTGTGGGCGGAGGCAGGCCCAAACGTTGTGGGCAGAGACCAGTTCCAGGGGCGGGAAGAGGCGGGGGTGTGGCTGGAATAATTCAGGCAGACTTCACAGGGGGAGGAAATCAGCTCCAGGGGCGTGGCTGGAGGCGAGGCTTTCCGTGGACCCCTAGACTGTACAGGTAGCTGGATGTTGAACAGCTGTTCTTCATTCCTTTCCCCACCTTTACACAGCCTCATAGAATGATGTGCCCATATTCAGAATTCTAAATTTTTTGTGTGTTTCCTGTTCTTAATTTCGTTAAAAAATTGGATCATATATTCACATTTCTCTACAACTTGCTGTTCCAAGCCAGTAGATAAGGATATAATGCTATTTTAATTTTAAAAATCTGGGGGGAGGGAGGCCTACATTGTAGATGCACGTATAGGAAACCTTCAAAGAGTGGTGCAAAGTCAATAAAATATTCTCACTCTACCACTGTCTCCCGGGACTTTTGCGCAGAGATAAACATCCTTTCCTCCTCTATCCTTCCAGACATACTGTGTATATGTGGGACTGTGTATATGTTCAAGCCCAAAAGGGATGTCCCCAAGCAAAACCTGAAGCCCATGAATTGTCTCATGCATCAGAAGTTAATGAGAAGAGATTTAAATTTCTGGTGGAAGGAGATGAACCAGTGATGAATCCATAGGAAGACAACAAAGAAACAAGAGAATTTTACCATTTAAAAGGTCAAAGGAAAAAGTGAGAAAGAAAATGTATTCATACTATCTGACGTCGCACATCTCTGGATAAGATTCATATGCTATAAAATAGTAAACACTTATGTCATAAAACAGTAGACATTGAATTTTGATTTATCCTAATTCATTAAATAGTTATATTGGGCAAGGGGAATTATGTTTTTAACATATGTAAGAACTCTTCGTGCTGATTTTTTCAGAGAAGAAATAAACTATAAATAGTCAAAAGCTGAAAAATGAAAAAGCTGTATGGGTAGCTAATTTAGAAATATAGATTTTCAACCAGAAAATTAAAGAAATTGTTTTTGGAACCAGAGTCAAGAGTGGGGAAGGTAGCTTTTCATTATAAGGCTTGGAGTATTATTTGAGAGATGTGCGTATACATACACACAGACGCACACACACGGGAGCCTGAATTTGTATTCCAAAGGGATCATCAAACTCTACAAAGAATTTGTAAAAAGGATTCACTTTACAAGAGTAGAACGTATTTTGAAAACTACAGACTTCAAGCATTAA
This sequence comes from Diceros bicornis minor, assembly GCF_020826845.1. Classification (NCBI taxonomy): domain Eukaryota; kingdom Metazoa; phylum Chordata; class Mammalia; order Perissodactyla; family Rhinocerotidae; genus Diceros; species Diceros bicornis. The sequence continues at coordinate 459,455 of NW_026690880.1, read as the reverse complement.
AAAAGCTGTAATCATCCCTGTGGAAAAATGAATGGGGCATCACTTTCCAATCCACATGTTGATAAGCATTTTACATACATTACTCTTGAGTATTCTCACAGCAACCCATAAGGAAGATGGTATTATCTATCTCCATTTTGCAGATGAGGAAATTGGCGACAGCATATTGCTAAAATTTTCATATAAGTTCTCAATAGATATTGTTTTATGTTAAAATTGTTTATTGAATTTTCTTTTCATTAATAAAATGATATGTGTCACTCTTACAAATAAGCAAAGACTGTGTAAAAACAATTTAGCAAAACGAAAGTTTTCTTTTGATATAATTAAATATAGCAATCACTTTATTATTTTTCTGCTGTCTGCCTCACATCTACAAAGATGGTTCCTATCCCAAAGGCTTACTAGAAAACTCTACTAAAAATCAAGAATCAGGCAATACCCATATTATGCAAGGTTCCTGAATACATGCAAAAAAGCCATTATAACAAATTTTTGTACAAAAATCTTAGATCATTCATGAACTGATAACAACACAAATCATGATTAGGCAAGGTATTTCTGTAGAATGAAAAATATTTAAACTTTAGACATTTAGAAAGGTAGTTCATTACAGTAACTAATGTGTATAAGAAGAATTTTTTCAAACTCACTAAGTGCCAGGAAATCATTTGACAAAATGCACTGCAATATTATTCACAATAACCAAGAGATGGAAACTACCTAATTGTGCACCCGTGGGTGAAAGGATGAAGAAAATCTGGGGCATCTATACAATGGAATATTATTCAGCCTTAAAAAGGAAGGAAATCCTGTATTCAGAATTGCTTGCTTGGATCATTTCAGTAGCCATGTGCTTTCTTCCTTAGTACCCTCTGATCCATTCGCCAACCAGGAACCAAGGTGATCCTTTTACAATGTAAGTGCCACAACCTCTAATGGATCCCGAAAAGAGATTTTGGAGGTGGACTGCCTGTGTACCAGCTGTGTGACTTTGGTCAATTATATAACCTCTAATATTCCTCATCCATACAATAGAGGTTAATAGTATTGTCTCCATGGCATTGTTGTGAGGATTAAATGAGTGAATACATGTCAGATGCCTAGAAAGTGCCTGGCACATGATAAGGCATCATGAAAAATTTAACTGTAATTATAACCAAATTAAATATTGTGATGGCCTATTAATTAAGTTGAACCATATGAAATTTCTAATATTCAACCATTTTGACCCATTATTATTGTTGAATAAATGACAAAAGTCTAGGCAGGTTTGTTAGAGTCAAAAAGGATTGGATAAATGAAAATATTATTAGAAAAAATAAGCTGAAATAGATTGCTTTGCAATTTACAAAGCAGTTTCTCATACTTTGTTTCATTTAATCTCTATAGAATGCTTTTCAGGGTATTATTACCACTGTCTCTGAAGGAGTAACTGACTTTCCCCAAATCACACCACATTAAATAACACAATTAGAGTGGAAACATCATTTCAAGTATAAATCCCATATGATATTTTTTTCCCTTCATAATATCATCGGTCCTCTCAAGAAAGTGATGAAATAATGCTGATTCATAAGAACTTATTCTTAAAGAGACATACTCTCAGATGATAAACACTATGTCTTTGAAACAGGGGTGTTGCGAGAAGAAAGTTGGGACCCACGCTTTCTGGGTTTTCAAGTCCATGATTAGACTTCTGGTAAACAGTCAAAGAAGGGAAAGGGTGAATAATAGTCCAGAATGAAAAAAGTTTGACGTATATGTAACTTTATTGATCACCTCAAGATTCTCTTTTTGTTTATGGTCTGTGTCACCCTACTAGAATATAAATGCTCTTAGGGTAGATCACTGCTATCGTGCAGCAAGTGGTAGGCGCTGAGTAAATATTTATTAAAGGAGTGAAAGTGGTCTTGAATACATCTGCTGTTTACTCACCAGAGAACAGCCTCATAGCAGGCAAATGGCATCATTAACAAAATTTTAAAAATCATATCCTTATTAGCTTGTAACCATGGATACAAGGCTCCCATTTATTTCATACTTTCTAAGTACTTAAGCATTCTGGTGTATTAGGGAGTGTTTCTACAGCCTTGCTGTAAAATAAAGCAAGACTTTTTGGCCCATTGATTGCTGTTTCCAGCAGGGCCCATCTCTATACTTACCTCTAAACAATTAACTATAGATTTGTTATCCCAATGAACAGCGATTTGGTATGGAACCTGTTTTATCAGTGTCATGCGAAAGTAGACATTTGATATGTCTTTAAGGGGTGATATGGATAATAATGTTGATGCAGAAGAAGACAAGTGAAAATTCTCTCTGGTCTTTGTCAAGTGCATCTGGGTGAAGGGTATCTTGTTGTCACTGGATTTCAGAACTCAAAAAGACTCGTCCAACTCTTCATGTTACTGGTGAAGAAACTGAGGTCTAAAGAGGTTGAGAGATTTGACCAAGACTAATTCCTGGGACTAGAGAAAGATCCTCTGATTCTCAGCTGGCCACATTGTCATAAGATCTCCAGCTCCAAACAGCCAAGAGAAGCAAGTCTGTTGATTTCCAGGCAGAAATGATTCCCCTTCATGTTTTTACTTTTTCTCCCTTAGATGTCTGCTCTGCCCTGACAAGGAATTTATCTGATGTTTACACTACACTTAAGAAGAGGAAAATGCTCCTGGCAAACACTTGTGATTCAGTGTGGCACTGGAGAGCACAGTCATGAAAAAATGAGAATCAACAGAATAAGAGGTAAATAATATTAGAGAAGAAGAGAAAATCTATTATTTTGGTGGGACATAACTTATAAAGTTTAGAACTGGTAAATAAGTGCAGTAATGTATAAGGAAGCTAGATTCCTATATGAACCATCAAAAATACTGTTACATGAGCAAGAATTAGTTTAAACATGTAAATAATTATTCCATTCATAAGAGCAATGAATGATTTAAGAAGAGTAGTTAAAATAATTGGAACTACACATTAGTTATATGAAGAAGATTATAAAGAGATACAAAGTGTGTAAAAGCTCTGATTAAATGGAGAGATATACTATACTTGTGATTGAAAACAGTGTTTCAAAGATATCAATTTTCCAAACATTATTCAGATTCCATATGCTTCAAATCAACTTTTAAAATGATGTAGTGTTTGTTTTATAGACTAAAAGATATCTATTTGTAAAATAAAACATTGGACCATCAACTAACATTATTCACAAGTAAATCATTCCAAATGGATTATAAGGGCTAAAATTAAAAGTAAAAATCCCCTGCGTATAACAGTGGTGGATGACAATATAGAAGAATATCCATAATCTTAAAATTAGTGAAGCTATTCTTAATATATATGCTTAAAGATGTTTGGTTGAAAAGAGGAAGGAGAAAGAGTAAGATGGAACATGATATGGTCTCTGATTTTCTTTCAGAGACTTAATCTAGAGAAAAATATTCCAGTCTATGATATTGGATAAAGAAATAGAAATCTGTGATAATTACACAAATAATGAGAGGACATATATAAATGGTAGAATTATGTATCAGTTAGCTTCTGCTGTATAATAAACCAACCTAAAATTTGGTGGCTTCAAATAAAAATAGTTTATTTTTTCTCAAGATTCTGTGGGCTAACTGGGCAGTTATTTTGATCTGGACCTATTGGTGGCTCAGCTGGGATTGGCTGGTCTAGGACGGCCTTACTCACATATCTGATTGTTGACTTGAAGTCACCTGGAGTAATGGAGATGTGCAGTCTATCTAGACTCATTCACATATTGATGGCCTCAGGCTTCCCAAGGGCAGACAGAGAAGGACAAGTACCAACAATGAGCAAGTGTTTTTCATGCCTTTGCTTATGTCATTTGCTAATGTCCCATTGGCCAAAGCAAGTTACAAGGCCAAGTCTACCCAGAGTCCACGTGGGATGCTACGACCAAAGAGACAGTGAGAGAAGACTAATGTGTGGCCATTTTCGCAATCTTTCACACATAATTTTAGAGGAGAATTAGTATGAATGTTTTTGTATTTGTTCATTTGAATGCCCGAGGAAAATTGTACAAAGCCAAAAGAAACGTAAAGCAAAAAATTAAGTGGAGATATAAGGTAAGTTTAGTTGGTACTTAAAGTGGATCTGCAAAAATGTGGTAGTTTATTTTTCAAGTGTAGGCAAGTTCTTGTGACCTATGAAAATAACTTACATTTCGATTATTTTCTCGCTGAATGTGTTTTATTAGTTAATACATTTGATGTGTTTCTCTCTGGCCTTAGGAAAACAACGTAGCACTTGGGAGCAAAGATGCAGCCTAATAGCCCCACACTGGAGGCCAAGATGGAGCAGACATCTACAGCCACCATGACCTTGCCCTTGGTGCTGTGGTAGACGGGGAGGAAGGTGACCCAGACACTGCAGAACACCAGCATGCTGAACGTCAGGAACTTGGCTTCATTAAAGGTGTCAGGCAGGTTCCGGGCCAGGAAAGCCACAGTGAAGCTGCCCAGGGCCAAGGAACCCAGGTATCCCAGGACACAGTAGAAACCAGTGACCGAGACCTTGTAGCACACGATGAGGATGTGGCGGTGTTCAGAGTGTGCATCTGTGTCAATGAAGGGAGGAGAGGTTCCCAGCCAGATTCCACAGAGACTCAGCTGGATAAAGGAGCAGATGGGAATGATGAAGTTAGGTTCCTCTGACACCAACCACTGCCTCATCCTTCTCCCTGGTGCAGTGACCTTGAAGGCCACAGCCACAGTCATAGTTTTGGCCAAGACACTGGAAACAGCCACAGTAAATACAACTCCAAATGTGATTTGTTGAAGAATGCAGGTGGCTGTCTTGGGACGACCAATGAAGAGTAAGAAGCAGAGGAATCAGAGGGTGAGGGAGATGAGCAGGATGTAGCTGAGAGTCCGATTATTGGCCTTGACTATGGGAGTGTCTTGGTGCTTCACAAAGACCCCCAGGACCACAGCTGTGAGGACAGAAAAGCACAGAGCTGTGCAGGCCAGGGCCATGCCCAAGGGGTCCTCATAAGCCAGAAAGGTCACAGCTTTTTTGAGGCAGCAATCTCACCCTCTGTTGACATACTGATGATCTGGACACTTCACACACTGATCCATGTCTGGGGAGAGATGCAAAGTGTCCTGAGTCCAGGTTCAGTCATTCTCTCTCATTTGCATGCCCCCAAAGAAGGCATTGGGTAAGTTTAGCCAATTATCTTCCTTTGTTGCTCCAGGCATCAAATAACAGAATGCTCTACAGAGAACCATTCCCAGTTAATACTGCCCATCTTATTTATGATTAAGTAAGCAAAGCTATTATCCTTCTCAGTATTTATCTTGCATATTCATGAAAGCACTTTTTTCTCAGCAGAAAACCAAATGTCCTCCCTGTCTCTCTGAGCTATACCCCTGTAAGCTATGGCCTAGGTTTACTCATTCAATGAGCAAGCAGTTATTGGAAAACCTCCATGAGCCAGATAATATGCTACATTCTAGGGAAACAGAGATGACCAAGTCATAGACCTCATTCCTCGGGAGTTTCAAAATGAGACCATTTCTACCATCTAAAATGATCTCCAAAACATTTCATCTTGATTTCACTTCCACCACTTCTGTTAAGATTTTAGTCACTTCTCTCCTATGTTACCACAAGATCTTTTTACTCTGGTTCCCTGCCCTTGTCCTGCATCACAAGTGACACTTTTACATGTAAGTGGGATCATGTTTATCCTCCATTAAAAAATCCGACAAACTCTTAGGAAGACCAAAAAGACTGTATAACCTTGGTCTTGCCTACCTCTACTACCTCTGCTCTGATTTTTAAGATTCCCAAATCTTCATGTGGTTCTGAAACTGTTCCGTGCCCACTCATCCTTGCAGGTATCAATACATGCTTTTTCCTTCTACAGGGGCATTGCTCCTTCCTCTTTATGTCCCTTTAAATTCCCTCACTTTTCACTTTTAGAACTACAATCTGCCTGATAACGTTTTCTGTGGATGGTGTGAGTTAGGGTTGGCGAGTCATTGTCTTCTCCATGAAGACAGCCAATTTACCCAACATGGTTTATTGAAAAGTCTTTCATTTTCCCATTCCTCCTCAGTGTTTCCTTGTAAATCAGACGTCTATACGCGAGTCCCTATATGAGCAGCTTGTATCTGAACTTACCATTTGGTTCCGTTGATTTACTTGTTTATCCTCTTGATGAACCTCCTCTATTGTGATGCTATAATACTTGATGTCAGGTACAGTAAGTCCTCCCACTCTATTCTTTGTCTTCAAGATTTTCTTAGCTAAGTTTTTCCTTTATCATTTCCATAAGAATTGTATCAATTGTAATTTCCACAGAACGGGTCGGCATTTTAGCTGCAATTTTGCGGAAGCTGTAGATTAATTTGGACAGTTTTGATATCTGTAGAATTTTGAGTCTGTTCAGTCACGAATTTGATTTATCCCTCCACTTCTTTCAGCCTTCCTCCATTTTTCTAAATGCTGTTCTATAAATTTATGGACAAAAATCTTTGGAAAGTCTCATTAAAGTTATTTCTAGGTACTTCATACTTTAAGATGTTGTAAATGTCATTTTTTAAAATTTAAATTTTGAATGCTTATGACGGGTAGATGGAAGCAAAACTTTCTATATTAACCTTGTACTCAGCCACCAATAAACTCAGTTAATACCTTAATTTATATGGTTTTTACATTTATACTATAATATCATGTGAAGATAACATCAATTTTACTTCTTCCTTTGAAGTAAATTATTCCTTTTATTTCTTTTCCTGCCAATATTGTATCAGACAAGACCTCCAGTCTAATGGCTTATAGAGGCAATGATGTTGAACATTTTTCTCTTATCCTTGCTTTCAACAGTGCACCATGAAGTTCCATTCTGTGAATACTGTGTATGGGAGTAAGAGAGTTTCCTTCTGTTCCTGATTTGGTAAGTGTTGTTTCTGTAGTTGTTGTTTGTTTTAAAATATGAATAGGTGTTTAATTTTACTAGTTTTTCTTACAGTTATTGAGATTATTATTTCTCTTTTTTCAGAGATTAGTGTACTGAATTACATTGCGTGAACCGAATTTGGTCATGATATGTCCTTCTTATAAAATATGGCTAGATTTGGAACCTTGATTTGATTTGATTTTTTTTTAGTATAAATGAATTTAATCCAAGAAAGAGAGTGGCCTGTAATTTCCTTTCTTGCAATGATTTTGTTAGATTTTGGTAGCAATGTTAATCTCGTCTCTCAAAGTGAGTCAAAAAGTTTTCAGTTTTTCCTATTCTCTGGAAGAGTTTGAGTAGATGTATATTATTTTTTTCTTGAATATTTGGGCAGATTCATCAGCTTTGTACCAAATAAATAGCTTACAATAAAAGTTTGTAGAAATGTTTTAAAGGATGGTCTCAATTTCTGTAATAGGTATGGCAATATTCAGATTTTTCATTTTTTCTTGAGGCAGTTTGGTAACTTTTATTTGCCTAGAAATTTGTGAATTTCCTCTAAATTTTCATTGTATCAACATGATGTTATTTATGTTTTCTTCATGTTAAAATTTTTCCATATGATCTGAACAGATTACTCCCTTTTCAGCCTTGGTATTATTTTGTTGCAATTTTTCTCTTTTTTTGAACACTAGTACTAGGATTTTATTGAGCATATTTGTCATTTATTAGAATCTAATTTAGTTTTATTTATCCTTTTGATGTTTGTCTTTTATTTTGTTAACACTTCCTCTGATATTTATCATTTTGTGCTTTCTCTTTTCCTTGTGTTTACTTTTCTGCTCTTTTTATAGTTTGTGATGAATGCTTAGAACTTAGAAATTCAACCTTTCTTTATTTAAATATACACAATAATATATAAATATATATAATCTAGGATTATACATTTCTCTTTAAGGATAGATTTAACTCCACCCCATAAGATTTGATGAATAGTATTTTTAATTGGAAATACATTCTAATTTCCATCATAGTATACTCATTAATCATCGGTTGTTTACAAGTGTATTTATTAATCTCCAAGCATGTAGGAATTGAAGTTAGTGGATGTAGTGTTCTTTAGATGTGCATATGGAACATATACCCAAACTTACCACACGCCAAATGTGCACGTGGAAGCTTTATCCAAATTGACGATATGCCAGACTATATCATCAATCTCAGTACATTTCAAAAAAATTGAAATTATACAAAAGATGTTGTGAAATTAAGCTTCACATCAATCACAAAAATAAAATTAGATAATGCCACCATTGGGGGGATTCCAGTATTGCACCATTTAATATCATAAATCTGAGTAATTCCAAGATGTTAATTATTGTATGAAAAATCTTCAGGGTTGGTTTTCCGTCCCTCTTCTACTTCATGACCCAACTCCCAAACCCACATTGTCTGTGTTCTACACATGTTGAACCTTTTCTCAGCTCCCTAGAATATTAAATGCAGGGCTAATTTGTCAGTTTCTGCCATTTCTAAGAATTCCACCAAGAATTTAATTCGCCTTCATTAGTCTGATATAATACTAATGCTACTGCCTCTATGAAGAAGTCCATGACACTTCCCTCCCCACAAACATATATACTATCACTTATTTCATCCCATGGGTCTCTGCGTACCTATATTGCAGCCCTATGTCACCACCTTGAATTCACATCACTGCATGTTGTCTCCCCTACTCACCTGTGAACTGGAGGAGATCAGAAAACAAGCTGTACCATAAGCTCATTGTACACCATGTAAATACTTACTTCTTAAATCAAACACAACCTTTCTGAGCTCCTGCTCTGTGCCAAGAACAGCACCAGACACTGGAAAAATAAAAATTTGTTCAATGTGATCTAAATGTAGCTTTAAAGAAGATGAAAATTAAGGACTTAGAATACCATGTGTTAGATTCCATGAGAGAGATTTAAGTTAGTTACTGTGGAGTGGTCGTAAAGGGTTTCCTTGAGATCATAATGCCTGTAATGATGCTAAAATGAGACAAGCAAGCTAGTTCAAGGTAGAGAGAGAGAGTATCATTTTGGGAGGAAATATTATTGGCTATAAAAGTTACATTACTAAATGGAGGAAGGCAACATTTTGACACTGCAGTCCTCATCAGAGCTTTTCCGTTTCTTTGGGAGAACCGTGCATACAAAAGAGAGGTGGAGAGCCAGCCCTGATAGCCTAGTGGTGAAAGTTCAGTGCTCACCACTTCGGTGGCGTATGTTGGTTTCCTGGTCATGGAACCACACCATCTCTCTGTGAATTGCCATGCTGTGGTGGTGGCTCACATAGAAGGACTAGAATGATTTATAACTAGGATATACAGCTATGTACTACAGTTTTGAGGACAATAATAAAAAAGCAAGATTGGCAACAGATGTTAGTTAGCTCAGGACAAATGTTTCCCTTCAAAAAAAAAAATAGAAGTGGAGAATGTCGCTGCAAGGCATATACTCACCTATCTCATTGGAAGTCACATTCTCTGGGCTGGGAATGCAAGCAAAACAACAGGCAGCATTGCTCTCTTGAGGGCTCTTCCTGAGTCCCGGACTGCAACTCTCACTGCGTGCAGAGTGTGGAGTCTGGAGAAAATCAGATAACACTTGGTAACAGCTGTGACTTTTACCTAATTTTCAAGTAACTAGAGTGTTTTAGAGTATTGGGCCTTAACAAACTTAATCTTGAAATATCTAAATCCAATTCATTGGTTGGACGCCATGCTTATTGTATGATATAAAACACTGGTACACCTCAGAAATACTGAGGGTTTGTTTCCAGAGCACCGCAATAAATCAAATATTGCAATAAAGTGAGTCACACCAATTTTTTGATTTCCTAGTGCATAAAGAAGTTATGTTTACACTATACTGTAGTGTACTAAGTGTGCAATAACATTATCTCTAGAAAACATGTACATAACTTAATTTTTTTTAAAAAAATTATTCCTTAAAATTACTAACCACTTTCTGAACCTTCAACAACTTGCAATCTTTTGCTTATGAAGGTCTTGCTTCCATCTTGGATTGTTGGTAAATGAAAAAATTACTTCAGTTGGAAGTGAATTGTTAAATTCCCATATGTGGCCCTTTATGAAGCTCTGAGGGGACACAAAACTCCAACAAGATTTTGGTTATTCATGTGTGGTGTAAGTAATTGTGATTGGGTTCAAGCCACCTCAGTAATTCCCGTGTCCCACTCAATCACCTCCTCAGACAAAGACAATTCTTGACCACGTGGAGCATGTTGGGAATATTCTCCTACTTTCACCTTAAGTCCTAGACCTTCTGGAAAATTCCAAAAGTTGAGAATGGTTTACTCTGAATCTGATTTTCCTTCATCAGCCAAATTCACTGAGTCACCAGCAGGATTGTTAAATTCTATGTTCCTCAGAAAGGGGTGCAGCTAAAAGAGACACATCATCCTGTGGTGAAGTGGGCCCAGGTGTTAAAGAGAAAAACCCTGAATTGAGGACAGCCTTTCATTGTCTGTAATCCTTGCTTCATAATGTACCTTTATTACAAGTATCCAATGAAGTAAAGCAAATGAAATCATATGGAGAACTACAATATCATAATGTTTCTAAAATATCAGTTAGTTTCAAGAGAAAATGCCTAAAGACAAGAATATCAAGATGATCAGTGGTGATAGGATTCAGACAAATCTCGAGTACAAAGTCCAATCTAGCCACGCTCATACACTCTCTGAATTTTCCCAGACCATCAATCTGCAAAATGATGTTAGCAATACCTAAAGTTGTTTCAGAATTAAATGAGATCATTTATGTAAAGTATTCACTATGATGTTCAGCACCAGATAGGCACATAAAGGACAAGTTCTCTTCTTCTTGTCATTGAGGAGCTTCATGGGAGAAGACAGGATATTCCCTATTGAAACATTAGGCAGGCAAGATGTTGGGATCCTTTGTAACACAAAGCATTGATATTGACTCATATCTCACTTCCTCGTTGCCACTAGAACCTTCTTGTAAATGACTTACTACCCAGGACTAGATATACCTCCTAGAGAGTGAAACAAGTATAGAAACTCTTGTGCTTTTCTTGGAGAAAGAATCCTAACTGCTTGGTTTGAGCACCTGTGGAAACATAAGAAAGTCACTTTTACGAGTGTACATTCTGTTAAGTCAAAGAGACTTTACCTGCCAGGGACAAAACACCAGACCTTCCACACTTCACATTGGCTGCATTTCTGCATGTTGAAGAAGCATCTTGTGAAGGTTCCAGGCCACAGCATACACAGCATTTTACATACTGTAACTCCATTCAGTCATGCTTGTGTCAAAAATCTGCCAAGGCAGCCATCCTAAGGAGGCATTAGGTGGACAATTCTCCAGTGTTTTACAGTAAGACTCAGAAATTGTGCAAGGAATAAAGGGAAACCACAACATAGTGAGGTAAATGTCTTCTGGATATTTGGAAGTGTTAACTGTCTGGATAAAATTTTCAAAGCCAGGGACCTCACTACGATGGTGTGAAAAAATGAGAGTCTCATGCAATGAGTCAAGGATGAAATCTCTCTCACTGTGGATAAAATCCCACTCTGATGTCGTGACCCAGACTTTCCATATCACTAAATACTCCCAAGTATAAAAGCTCAAGCTTATGAGAGAGTTGGCATCACCATAAATGATAACCACATTCCCTTCTGTTTCCTCTACTTGCAAATCCTATGGCCATGTCCTTGAGTAATATGACCTTTCAGTCACAGGAATCATTTCCACAAAGGTTGCACAGATTCCATTCCGGTCCATCTCTCCTCTCAAGTCTGAAAGAAACTCAACACCTTTCTTGTCTTCCCTGATGACCAGCCCCACCCAGATCCAACTGAAATGAAGCAGCAAAGAGTCCATGCCAATGGCTAGAGATGTGTCCCTGGGGGCCATCTAATAGAGAGATGGAAACTGCTCATCATCATTCATGGTAAGATCAAAAGGACCATAGGTAAGCTAAAAGGAAAAGACAATTGGAAGCAATATGAGGAAGGGGATTGGCAAAAATCACACTCTCAGTCCTGAAGGCTGTTCAGCAACACCTGGAGTGGTAGAAGGGGACAATTGCTCATTTCATTTTCTAATCATTTTCCACTCCCTGAAAGCTTTCTATAAAATAAGATCAGTCAGACTTCCAGGAAACTGCTTTGTCTCCTTCTCCCTCAACCTTCTCTCTACTCCAAATAAAGGAAATGTCATACTTCATCAAGGTCCTGTACACGGACCCTTTGAGATCATATCCTTTGAGAGATGCACAAACCCAGTCTCCTCCTCTCTTCCTTTTTAAGCCCCTGAGAATGGCACCAAAGGAGACGTGGTTTCATCTCTCCCCATCCCACCCAGTCTTACCTGTGGAAATTTGTACAGTTCCAGCAGTGTTCCAATCTGGGCAGAAATTGCCCAGGTGGTTCCTGTAAGGACCGCTAGAGACTTACTCTCTCTCCTGCAGTCGTAATTAGGGATGTCCTTGCCCAACTCTGAGAGCCAAATCAGGGAACTCTCCAATGTCTTCCTTTCACTGGGCAGGGCATTATAGAGATCAAATCCCAGAGACATGTTGGGCAAGATATAGGGTTCCTGTTGATTTCCTCAATGGCAAAAACCAAGGACAGAACATACTGGTAGTTCTTGTACTGAAACCTGCATAGAAGGATAAGGATCCTTAGGGAAAATACTCAAAATGATTTCCTTCAAACACAATACAATGACTTTATTAAAATGAATTTGCTATTGACTCGAATGTCTGTGGCAACAGATGGCACTCCTGAAGCCTTAGAATTTATAACTAAAGAAAATAACATGACTCCAGCTGTGGAACATCCTTACTGAATTCCACATTCATGAAAGAAACGGGTTAAATACACAGAAGAAAGTACAATGAATGGAAAAACAGATCACATTCAGAGTAGACTTGTAAATGGCTCTTTGGTTCAGGATCCAAAATGCTTGTTTATATGAGCACACCATTAAATCCTTTCTAGAAGAGCAACAATATCAGCATGATATTGGAGAAAGCCCTGGAGAGGAAGAATAATTGCAACTGAAAGATACATGACAAGCATAGACGCATGACGTGCATGATGAGAATGGTGCAACAGAAGGCTGTCAATCAAATTGCCTAACCTCTGTCCCCTCAAACCTGTGCGTCTGCCACCATCAAAACCAGGAAACTAAGGTGAACTTCAGAGATCCAATGAAGGAGGAATCATCAACAGGCAGGAACAATTGAAAGAATCAAGAAGGACTGAAAGGACTAGCAACACTTAGGAATCTAAGAGAGAGAGCATTGTAAAGTTTAAAAAGCTTCTCATCCATTTCTTATTTTAAAAATATAAAATTAAAATTTTTCATTAACATCTTTAACGGTACCTATTCCTGATAGCCCATATTGTCTTCATCTTTTCTACAGACTTTCTAAACACAAATAACACCTAAGCCAAAGAAAATTCTCTGCATTTCTATTGCCTGGGATTTGTAATAGCATCAAGAATAAAATAGAGCATTCACTTGTACTTATTTCAAGTGTTCTATTATTTGAGGATTGATTAGTACCCTAGTTCATGCTCACTGCTTGTTAATGCTCCCCGTGTCCCTGTGAAGAATAGGTGTTCTTCACTTGTTGGGTATAGGGTTCGATGTGTACCCATTAAATCCAACTTGCTAATTTGTTTTTCAAACACTCTATTATTAGATATATGTTATTCTTTGTCTCAGAGGAAAGTTGAAATTCTTCACTATGATGATATATTATGTCTAACTCTCCTCGTCCTCTGCCTCCTTCTCCTGTACTTCCTCCTCCTCCTCCGACTTTTTCTTCCTATCTTCTCCTTCTTCTCTTCCTTCTCCTCCTTCCTTTCCTAGTTGAGGCTATATTATCTTCACATGACATCGTGTGTAGTATAACGACTATATCTTCATGATAAGTTGAACTTATATACCATTGGGGATTAACCACTTAATTCCTAATGATGCTTTTTTCCTCATCTGTTTTATCTCATATTATTATAGCTACCCTGGGTTGATTTTTGATTGATATTTTCCTAGCATATCTTTATATCTTCTATTCTGTTTTGAATTTCTAGTTTTCCATGTTTTTTAGTTTTCACAAGTCTTGTAAACAAGATACAGCTAAATTTATCATTGTCGCATCAAATTTAACAATCTGTATTTAACTCGAGAATTTATTCCATTTACATTTGTTGTGATTATTTATATACTTCTTTTGCTCCCACTATCTATATGTTTTCCTTCTATTTTTTCCACAAGTTTTATTATGTTATTTCCCTTTAAAATTTATTGATTTATACTTGTTTTCCATATTCTATTGTATATCCTCTATTTGGGTGAGAGTTATATTCTCTACTTCTATTGTACCACCAGCCCACATTGCCTGAAGTGGATATAGTTTCTCATCTCCTGAGAAATTTATAGACCATTTAACTTTCAGTTTTACCGTCATGACTCACTTGTTTTTGTTGTACAGTACTTTATTTCTCCTTTTTCTTCACTCTCTCTCATCATCTCCATATCTACATTATCTTTCATGTTTTTTAGTTCCTTGTCTTTCTATGCTGCATTCTATTTCCTTCAGAATTCAAATTTGGTTTTCTATTCTCTCTTCTGTTGTAGAACCCATCTATGAAGTTTTAAAACTCAACAGTTATGTATTTTTAATCTCTTAATGTTCTATAAGGACCTCTGCCAAATATGTCATATCATTTCTAGAGTCTCCTGTTTGATTTTGTTGTTCCATTTTTGTTGTTCCATTTTTTATACACAGTTATTTTATATCTTGAAGTTGGTAAGTCTAATAGTGAAGGTTTTAGTGTTTAAATCTATTGTTTTATTTTTAATTTTCTTATGTCTTATGACTCTTATCGACAATGGCATGTATTCCTTATTTGTTTGGAGAACTTTGATTATGAGCTCATATTTGTCTGATTTTAATGTGTACAGAATGTAAGGCTTTAGTTCAGATTCTTTCCTCCAGAGAAGAATGTCACTGGTTTCTGCTCACAGTCATGTGAGTTGACACCACACTAAATGCCTTTTTTGTGTGACTCACAACTAATCTGTGAGTCCCAGATTCATTCCCTCAAGTCACTGGTGACTCAAAGACAAATCCTTTCATTAGAGGATCATACTGGCCTTTGACCACTGGGTGAATCCAAATTTGTCTAGTGCTTACAATTTCCTTCTTCTGTCCTTTGAGACTTGGCTTACATCATGTGAACTCAAGAATGCAATAACATTATATTTTATGGAAGATAGTGTTATGTGGAGGGAAACCCCTTTGAGGTATCTAGTCCTCCATACTCCTAGTATTTCATTCTTTTGGATACTTCTTTGCATTTCTTTCTTTTAATAAAAATTATTTCTTTAACTTGAAAAGAAAATAAATTTTAAACTCAAACGTGTGAGTTTGGGGGTATAGAAATAATTTACACGCTATTCAACAAAATAAGTTTAAGATATAGAAAACTTTACAGTAATGTATGTATGGATTAGGTACATTTAACTGAAACTAAGAACCTCTATTTAGAACATATTTAATCAAATTTTAGGGGAAGAATCATTGAGATGCACACTCCAGGAACATTCTGTTTCTGTGAGGTGCACACATAGTACACATATACCTGATCACCATGTGACAAGCCATGATATGGCCAACTTTAGTTCAACTTAGTTCAGGTGTGATATGATCAATTAAACTTGAAGAAGGGAGAGTGTCCAGAATGTCCAGAAGCCCCATGTGTTTCCAATGTTAGAGCATTAAATACTGAGAACAAGGAAGAATGGTGCAGGTGTTGTATAAGTAAATTGCAGGTGTTGTATCAGTAAATTGCAATGTCTAAAGAGCAGAGAACAGCATCCACATTAAACTTATTGCAGATTGTGTCACATTTCTCAAAATAAATCACTCCTTTCAGAAGCAAAATGAAGAACGTTTTTGTGTCAGTTGGGGCCTCCAAATGCTGAGGTGGATTTAGGAGTACAAGAAGATTATTGTGGCATAACACCTGTGAAAAATCAAAGGATTGGGTAGGGACAGCCTGCACACTCAGATACGGATTTTACTGCCTCTGAAATGAAAAAAAATAAGGAATGTTAGGCAGAGGAGCTTTGAATCACAATGTGGAGATGCTAGTCTCCACCCAAGACCTACTGAATCAGAATGTTTGGGGTGGGGTACAGCAAACCTTCTGTGTTTTAACAAGCCTTCTAGATAATTCAGATCCATAATCAAGTTTGAGGTTGATGGGTTTCAAAAAAAAGCGCTGTACTAAAGAAGTGAACACTGAAAAATTAAAACAGTTGTCTCAGCACTTTGTGTTATTGTGATTTTTAAAAAATGCAGAACACAAACTACTTTAAAGAATGTGCATAAAATTTAAAACCATCTTCAACCAAGAGCTTAATCTATACTGGATTAGGAGAAAAGAGACACTGGATTTGGAGAAGAAGAAAAGAAGTAAAATACTAATTAATTTTTCATCTAACATTGAGGAGGCAGTGAGGCAAGACTTCAGATTCTGGGTTCTTCTTATTTCTCATATTAAAAATATTGTAAAATAAGGGCCAGGCTGGTGGCATAGTGGTTAAGTTTGCACGCTCTGCTTTGGTGGTCTAGGGTTCGTGGCTTCGGATCCTGGGTGCGGACCTCTGCACCACTCATCAAGCCGTGTTGTGGTGGTGTCCCATATAAAGTAGAGGAGGATGGTCATGGATGTTAGCCCAGGGCCAATTTTCCTCAGCAGAAAAAAAAAATCTAAAATAGAATTTGAAAAAGATGTATATATCCAACTTCGTGGAGAAAAGTTTACTAATGAAAATTACTTTAAATGGAGCAAAACAAGGAAAAAAGAAAAAAAACAAAGTACAAAATTTTAAAATAGAACCACAGAGATAATGCTACATATAGCAGTTATACTATACTGAAGTTAATTAAATCACTTTTTCAATATTGTATTTTACTCTACATTCCACGAAGACATAGGAAACTAACACTGAACATAGATGCTGAAAGAAAGGAGATTGTCAGTGATATTCCATACACGTGCTCACAAAAGTAAAGCCACAACTAATATGAAACTTTTATACATGAATGTGTATAATGGTACACATATCTGAAGGCAAAATATTTAGGGACTAAAAGGTGGTTAGCAGGCAAAATGTATATGTTCAATTATAGTATCATATATTTAAAAAAAGATTTTAAAAATATGAAGTAAAGTGAACCTAACTACAACCAAAGTAAGAGTATTCAATTAACTTCTCAGTATTTGTCCAAAAAAAGTCAATATAGGAATCATATATATTGTTAATCTTGATTTATCATTAAATATGTTTGGAGCATACACACACACGTGCCCGCATATAAATATCAAACTTCCTACTCCAAAGCAAAGAAAGCATATTATTATAAAATCAGGTCTTATCCTTGTCCAGCAAGCAATTTCGACATAGCAATCAATTCCTGAAGCCTCCAGAAGAGAGATTGATGGCCAAGCACAGAAATTCTGACTCACTAGCTCATCAGAGGAACGGACAGATTTGAAATCCAGTTCCTTAACCAACTTTCACGCAAAAATGTTCATTAACTGCCAACATATCTTAAACAAATCAGACAATTTATAAGCCAGTAAAGACTCTCATGAATAACTGTTTGATCAAGCAGGAAATCAAACCAATGATTAGAAAGGAGTGGTGATGGTTTGTAATTGTTATTTGAGTGGTGAACACGATGTAATCTATGCAGAAATAGAAGCATAATGATATACACTTAAAATTTATACAATATTGTAAACCAATGTTACTGCAATAAACAAAAATTAAAAATAAATAAATAAATAAATGAAGGATTAGCAAGGAGCCCTAGAGAGTGAGGAGAGAGAAAGGAAGAAGATAAGAAAAAGGTCTGCTCTGTGAGAAAATATCTGAGCAAGGGAGGGGGAAAGAGAGGGGGAGGAAAGGGTGAGAGAGAATCACCCTCCGCCCTTTCCCTGCAGGTTCTTAGGGCTGGCCAAATCATGAACAAGACAGGTTGGCTGGAGAAAATCAGACACAGCTGAAGAACATGTGTCCATGGGAGATACCCGGAAAACTGAGTCAATCCACACAATAGCAGAGATTCTCATCTTGCATCCTCTCCTGAGCTAATGACAAAGGTGGATGTCGTGGGTGGGCCTGTGGCATGGGAGGGGGGATGAAGATGATTGTTATGCAGAGACACAGATAAAGGTTTGTCCAACCCGTTTCCCCTGCACTGGGGTCAGGTCTGGAAGGGAAGGCATGGAGGTGACCAGGAACCGACATCTCTGTGGTGGGGCTGGCCCCAGGGCGGGCGTGGGGCTGATGGCTGGAAGTGGGATGGCTTGTGAGTTGGCACCAGCCAGCGGTGGAGGCATAGACTTAGAGGTCAGCGATCTCTCTCTCTCTCTCCCTCCCTCAGGGACCTGAGGAGAGTAAGGTGACACCACCTGCCCACCTCGCCTACCTCTCCCATGGGCCATTGTTTCTCTGGTCACTCCGGGAGCCCTGCGGGCTTGGGTTCAACCCCCCATACCCCTGCACAAGCCTAGTGCGCATGCGCGACCGCCAGGGCCTAGGGCTGGCCTCGGGGGTCCTCAGTGAAGGCCCCGCCCTCCCTCCAGGCCTGACTGGCTGGCGCCACCCAGCTGCAGCTGTTCCATTACCGCCCTTCTTGACTTGGTTTCAGCTGTTGTCTTCCTCCCCTCCCCCACTCCCACTCAGCTTGAAGGCCACTTCTCTGCCTTGGAAGCATTGCTTTGGCCCTGATTGCCACAGGCGTACTGGGCTTCAAGCTCAAGGCTCTGCCTGGGCCAGCTGCTACGTCCAGGGGCTCATTTCTTCCTGGAAAGACAAAGCCATGGCCTCAACCCACACTTGCACTTTGCGTCTGCAGCCAGGCCAGGTGTAGGAAAGGCCCTGTGGAGTCAGAAGTGCTGAGACAGGCAGATGGCCCTGCAGGGCATGGGGGCCAGGGCCTAACTGGGAAAGCCCTTCCGGCCACAGGTTCCAGCCTCCTCCCTGGAGTCAGGAAGGCCTGGTCTTCCTAATGGAAGCCAGGCCATGGCTCCGGGGAGAAATCCGCCGTGGAGGGCGCGCAGGAGGCCCTCTGCCTGAGGTCGCAGGTGTCTCGCCAGGGGCACTGCAAGCCTGGCTAGGCTTGCCTGCTTTCTCCAAAGGAGGCTGGCCCACCAGCCGAACCTGGCACCTGGGGCAGGCCCCTTCCAAGGAGACGAGTTCTGGAGGATATAGCCCTGGGGACGGCTGCCAAGTCTCCTGGGGCGTGTGCTGGGCCCCCGTCAGAGGAGGAAGCAGGCTGGCAAGTGGTGTGGCAGACTTGAGATCTGGAGGCCTCCCACACCTGGGTCCCTGTCCTGCCCAGGCCTCCCGAAGGAGGACGATGGTCGCGGCAGTAGTTAGTGGGGTGGGGCTGGTGCCGAGCCTGCCCTTGCATGCCCCGGGAGAGGATGCCGGGGGATGGGCTGCCCCTGGCCAGGTCTCAGGGACCCACCCATCTCGGAGCTGACAGGGGCAGAGAGAGAATCCCCCCCCACCCTTTCCCTTCAGGTTCTGATGGCTGGCCAAATCCTTAACAAGACAGGTTGTCTGGAGAAAATCAGACCCAGCTGAAGAACATGTGTCCATGGGGGAAACCCGGGAAATTGAGTCTCCCCACACAATAGCAGAGATTTTCATCTTGCATCCTCTCCTGAGCTAATGACAAAGGTGGATGTCGTGGGTGGGCCTGTGGAATGGGAGAGGGGAGGAAGTCTTTTGTCATGCAGAGGGACATGTAAAAGCTTTTCTGAACCGTTTCCCCAGCACTGGGGTCAGGTCCGGAAGGGAAGGTACGGAGGTTACCAGGAACCGGCCTCTCTGTGGTGTGGCTGGACCTGGGGTGGGCGTGGGGGTGGGGGGTGGAAGTGGGATGGCATGTGAGTTGGCACCAGCCAGCGGTGGAGGCAGCGACTCAGAGGTCAGGGATCGCTGTCTCTCTCTCCTTCTCTCTCTCTCTGTCTCTCTCTATCTCTGTCTCTGTCTCTGTCTCTCTCTGTCTCTCTCTCTCTCTCTCCCCCTCTACCTCGGGGAGCTGAGGCATGGACCGCCTCTGACATCCTGCTCTGAGCCTCCCAGACCACCACCCTAACAGCCTGGTGACGTCTCCCGGCCCCTCTGAACAGGGCCTGCTCCAGGTCGCTGCCCTGCAGATATGTCTCACCGTGGTCCTCGTGGGTGCCATCCAGATTGGTCTGTATCTTCTCAGTAGAGCCAGGGAGAGGGCCTTGGACAGGCTGTGGGGACCCCAAGTCCTCTGTTAGAAAGTGACTTGGCCAAGCACTCAGGGGACCTAAGAGGGCCCCAGCTTCTGCCTCAGAGATGGGGCGCTGTTCTCCTTGACACCTCCTGGAACAGGCAGTTTCTCCTCTCCTGGTTCTGTCCTCTTCTCTCTCCTTGTCTCAGCTCACGCCCTCCAGCTGCATGTCCTGGGTGACAGAGATCTGGACACAGGCCGGGGCTGGGCTGGCGTTCCCTGGGGAACACTTCTGGTGAAAGGGAGCTGTGAGTGTGCGTGCATGTGTGTGTGTGCATGTGCGCACAT
Source organism: Diceros bicornis minor (assembly GCF_020826845.1). Lineage (NCBI taxonomy): Eukaryota > Metazoa > Chordata > Mammalia > Perissodactyla > Rhinocerotidae > Diceros > Diceros bicornis. The sequence goes on along the minus strand of NW_026690880.1, from coordinate 438,833 downwards.
GTATGTCACTTATAAGCATGCCTAAGCCAGCAGTGTCACACAACACACACACGTGCTCATTCTGAGGGTGGGCCCAGTCCCCCTCACGATGCCCAGCGTTTCCCACCGCCTTGACTGTGTCCGCCAGCTTCAGACAAGTGCAGTCAACCTTCAAGAAGGAGAGAGCACTTGGGTCCCATAGCTGTTCTCGAGGGGACCAGGATGCAGACAGTTGGAGCAGAGGCTCTGCACGCATGTTCCGGGAGCGCCCGAGTGTGACCAGTCTGGCTGCTCCCCACTCAGGAGCCACATGGCTGGACCAAGTTCTTGAGTGGCTCCAGTCACGGCATCGCATCTGTATGGGGGGCAAGCACCCCCACGAAGCTCGTGTCCTGGTCCTGAGTCCCGACTGTGGCATGGCCAGCAGAGCCAGCAGCATCCCCCTCATGTCCTCCCACCGTGTCACCCTGTCAGCTCACCAGGACCATAAGACAACCCCATGGGGTCTACAGGGTCACAGTACTGTCAACCCTTTGTTGGAGATGGGGAAGCTGACCCTCTGAGGTCGGGGATGGCGGAGGTGGCTCTGCATCTAAGCTTCCCGTGGGCCCCATGTGTTCATCTCAAGCTGGACCCTGATGGCTGCCCCGCACCAAAAACGGAGAGGAATCCCCACTTCCGGGAGGTGGTCAGAAGGGGAGGTGGTGCAGGTGAAGCATGGCAGGAGCATGCGCTCAATGCACGGTGGCTGCTGGTACAAGATTTACTGTCTTAACAACAGTGTGTCTGGGTTCTGGGGCCCTGCCACCCCATCCACAGGAACTGAGTGTGCAGGTGAGAGCTCCAGTCCTTAGACCATCACCTGAACACCGAGCCCCCCAGGACCATGACCTGCACCCGCTTTCCTGTCCTGGCAATGTCCCTGGCTGGGCTCCCCGTCAATTCCCTGCTTACCCCCGCCCTCCCATGCTGGAGCTCTCCACCTCCTCTCAGCTCCAAACCCAAGACCACAGCCCTTCCCCCGGCACTCGGTGGGGAAATACTGCTGCCAGGATCATTCTGGCTCACGTCTGCCCCTCTCTGGAGACGCACTGGGCGTGCCAGGGGCCGAGGCTGGATGGGAGCTTGTTAATGCTGAGTGAAATGCAGTTGGATCACAACGCTCCTGGCACAACACTCCTCGGTGCCCCAGCTCCTGCTGCCTGCAGAGTGAGGACCACCCTCCTTCCGTGGCACAAGGGGGCCCCCCAACTTCCCTCAGGTGTAACCTCCTCTGTCTTGACCCTCACCCATCTCCCTCTCACCTGGCGTCTGTTAGCACGACTATCTCTGCTGAGCTGTGAGGCAAAGACAAGACTGCTCAGTGGTGTGTCCTTGGATCCTGGGCCCACTCTGACCAGTGGGCATGGTGTCAGGCTGACACTGAATGACTGGCGGGTTGGTGGGGATGAGGGGGGAGAAAAGGAGGTTGGCTTTATTTTTGCCTAAGGACATAGAAAGAAGGAGGGGAGTTGGCTTCTGGGCAGGAACAGACAGCTGTGCTGAGATGGGGACTCTGAAAACAGAATAGGCTTCAGCTGTCCTCTCCTCTTCCCTCCTGTGGTAGCCGGCCCCAACCCTCGTCTAGTGCACCCGTGGCTATTCAGGGGTTCCGTTCACTATGCTGCACTCATGTCCTCTGGAAGATGGTAATCTGTTCCTCAAGTCCCCTGCAGTGAAGCTATCTCAACCTTTGAAACAGATGAAACGTACGTTTTTTCCAACTGGGGCTCAAAAGATGTGAAGTTCGTGCAAAGGCAGTTCTAAAAGTGGACGGGTAATTGCTGGTTCTGCTTCCTGTAATGATTTTGTAAGATCACGCCACACTGCCTCCCCCACAGAGAACAACTAGAAAATCTGTACATAATGCAACCAGGAGCTGCTTGACGGCATTGGGGAGTGAACAGTAGCAGACAGATTCCGGGGGAGTAGTTTGAAGTGAATTCCTGTGGCTTCCAGTCTGGGGCCATGTGCAGTCAGAGCAGGGCATGGGAGGCAGTGGCTCTGGGAAAAGCACAGTCTTCACAGCCCAAAAACGAGAACAATGAAACTGGGGGGCTGTGGTTGTTACCGAACCAAGTGGGCTTGTTACCAAACCAAGTAGGCTCACCTCCTGGTGAGTTAAATAAGACTATACTAGTGGAAGTTGTCTCACAAAGTAAACTGTATTTGCAGCAAATAAGAGGCTATGAAGAATCATTTCCAAAGTCATGGCGTCCCAGAACTAAGGGAAGCAGGAACTTTTATTTCAGTTGAGGAATAATATTCAAAAGGGAGTGGTGGGTATTCACTTCCACAGGCTCAGTTCGAGAACATGCTTCCACATAATGAGGCCTAAGCTCCTCCTGGAGAGATCTTTGCATTAAAAATAAAGCAAAGGTCATGGGCATAGCTCTTGTGGTGTGGCTTGGTCAGTTTCAAGATGGCTGGTGGTTACATCTCCTTAACCTACAAAAGGAAAAGAAACAGCTTGGAAAAACAGTTAGTTGCTTCCAAACCCACCTTTGAGTTTCTCCAGGCACCTAGTCCCAGACATGGTCACTGAAGAGGGAGGGGGATTGCAGGAGGGGAAGAAATGTGCAGGGGAAACTTCAGACTCTGCCCCCACCTTTCTGACGGACTGAACCACACATGCGCAAGCCACCCGCTAACAACAGAAGATCTGAACTGAGGCTGGAGCTGTAGCTAGGAGCCAGTTTGCAGTTCAAGACCAGCTGAGATCACTACCTGCTGAACCAAGAGACACAGTCATTGGTGGAAAATAACAGAATCCAAGATTTCCACCACACCACAATCATAATGTCCAGGACACAGTGCAAAATCACCCAACATCCAAAAGTCAAGTAAATGGGACACATTATTAAGAGAAAAGAGTATCAACTGAGATAGATCCCAAGATGACCCAGGTGTTGGAACTGGCAGATAAGGATTTTTCTTCATGTGCCATGAAGCTCGGTTATTAGGTGCATAAACAATCTGTATTATGTCTTCTTGATAATGGACCCTTTTGGATTTCACAACGACCTCCTTTATTCCTGGTCATATTCACTGCGCCTGAAATCTGCTTTATCTAGTATTAGTATAGCTTCTCCAGCTTTCTTTCAACTAGTGTTAGCATGGCATGTTTTTTCAATCTCTTTATTTTTAATTTATTTGTGTTTTTATATTTAAAGTGGGTTTGGGGTAGGCAGCATATAGTTGAGTTTGCTTTCTTATTCAATCTGACAAATTATGCCTTTTAAATGGAGTTTTTAGACCACTGTCATCTAATGTTACTGCTGATAATAGTTAGATTTGAATCTATCCTGCAATTTGTTTCTTATTTGATCAATCTGTTTTTTGTTTCCTTTTTCCTCTTAGACTGCTTTTTTTTGGATAATTTAAGTATTTTTTATGATTCCATTTAATCATCTTTTTTGGCTTATTCTGGATAAGTCTTTGCTGTGTGTGTGCGTGTGTGTGCACGCCTTAGGGTTTACAATACACATCTTTAACTTATCACAGTTTATCGTCAAATAATATCAGACCACTTCATGACGCCTGAACGACATCAAAACCTTGCTTTCCCACCCCCACTGCAGCCTCCGTGTCCATGTTGTCACACGTTTTATTCGACGTGTTACATACCCCACAGAAAGTGCTCTCTATCCCTTTCTTCACATAAGGTTTCCATATTGTGTCATTTTCCTTCAGCATCTCTCAACGCTGATCCGCTGGTGACCGTGAATTATCTCAGCTCTTGTGTGTCTGAGAAAGTTGATATTTTATCTTATTTGTACTCTTTGCTGCCAGGCATAGAATCATAAATTAGCAGCTTTTTCTCTCAATACTCTGAAGACCTTGCTCCACTCTGCTCTGGCCTCAGTTCCAGTAAGAGATCTGCCTTCATCTTAACCTTTGTTCCTCTGCACTCAGCAGGTCTTTTTATCTCCTGTCTGATTTCATGATTATCTTGTTATCACACTATTTAAGCAATTTAATTATGATGTGCCGTCTTCATACTTCTTAGACTTGGGGTTCATTAAGTGTCTTGGATATGTGGGTTTATAGTTTTTTTTTAAATAAAATATGGAAAATTTTCAGTCATTATTTCCTCAAATTGATTTTTATGTTTTCTTCTCTTTCTCTTTCTGATTACACATATTTTAGGTCATTTGAAGTTGTCCTGCAGTTAACTTTCTGCTCATTTTCTTTGGTCTATTTTCTCTCTGTATTTTATTTTGAATGGTTTCTATTATATGTCTTCAAGTTCATTAATCTTTTGACTAATTTGCTCTTAATCTGATCTAGTAAGTTTTTCATTACAGATGTTTAGTTACAGACATGTCATCTCTAAAAGTTTTTGGGTCTTTTTCATATCTTCCATATTTCTACTTAACATCATCAGCCTTTTCTTTTTTTTACTGAAGTATTGACATACAATATTATGATAGTTTCAGGTGCACAACATAGTGATTTGACATTTATATACATTATAAAATGATCACCATGATAAATCTAGTTCCATCTGTCACCATACAAAGTTATGACAATATTGTTGACTATGTTCCCCATCATGTAATTCCATCCCCATGACTTATTCATTTTATGACTGGAAGTTTGTACCTCTTATCCCCTCACCTATTTCACCCACTCCCGACCCCCTACATTGTCAGTCTTGTCTCTAACTTCTTGAACATGTGGAATATGATGACAGTAATAGCATCTCATCTTTGTCTATGAATTACGTCATCTGTGCTATTTGTGATCAGTATCAATTGACAGATTTGTCTCCGCATTACATGATGTGTTTTCCTGCTTTTTTGCATACCAGGTAATTTTTGGTTGGCTGGTAGACGTTGAGTATTTTTCCTTGTTGGAACCTGGATAGTTTGTACTCCTAAAAATATTCTTGAGCTGTTTCCTGGGACAGAGTTGTGTTACTTTGAAACAATTTGAAACATTCAGGCTGATTCTAAGCTTTGTTAGGTGGGATCTGAGTAAACTTTAGTCCAAGGCTGACTGTGTTCCACCACTGAGGCCACTCTGAATACTGGACACAATCTCCTGTGAGTTATGGGGCTTTCCTAAGCCATGTGTGGACTTGTTGAACCCAAACCCTTCCTGTCTGTGTGAGCTCCAAGAATTATTTCCTCTAATTTTTTGGTGTTTGATTCTGTAGTGTTGGGTAGTTTCCTCACATGGGTGCACTGGTCAGTACTCAGTGGAAGATGCAGTGGGCCCACTGAGAATCTGTGACGTTCTCTCTTGCTGCAGTTCTCTCTTCTTGGGTGGTCTTCTGTATGTGCTCTAGTCACCTCAGCCTCCCAGGACACCCAGTGCCATCTCTTCAACTCAGGGAGAGCTCAGGGGTCCACCTGGGTTCTCCTTCCCTGTGCTGGAGCCTGGAATTCTCTCTCCAGGCAGCAGGACCATCACAGGGCCCACCTTGTCAGCTGAAAAGCAAATGTTGGAAGCAACAGAGAAAAATGACACTTCACACAGAGGGGAGTAATGATTTGATTAATAGCTGACTTCTCATCAGAAACTATGGGGACCAGAAGAGAATGAGAAAAGAGATTTAAAGTGTTGAGAGAGAGAAAAAAAGACCTGTCAATCCAGAATCGTATATCCAGCAAAGATATCCTTCGAAAATCACTGTTGAAAGACAACATTTTCAGATTTAGAAAAACTAAAAGAAATTATTACCAGCAAATCTCTACAATAGAAGATGTTAAAGGAAATTCTTTAGGAGAAGGGAAATTATACCAGAAAAGGAATCTCAGATCCTCAGAATGGAATAAGTAGCTTCAGAAATGGTAATTATCTAGGTAAATGTCAAAGGCTACTCATTTTTTCTGCTTTCTCCTTCTAACTTTTGTATAATACACACAACTTAAAGTAAAAACTGTAATATTATGGGGAGGGTAGAAGGATGAATAGGTGAGCATAGAGGGATTTTAGGGCAGTGAAACTATTCTGTATGACACAATAATGGTGGATACATGTCATTAGACATCTGTCCAAACCCACAGAATGCACAACAGCGAGAGTGAACCTGGTGTAAACTGTGGACTTTGGGTGATGATGACATGTCAGTGCAGGTTGGTCATCTGTAACAAATACACCATCCGATGGGCAATGTTGATACTAGGGGGGCTGTGCATATGGGAGCAGGGCATATATGTACCAAACACTCAATTTTGTTGTGAAACAAAAACTGCTCTAAAAAAATAAAGTCTTTAAAATATGATAATATTTTCTTCTGAGGTTCATAAGATATGTAGATGCAGTACATACAGTTACTACAGCATAAAGGATGGGCGGGGTGGCCCAATATGGTTGCAATATTTCCATATTTTACCTGAAGGACTAAAATATTCATTGTAAGCGGAACAGGAAAAGTTAGAGATGGAGATTGTGAACCCTGGAGAAATGACTGAAAAAAAAATAGCCAATAGGGCAAAAAATAAAACAATGTAATCTACCGCATCACCAGATTAAAGAAGAAAATCATGCGACATGCAGAAAATGCATTTGAAGAAATTCTACATCCATTTATAAAAGTCCAGGAAAGTAGAAGTAAAGGGAACTTCTCTAACTTGATACAAGGCATCCATGAGAACCTGCAGTTATCACAGACAGTAAGACTAAAGGCTTCCCCTGTAAGTCAGGATCAAGGCAGAGACATCCACTCTCATTGTCTCCAGTCAACACAACACTGGATTCTTAGTTGGTGTGAAATAGCAAGACAATCAAATAAAAGGCATACAGATTGGAAAGGAAGAAGTAAAACTGTCTTTTTTCACAGATGACATGACTGTCTGCGTAAAAAATCCTTAAGAATATAACAAAAAAAAAGGCTACTGGAATTCATAAATGAGTGTAACAAGGTCATAGGATACAAAGTCAACATACGAAAATCATTTGTATTTCTATACGGTGGCAATAAATGATTGGAAATTGACATGTTTTTTCTTTTGCTTGAGGAAGATGGTCCCTGAGCTCACACCTGTGCCAATCTTCTTCTACTTTGTATGGGATGCTGCCACAGCATGGCTCGATGAGCAGTGTGTGGATCCATGCCCAGGATCCGAACCCGAGAACCCAGGGCAGTGGAAGTGAAGTATGCGAACTTAACAACGCGCCACCAGGCCGGACCCCAGAAATTGACATTTTTAAAGTGCAACTTACAATAGCAACAAAAATCATAACATATTTAGGAATAAATCCTATAATATGTCTGTAGAATCTCTATGCTGAAAACTACAAAACACTGATGGAAGAAGTAAAAGAAAACTTCAATAAGCAGGGAAATGATCTTAGTCTATTCGGGCTGCTATAACAAAACCCACAGACTGGATAGCTTATAAACAACAGACATGTATTTCCCACAGTTCTGGAGGCTGTGAGTCCAAGATCAAGGAGCCAGCATGGTCACATTCTGGTGACAGCCCACTTCCTGGTTCATAGCCGGTGCCATTTTGCTGTGTCCTCACACGGTGGAGGGGACAAGGGCTCTCTCTGGAGCCTCTTTTGTTATAAAGGCACTAATCTTGTTCATGAGGGCTCGACCCACATGACACAAGCACCTCCCAGAGGCCCCACCTTCTAACACTCTCAACCTTGGGGGTTAGGATTTCAAAATGTGAATTTTGGGAGGACATAAGCATTCAGACCCCAGCAGAAATATACTGTGTTTGTGGATTGGAAGACTCGGTATTTTAAATATTAATTCGCCTTAAGTTGATCTATACCAATTACAATTCCAGCGTATTTTTGGTAGAAACTATGAAGTTGATTCTACACTTTATTTGAGTAGGCAAAGTAATTAGAATAGCCAAAACAATTTTGAAAAAGAAGAACAAAGTTGGAGGCCTTAAACTACCTGCTTTCCAGGCATATTATAACATTACGATAATCAATAGTGTGCTGGTGAACGAATAAACACACAGATCAGTGGAACAGAAGAGAGAATCCAGAAACAGAACCACACGTGTATGAACAATTGATATTTAACAAAGTTGCAAAAATAACTTAATGGAGAAAGAATGGTATTTTCAAAAAGTAGCACTGGAAAAATTGAATATTCATATGCAAAAATATCCACCATAACATATAACACAAAACAAAACAAAACCCCAAAATCCTTGGACCCATGTCTCATGCCACATACAAAAATTAACTCAAAGTGAATCATAGCAGTAAGTGTAAAATCTAAAACTATAAATTTTCTAGGAGAAAATATTCATAACCTTGGATTAGGCAAAGATTTCTCAGGTGTGAAACCAAAAGCACACCCATAACAAATTTTGTTTAGTTAAACTTTATCAAAACTAAGAACTTCTTCTCTTCAAAAGACACTGTTGAGAGAAGGACAACAAGTCAAAAACTGGGAGAAACCATTTCTGCAACACATATCTGTGAAGGCTTTTTATTCAGTGCATATGAAGAACTCTTAAATCTGAATAACAAAACAAACAACCTCGTAAAAAATTGGCAAAAGATTTGAAGAGGCACTTCAGCAAAAATGATACACAAATGGAATGAAAGTACAGGAAAAAATGCTCAACATCATCAGTCATCAGAGAAATTCAAGTTAAAATCATAATGAGATACATGTGTGCACCTTTCAGAATGGCTTAAAAAATTAGCAACAATATCAAGTACTGGCAAGGATGCAGAGCAACCAGAATGCTCGTACACTCCTGCTGGGAAAGCAGAATGTTTCAGCCATATTGGAAAACCTTTTGAGAGTTGCTTGTAAAGTTAAAGAAATGTTGACCATGTAATCTTTCTGATCCAGTAATCTTATTCTTGCATATATGTCAAAGAGAATCAAAAAGTTACGTTCCCACAAAAATCTGTATGTTGATGTTTATAGCAGACTTATTCACAATTTCCAAAAACTGGAAACAACCCAAACAGACAATCTGTAGATATAAACGGTCTTCAGCTAGTAAATAAGTGGCACATCCATCCAATGGAATATTATTCAGTAATGAAAAGGAATAAGCATTTTATATGTGAGACGAAATGGATGAATATCAAATACAATCTGCTAAGTAAAGAAGGTAAATCTCAAGAAGTTGTTACACAGTGTGTGATCCCACCCCTGTGAGATTCAGGAAGAAGCAGAACTACTGATAGGGAGCAGATCAGTGTTGGCTAGTGGGGAGGAGGGGCTGTCACAAGGGGCAGACGGGGAATTTTGGGAGCAGCAGAGCTGTTTTCTGTCTTGATTTCTGTGGTGGTTTATGAATGTATGTGTTCATAACAAATAGTACTGTAAAATAAAAAAACTTGACTTTTATGGCATGTGAATCATGCCTCCATTACTTCCTTTGAAAAAACCAGTAGGAAAGTTTTAAAAAGACAAATAAAGGGGAAAACACTGGAGGAAACGAATAGAAAAAAGAAATAAAATTACAGACCCAAAACTATGTCAATAGCTATTTATTTTTAATTTTATATATTTTTAATAAAAATTATATATTTTAAAGTATCTAATGCTGACTTGATGTACATATACTTAGTGAAATAATTACTGCAGTCAAGCTAATTGACACTTCATCTCCTTACACAGTTACCATTTTTTTGTGATGAGAGCACCCAGCTACTCTTTTAGCGGATCTCAAGTATTCAGCACAGTAGTATTAACTGTGGTCATCGTGCTGTACGTTAGATCTCTGGACTTATTCAACCCATGTCACTGCATCTTTGTACCCCTGACCACCATCTCCCCCCCCAACCCCAGCCCCTGGTAACCGTTCTAATCTCTGCTTCCATGAGTTCCATGTGTCTTTTTGTTTTTTTAGATTCCACGTATAAGTGAGATTATATCATATTTGTCTTTCTCTGTCTGGCTTGTTTCGTTTAGCATAATGTCCTCCAGGCTCGTCCATGTTGTCACAAATGGCAGGATTTCCTTCTTTCTCATGATTGAATAATATTCTGTTGTGTATATGTACCACATCTTCTTTATCCATTCATCTGTCAACGGACACTTGGGTTGTTTCCGTATCTCGGCTACTGTGATTAATGCTGCAGTGAACATGGGGGTGCAGATATCTCTTTGAAATACTGATTGCATTTCCTTTGGATATATCCCAGGGGTGGGATTGTTGGATCACGTGGTAGTTCTACTGTTAATTTTTTCCCTTACGTTCTTTTATTTATCATATATGTGCAGATCTGTTTTATGTACAATGATTGGTTCTATCAATCATACCAAGGTGTTCTATTGATACTATTGCTAATTTTTTGAGGAACCTGCATACTGGTTTCCACAGTGGCCACACCAATTTACATTTCCACCAATGGTGCACAAGGGTTCCCTTTTCTCCACATCCTCAACAAGACATGTTATTTTTTCTTTTTTTTGATCATGGCCATTCTAACAGGTGTGAGGTGACATCTGATTGTGGTTTTGATTTGCATTTCCCTGATGACTAGTGATGTTGAGCACCTTTTCATGTATCTGTTGGCCATTCGTATGTCTTCTTTTGAGAAATGTTTATTCATATCCTTTGCTCATTTTTCAGCTGAGTTACTTGTTTCTTGCTATTGAGTTGTATGAGTTCTTTATATATTTTGGATGTTAATCCCTCATCAGATTACAGTTTGCAAATATTTTCTCCCATTCTGTAGGTTGTCTCTTCACTCTGTTGATGATTTCCTTTGCTGTGCAGAAGCTTTTTAGTTTGAATGCATCCCATTAGTCTACTTTTACTTTTTTTGCCACTGCTTTTGGGGTCATGTCCAAAAAAAGCATTGCCCAGACCAACTCAAGTTTTTCTCCTATATTTTCTTCTAATAGTTTTATGGTCTCAGGTCTTAAATTTAAGTCTTTAATCCATTTTGAGTTAATTTTTACCTACGGAGTGAGGTAAGGGTTCAGTTCTTCCATGTGTGGAAAACCAGTTTTCCCAACACTATTTGTTAAAGAGACTATCCTTTCCCCATTGTGTATTCTTGACAACTTTGTCAAAGATCAATTTACCATAAATGCATGGAGTTATTTCTGGGTTCTCTCTTCTGTTCCATTGATCTATGTGTCTGTTTTAATGCCAGTGCCATGCTGTTTTGATTACTATGGCTTTGTAGTATATATATATATATATATACTACATATATAAATATATATATATATATAAATATATATATATATACATATAGTATATATATATATATATACATATAGTATATATATATACTATATGTATATATATATATATATATATTTTGATGAGGAAGATTAGCCCTAAGCTAACATCTGTTCCCATATTCCTCTATTTTTGGTATGTGGTTCACCACCACAGCATGGCTTGATGAGCAGTGTGTAGGTCTGCGCCCAGGATCTGAACCTGTGTACCCTGGGCCTCCGAAGTGGAGCAGGCGAACTTAACCACTATGCTACCGGGCCAGCCCCCATAGCTTTGTAGTATATTTTGAAGTCAGGAAGTGTGATGCTTCCAACTTTGTTCTTTTTGTTCAAGGCTGTTGCTGAACAACCTGTGCTGGAAACTCCTATCCCACCATCTTGTTTGCTCATCATTTTACACATTAGTGGACTGAAAAGTTCAGTTAAAGGCCGAGATTCTTGGGATGGATATAAAAATAAGACCCAAATGTATACTATCTACAAAAATTGCACTTTAAATATAAAGGCACAGACAGTATGAAATGAAATAAAAATAAAAATCACAACAATTGGAAATGCAGTAGAGTTGCCTCTTTATGCCTCTTTATGCAGATAAAATCACACATGAGGAAAAATCCGAAGAAACCCACAAACAGTTAGTACAGGTGCTGGAACAACTGGACACCCACATGTAAAAGCGTGAAGCTGGACCCTTACCTCACACCATCCACAAAATGAGTTCAAAATGGATCCAAGGCCTACATAAAAGAGCCAATATTATAAAACTCATAGAAGAAAACATAGGAGTAAATCTTTGTGACTTGAATTTGGCAATGATTTCTTAGATATAACACCAAAAGCACAAGCAACAAAAGAAAAATTAGACAAATTGGACTTCTTCAAAATGAAAAACTTTTGTGCATAAAAGGAGAATATTAAGAAGAAAAAAAAGATAATCCACAATCCAAAATGGAAGAAAATATTTGCAAATCCCACATGTGATAAAGGTCTATTGGCCACCAGGCTAGCTCCCTCTGCCTGGCACGATGCCCTGAGTGATAGAGGTCTCGACCCCACAGCACCTGGACGCTGGTCATCTTCTGCATTGTCAAGGAGTGAGTGCTGGACTGTTCTGACTTATTCAGAAACAGTGATGGAGCCAAGATTCCTTTCACAATCACCCTAGAAGTCAACGGCTTCAGTCTGCTCCTGAAGAACACACGGTGTGTGCGAGTCTGAGAACCAAAAGAATTGTCTTCACTTTTCTGAAAAGTGTGTCTTATTATTTCACATTAGTGACCATTTTCAAACTGGCTCCCAGTGGTGTCCTCTCACTTTGTTTATTTCTCTGAAAGTGTCCGTGGCGCCTTGGCTGTTCTCTGTTCTCAACCCCCACGGTGTGACAAGGCTGATGACATCCGACTCCTGGGATCCTGACCTAGGTGGAGATTAACTCAGCCTCAGCCTGTGATGGGAAGTGATGGTCCCAGCTCTTCCTCCTCTCCCTCCCCTGTTCTCATCCTCCTGCTCTGCACAGTCTCAGAGTCGCCTGACTTCACCACTGACAAGCCCTGCAGAGCCCAGAGATGTCTCTTTGAAGAAAAGAAAATCTCTGGAGAAATCAGAGGGATAAATAAGGAATGCAGCCAATTCCTGCCTTGTCCTTCTCCCAGACTAATCCTGCTGATGGCCAAGAGGATGAACAATGAGAGAGAGTGGTTTCTCTCATTAGAATTTTAAAATCTTCCAAGTAATGGATCGTTTTGGAGCATCCTGTGTTTTCCTGCTTGTCCCAATAATATGTTATTACTAAACTTGAATAATTTTAATGGGGGAAATTCTTTATCTCATAAAAATGCTGAGCAGGGGATCCATTTAAAAAAATGTTATCAAGGTAACTCCAGGGGTTTACAAGGAACAAGGAGCCTGCACCCTTGTGTTCCAGACATCAGCTGAGACATTCTTGCCAGGAGCCAGGGCCCTTGGAGGGAGGGGTGGCCATGACCCTCCTCCAGCAGGGCGGGCCTTTTCAGGTGCGTCCCCCCACATAGGCGCACACACCACAGGATCCTAGGTTAGCCAGTGGCAGGCAGCCGGCTAGGGATATGGGGACAAGCGAAAACTGCTCACTCAGACTGGGACACCCCTGGGCTAAACTCAGGAGCAAGGTGTGATCCAGGCCTGTAGACCCACAAACCTCACCATGAGTTCTTTCCATCTGGATACGGCAGTGGAAAGGAGAAGGTGCTGGGCGGGGAAAAGCATTGCGCTGAAAAGAGCTCCTGCCTCTGCCACCCGCCTGGAGTTTGGTCTCCAACAAGCGTGGGTTTTCTCACCTTTAGAGAAACGAGGGGTGGAAGCCATCGAGTTTCCTAGAGTGCTTGAGGGGCCTCATTTTCAGAGCTGCTCAGCTCCCTTCCCTGCCCTCAGTGCGTCCACGGGACCCAAGCCCACGGTCACTCCCTTCCGATCTTTCCCTTTGGAAGCTTCAGATGTGCCCACTCAGGCACCTAGTGGTTTGGGGTCATGAGCTGACGCAATTTTAATGTGTTTCCATCATTTCCAAAGGGAAAAATGGGAGGGAGGTGGCTTGTTACTGAGACAGATAGCAGCGCACCTGGAAGGACAGGACACTCATTTCCATTTACCTCATCTGATGACCCTCCAGTTCCATCAGTGGTTGAGTGAACGCGGCCTGTTCTTCCCAATCACGGTGCAAGTGTGTAATTTCTCCCAGTGGAATTTGATTTTAATGAGAGGCTAGCTCATAAGAGAGAGTCATTATTTAGATAGCATGCACGCGTCAGGTTAATTTTAAATCAGCTTTTAGGTCAATCTGTCTTAATTATTCCATTAACTGTTTTCGACTAGCAATTTCAATAATTGTTTTAGCATAATACTTGGCAGTGTAATTGCTTTTTGGATTCTGTTCATTGTGATGTCAGAGTCAGATCCTGGGCTCCCTCCTTGTGCCCGAGTTGTGTGTGTGTGTGTGTGTGTGTGTGTGTGTGCATGCACAAGCATGTGGGGGGTGCTTCCACTGATTATTAATGAATGCATTTTCACGAGGCTTGTTGATATCAGGGAGCCCTGTCTTTATTTTTAAAAAATTGTTGAATAAAATTTTAATGTTAGAATAGTTTTAGATTTACAGAAAATTGTGATGATAATACAGACTTCCCATGTACTTCACACCCAATTTTTCCTGTGATTAGCACCTTACATTAGTATGGCCCCTTTGTCACCATTAAAAAACAGTAGAAAAGATCAATGAAACAAAGAGCTGGTTCTTTAAGAAGATAAACAAAATTGACAAACCTTTAGCCAGACTTACTAAGGAAAAAGGAGACAAGGCTCAAATAAATAAAATTAGAAATGAAAGAGGAGAAATTACAATGGACACCACAAAATTACAAAGGATTATAAGAATACTATGAAAAACCATATGCCAACAAATTGGACATCTAGAACAAATGGATAAATTCTTAGACTCATACAACCATCTAAAACTGAATCAAGAAACAATAGAGAATCTGAACAAACCAATCACATGTGAAGAGATTGAAACAGTAATCAAAAACCTCCCAAAAAATAAAAGTCCAGGACCAGATGGCTTCTCTGGAGAATTTTACCAAACATTCAAGGAAGATTTAAAACCTATCCTTCTCAAACTATTCCAAAAAATAGAGGAAGATGGAATACTTCCTAACTCATTCTATGAGGCCAACATCACTCTGATACCAAAGCCAGGCAAGGACAATACAAAGAAGGAAAATTACAGGCCAATATCATTGAGGAACACAGATGCAAAAATCCTCAACAAAACATTGGCAAACAGAATCCAGCAATACATTAAAAAGATCATACACCATGATTAAGTGGGATTTATACCAGGGGCACAGGGATGGTTCAACATCCGCAAATCAATCAACGTGATACACCACGTTAACAAAATGAGGAATAAAAACTATATGATCATCTCAATAGATGCAGAGAAGGCTTTTGACAAGATCCAACATCCTTTATGATAAAAAGTCTCAACAAAATGGGTATAGGAGGAAAGAATCCCAACATAATAAAGGCCATATATGACAAACCCACAGCCAACATCATACTCAATGAGGAAAAAATGAAAGCCATCCTTCTGAGAACAGGGACAAGACAAGGGTGCCCACTATCACCACTCTTATTCAACACAGTACTGGAGGTTCTGGCCAGAGCAATTAGAAAAGAAAAAGGAATAAAAGGAATCCAAATAGATAATGAAGAAGTGAAACTCTCGCTGTTTGCAGATGACATGATTTTATATATAGAAAACCCTAAAGAATCCATCAGAAAACTATTAGAAATAATCAACAATGACAGCAAAGTTGCAGGGTACAAAATCAGCTTACAAAAATCAGTTGCATTTCTATACTCTAATAATGAACTGACAGAAAGAGAACTCAGGAATACAATCTCATTTACAATCGCAACAAAAAGAATAAAATATCTAGGAATAAAATTAACCAAGGAGGTGAAAGACCTATACAATGAAAACTATAAGACATTGTTGAAAGAAATCAATGATGACATAAAGAAATGGAAAGATATCCCATACACATGGATTGGAAGAATAAACATGGTTAAAATGTCCATACTAGCTAAAGCCATCTACAGATTCAATGTAATTCCAATCAGAATTCCAATGACATTCTTCACAGAGATAGAACAAAGAATACTAAAATTCATTGGGGCAACAAAAACCCCAAATAGCTAAAGCAATCCTGAGAAAAAAGAACAAAGCAGGAGGCATCACAATCCCTAACTTCAAAATATACAGCAAAGGTATAATAATCAAAACAGCATTGTACTGGTACAAAAACAGACGTACAGATTAATGGAACAGAATTGAATGTCCAGAAAAAAACCCACACATATATGGACAGCTAATCTTCAACAAAGGAGCTAAGAACATAGAATGGAGAAAGGAAAGTCTCTGCAACAAATGGTGCTGGGAAAATTGGACAGCCACATGCAAAAGAATGAAAGTAGACCATTATCTTTTGCCATACACAAAAATTAACTCAAAATGGATCAAACACTTAAAAGTAAGACCTGAAACTATAAAACTCCTAGAAGAAAATATAGGCAGAACACTCTTTGAGATAGGTTTTGGAGGGATCTTTTCAAATTCCATGTCTACTCAGACAAGGGAAACAAAAGAAAAAATAAACAAGTGGGACTTCATTAGACTAAAGGGCTTCTGCAAGACAAAGGAAATGAGGATAAAAATGAAAAGACAACTGAGTGATGTCAGCATCATGGTGGAGTGATCTTCCCCCATTGAACTCTCCCCCTCTAAGACACAACAAAAAGGGCATTCATATTCCAACAGAAGCTATTCACACAACACAGGCGACATCTGAGGCATTCAGGCAACCATACACCCGAGGACAGAGGTGCTGGAATCCCCAGAGGAATTGGAAGGAGGTTAGAGGAGCTCCTTTCCTTCCCCAAGGACTGCGTCCCAGAGACTGAGACCACACAGCTCTCAGAGGAGGGGCAGGGGCGGCTCACTGCGTGAAAACCCGGAGCTCTCCAAGACCCCTCATGGCCTGAGGGGATCCCCCTACGGAGGGAGCTGGACTGTTGTGAGAGTAGTTTCAACCAGCTAGCCCCTCAGGAAAGCAGAGAGTGACAGCGAGGTGAGAAACCTCTGAGATAGGGGAGGAGAAAGTAAGTGCCCCTCCCCCACCTGGCCCACCTGACTGGCGCTTCAGCACAGTGGTGCTTCAGCTCAGCCCCATCCCCAGAATCAGCAGCCCCCAGGAGCCCAGGCCCCACCAGCAGGGGCAGTGTGACCATGCCCCACCTCCACAGGCAGTGGTCCCCAGGTGCCCGGGCCCAACCACCAGCAAGGCGAGCCTGTGCCCCCGCACCAGAGGCAGTGGCAGCTCAGGCCCCACCAGGCCACAGCCCCAGCTGCTCTGGCTGGACCAAGCCACAGCCCCAGCTTTCCTGGCTTCCTCATGTCACGGCCCCAGCTCCTTCAGCTGGACCGCCCCCCATTCCCTGGCTCCAGTGGCTTTGGCTTGGCCTGTGCGCAGGCTCCAGCTGACTTGGCACCAGCAACTTCAGCCCACAGCACTCCAGTTCCAGCTTCTTTGGTCCAGTGGCACCCCAGCTTCTCCTTCTTCAGCTCAGTGCACTCCAGGTCCAGCTTCTTCGGCCCAGTGGCACTCCAGCCCCTGCTTCTTTGGCCGAGCGGCACTTCAGCTGCAGCTGCTTCAACCCACTTGCACCCAAGCCCCAGCTGCTTCAGCCTAGCTGCACTCCAGTCTCAGCTGTTCCCACACTCCAGCTCCAGCTGTTCCCACACTTACCCCCCCAGCAGCCTCCACTCAGCCATGCCTCAGATCAGCCAGGGGTGACGAGAGTGCCTGCAGATTGAGGCAGGCCAGAATACATGGCCCCTGACTCCCAACCAGCAGCAGCAAGAGGAAACTGCGACCATATATTTTCACTATGAGGAAAAGTAAGCCAACACTGACAGGCACCATGCAAAAATATAATAAATCTCCAGACCAAAAGGAAAATGACAAGCACCCAGAAGTCAACCCAGAAAGCACAGAAACGTATCATCTTTTTTTTATAATTTTATTTATTTATTTTCCCCCAAAGCCCCAGTAGATAGTTGTATGTTATAGCTGCACATCCTTCTAGTTGCTGTATGTGGGACCCAGCCTCAGCATGGCCAGAGAAGTGGTGCGTCGGTGCATGCCTGGGATCCGAACCCGGGCAGCCAGCAGCAGAGCGCATGCACTTAACCGCCAAGCCACGGGGCCGGCCCTAGAAATGTATAATCTTAATGGCAGAGAATTCAAAATAGCCATCATAAAAAAGCTTAATGAAATACAAGAAAACACAGACAATTCAATGAAATCAGGAGTTTCTTCACAAAGGAGATTGAAACCATAAAAAAAAATCCAATCAGAAATCTTAGAGATGAAAAATACAATAGAGGAGATAAAGACACATTTGGAAACCTTAAGCATCAGAGCCGACAATATAGAGGAAAGAATTAGCAATATTGAGGACAGCAATGCAGAAATGCTCCAGATGGAGTAGGAAAGAGATTTAAGACTAAAAAGAAATGAAGAAACTCTCCGAGAAATATCCAACTCTAGGAAATCCAACATAAGGATTATAGGTATTCCAAGGGAGAAGAGAGGGAAAAAGGAGCAGAGAGCTTGTTCAAAGAAATAATATCTGAGAACTTCCCAAACCTGGGGAAGGAGCTGGAAATACCAGTGAATGAAATCAATAGATCTCCTAAATATATCAACAGAAAAATACCCTCTCCAAGGCATATAGCAGTAAAGGTGGCAAAAGTCAATGACAAAGAAAAAATATTAAGGGCAGCCTGACCAAAATAAATAAATAAATAAATAACATACAAAGGATTTCCTATCAGGATCTCAGCTGATTTCTTGACAGAAACTTTACAGACTAGGAGAGAGTGGAACGATATATTCAAAATTCTGAAGGACAAGAACTTTCAGCCAAGAATACTCTATCCATCAAAAATATCCTTCAGATATGATGGAGAAATAATAACTATCCCAGATAAACAAAAGCTAAGGGAGTTCATTGCCACAAGACCCCCACTACAAGAAGTGTTCAAGAAGGCCCGCATACCTGAGGAAAAAAAGAGAAAGGGGATTCAAAGTTTTGAACAAGGAGGAAAATAGGTCAATAAAACCAGAAAAATTGCAGTCCTCTATCAAAATATATTAGCAAACACTTCAATATAAAACCAAAGATCAGGGGCTGGCCCAGTGGCGCAAGTGGTTAAATACACGTGCTCCACTGCAGTGACTCGGGGCTTGCCAGTTCGGATCCCGGGCACACACCCACATACCGCTTGTCAGGCCATGTGGCCTGTGGCAGGCGTCCCATGTAAAGTGGAGGAAGATGGGCATAGATGTTAGCCCAGGGCCAGTCTTCCTCAACAAAAAAAGAAAAAAAAAAGAGGAAGATTGACAGATGCTAGCTCAGGGCCTATCTTCCTCACACACACACAAAAAAGATCAAGCACCAAGCATAAATATAACCTCATCATGTTAAACACAAACTCACAACACAAGAAGGAATAAGATATGACAGCAATAACTTAGAAGGGGAAGAGGAAAGGGATCGAATCAACTTAGTCTAAGGGAATAAGAGTCCATCAAAAAATGGACTATCACATACAAGATATTTTTATACGAACCTATGGTAACTACTGATCAAATAATCAGAACAGAATCACACATGATAAAGAAAGAGAAAACTAAGGGAACTCCCATACAGAACTACCAAACTAAATTGGTAGTCTGAAACACATGGGACAAGAAACAAAAGAAATGCAAAAGAACCAGAAAAAGAGCGATAAAATAACAACAAGCCCCCATATATCAATAAGTACCCTAAATGTAAATGGACTGAACTCTCCAATCAATAGACACAGAGTGGTGGGATGGATTAAAAAACAAGACCTAATAATATGCTGCCTCCAGGAAACACATCTCAGCTCTAAAGACAAACATAGGCTCAGAGTGAAAGGATGGAAGACAATACTCCAAGCTAATGGCAAACAAAAGAAAGCAGATGATGCCATACTCATATCAGATGAAGTTGACTTCATGATAAAACAGGTAATGAGAGACAAAGAGGGGCAATATATAATGATAAAAGGGACACTCCACCAAGAAGACGTATCACTTTTAAATATATATGCACCCAATACAGGAACACCAAGGTACATAAAGCAACTATTGACAAACCTAAAAGGAGATATTAACAACAACACAATAGTAGCAGGGGATCTTAACACCCCACTCTCATCAATGGACAGATAACCCAGACAGAAAATAAATAAGGAAATAATGGACCTAAACAAAAGCTAAATGAGATGGACTTAATAGACATATACAGAGCACTCCATCCAAACACAGCAGATTACACATTCTTCTCAAGCACACATGGAACATTCTCATGAATAGACTATATGTTGGGAAACAAGGCATGCTTATATAAATTTAAGAAGATTGAAATCATAACAAGCATCTTTTCAGACCATAATGCCATGAAGTTAGAAATCAACTACAAGGAAAAAACTGGGAAAGTGACAAAGCTGTGGAGACTCAACAACATGCTACTAAACCACCAATGGATCATTGATGAAATTAAAGGAGAAATCAAAGCATAGCTGGAGACAAATGAAAATGAAAATACACCGTACCAACTCATATGGGATGCAGCAAAAGCAGTCCTGAGAGGGAAACTCAAAGCAATACAGGCCCACATTAACAAACAAGGAAAAGCCCAAATAAGCAACCTCAAACTATGCCTAACAGAATTAGAAAAATAAGAAGAAACAAAGCCTAAAGTCAGCAAAAGGAGGGAAATATTAAAAATCAGAACATAAATAAATGAAAATGAAATTCAAAAAACAGTAGAAAGGATCAATGAAACAAAGAGCTGGTTCTTTGAGAAGATAAACAAAATTGACAAACCCTTAGCCAGACTCACCAAGAAATAAAGAAAGAAGGCTCAAATAAATAAAATTAGAAATGAAAAAGGAGAAATTACAACAGATACCACAGAAATACAAAAGATTATAACAGAATACTATGAAAAACTATATGCCAACAAATTGGACAATCTAGAAGAAATGGATAAATTCCTAGACTCATACAACCTTCCAAAACTGAATCAAGAAGAAATAGAGAACCTGAATAGACCAATCACAAGTAAAGAGATTGAAACAGTAATCAAAAACCTCCCAAAAAATAAAAGTCCAGGACCAGATGGCTTCTCTAGAGAATTTTACCAAACATTCAAGGAAGACTCGATACTTATCCTTCTCAAACTATTCCAAAAAATAGAGGAAATGGAATACTTCCCAACACATTCTACGAGGCCAACATCACCCTGATACCAAAGCCAGGCAAGGACAATACAAAGAAGGAAAATTACAGGCCAACATCGCTGATGAACACAGATGCAAAAATCCTCAACAAAACATTGGCAAACCGAATCCAGCAATACATTAAAAAGATCATACACCGTGATCAAGTGGGATTTATACCAGGGACACAGGGATGGTTCAACATCCACAAATCAATCAATGTGATACACCACATTAACAAAATGAGGAATAAAAACTATATGATCATTTCAATAGATGCAGAGAAGGCTTTTGACAAGATCCAACATGGACTTATGATAAAAACTCTCAACAAAATGGGTATAGAAGGAAAGTACCTTAACATAATAAAGGCCATATATGACAAACCCACAGCCAACATCATACTCAATGGGGAAAAAATGAAACCCATCCTTCTGAGAACAGGGACAAGACAAGGGTGCCCACTATCACCACTCTTATTCAACACAGTACTGGAGGTTCTGGCCAGAGCAATTAGACAAGAAAAAGGAATAAAAGGAATCCAAGTAGACAATGAAGAAGTGAAACTCTCACTGTTTGCAGATGATGCGATCTTATATATAGAAAACCCTGAAGAATCCATTGGAAAACTATTAGAAATAATGAACAACTACAGCCAAGTGGCAGGGTATAAAATCAACTTACAGAACTCGGTTGCATTTCTATATACCAACAACGAACTAACAGAAAGAGAACTCAAGAAGACAATCCCATTTACAATTGCAACAAAAAGAATAAAATATCTACGAGTAAATTTAACCAAGGAAGTGAAAGACCTATACAAGGAAAACTATAAGACATTACTGAGTGAAATCAATGATGACATAAAGAAATGGAAAAAGATTCCATGCACTTGGATTGGAAGAATAAACATTGTTAAATGTCCATACTACCTAAAGTCATCTACATATTCAATGCAATCTCAATCAGAATCCCAAGGACATTCTTCACAGAAATAGAACAAAGAATACTAGCATTCATATGGGGCAAAAAAGACCCTGTATAGCTAAAGCAATCCTGAAAAAGAAGAACAAGGTTGGAGGCATCACAATCCTTGACTTCAAAACATACTACAAAGTGATAGTAATTAAAACAGCATGGTACTGGTACAAAAACAGACACACAGATCAATGGAACAGAATTGAAAGTCCCGAAATAAAAACCTCATATCTACAGGCAGCTAATCTTTGACAAAGGAGCTAAGGATATACAGTGGAGAAAGGAAATTCTCTTCAATAAATGGTGCTGGGAAAACTGGACAGCCACATGCAAAAGAATGAAAGTAGACGATCTTCTTTTGCCATACACAAAAATTAACTCAAAATGGATCAAAGACCTGAAGGTGAGACCTGAAACTATAAAACTCATGGAGGAAAATATAGGTAGTACACTACTCGTCATCAGCCATAAAGGGATCTTTTTGAATTTCATGACTACTCAGACAAAAGAAACAAAAGAAAAAATAGAAAAGTGGGACTTCATCAGATTAAAGAGCTTCTACAAGGCAAATGAAACCAGGATCAAAATGAATAGGGAACCCACCAGCTGGGAAAAAATACTTGCAAACCATAAATCTGACAAGGGATTAATCTCCATAATATATAAAGAACTCACACAACTGAATAACAAAAAACAAACAACCCAATCAAAAAATGGGCACAGGAAATGAACAGACACTTCACCAAAGAAGATATACAGATGACCAACAGGCACATGAAAGGATGCTCAACATCACTAATCATCAGGGAAATGCAAATTAAAACCACACCAAGGTATCATCTTATACCTGTTAGAATGGCTATAATCACCAAGACAAAAAGCAACAAATGTTGGAGGGGCTGTGGAGAAATGGGAACCCTAATCCACTGCTGGTGGGAATGCAAACTGGTGCAGCCTCTATGGAAAACAGTATGGAGATTCCTCAAAAAATTATAAACAGGGCTGGCCCCGTGGTGTAGCAGTTAAGTGTGCTCACTCGGCCACTGGCGGCCCAGGTCTGGATCCCGGGCGTGCACTGACACACTGTTTGTCAGGCCATGCTGTGGTGGCGTCCCACATAAAGTGGAGAAAGATAGGCATGGAGGTAAGCTCAGGGCTGATCTTCCTCACACACACAAAAAATTAAAAACAGGAATACCTTATGATCCAGCTATCCCACTATTGAGTATCTACCCAACAAACCTCAAATCAACAATCCAAAGAGGCTTATGCACCCCTATGTTCATCGCAGCATTATTCACTATAGCTAAGAAGTGGAAGCAACCCAAGTGTCCGTCGACAGATGACTGGATAAAGAAGATGTGGTATATATATATACAATGGAATACTACTCAGCCATAAAAAAAGACAAAATCGTCCCATTTGCAACAACATGGATGGGCCTGGAGGGTATTATGTTAAGTGAAATAAGCCAGACAGAGAAAGACAAACACTGTATGACTTCACTCATATGTGGAATATCAACTAATACATGGACAGAGAGAACAGTTTGGTGGTTACCAGGGGGAAGGGAGTTGGGGGGTGGGTACAAGGGGTGAAGGGGCACATTTATATGGTGACCGACAAATAATAATGTACAACTGGAATCTCACAATGTTATAAACCATTATGACCTCAATAAAAATTTTTTTAAAAATGATAGAGTAACTAATCAATATATTATTGCAAAAGACTGTCATAAAAAAAGCCTTTTTCTGGAGATTCAAAGCATTATAAAAAGAAACAAATTACAATGGAACAACTTTTAGAGTTTATATTTATAGAAAACAATTTTAGGACAAAAGTTAAAAAAATCAACAAAATAATAGTAAATTACATAACAGTAAATTATATGCTACCATATTATAGGAATTATGCAAATTGCATAGCAGTAATTCTTAAATTTCGATGTTATCGGATGCCTTACCAAAAGTATTATGTTATTGGAAGTGATATTTAGATTAATACTTTACATACATTACTTTCCTCTAAAAGATATTTAAAGTTGAAGGTACTTCATGGGGTAACATTTTAAAGAATTGCTTATCTTTCCAGATACACCTCACTACTTACGAGATCCGGGTACCATATTGGTGTTATTTACTTGGTTGGAATTCCAAAGTGTCTGAACATGAGTGTGCACTAGTGTTGGTAAGATGGCACCCCTACAACATCTCCTGGCTCTGGAGTGTTCTGGGTAAGGGACAGGTGCCTTAAGGCCTCATGCTGACCAGAGGCAGCGATGGCAGTGTGGCAATGGCAAGGGTGGTGGCAGTCGTGGTGGGGGTGTGTTACATGAATCAGAGAGGGAGATGCAGAAACCTCCAGGGGTCTGAAGTCTGTCAGGGGACTTGTTTGTTCAAATATCAAGAGGTCCAAAGAAATCAGTTAGATAAACCAGAAAGAAAAGACAGTCTAGAAGTAGAAAGTGGGAAGAATGAGGAATTGGCCCGGTAGTATCTTCCTTGTTCTGTTGCTTAGAAGCTGAGCACTGAACCTGGGGTCTTTTGCCAACCCAAGTGGCTGCAGGCAATGAAGGCTGGGAGGCCTTGCCACAGATCGCCCCTGATTCTCCCGGGGCAGAGTGGAGCCAGGAGCCAGTTTGCAGATTCCCTTCACAGGTGAACACCTGTGGGGACCAGTCAACCCCGCTGAGGCTGTTCTGAGAAGTGTTCATGCTGTCACACAGGCTGCCCTTGCACTATGGGGCTGGGGCAAAGTGCAAATAGAGACCACGTACCATATAGCTAAATGTTCAAATATATATATACATATAAATCAAGCAACGAATGGTTGAATAACAAATGTCACTCCTTTTTCTCTGGATAAACTAACCCTTCAGACTGACCAGGAAGGCCAGATGCAAATGTAATTCTTAGGCTCCTTGGAGTCTTGCACCAGGAGAGGAGGGGAGCCGACCCGGCTAGCTCTTTGCCCCTTCTCTTCTCACTCTCAGCTCTTTCTGACACTGTGAAGGCCCCACCTCTGCGTTCAAATCTGTCCACATTCCTCAAAACTGCCATCTCCTGGGCACACGCAAGCCTAGAGAAACGCACTCCTTAGTGGCAAGATGCCACGCCTCACGATGGCAGACCCGGGGAAGAGAGGCCGTCACAGGCCTACTCTGGGAACGGGGCTGAGGCTGTTTGGGCGTGGAATTCTGGACTTCTTGGTAGCTGGGGCATGGATTAGAAGAGGGGTCAAGCAAACTGACTCATGGGCCAAATATGCGCCCTCCACCTGTTTTTATAAATAAAATTTTATTTGAATATAGCCATGATCATTCATATACACATTATCTATGGCAGCTTTCTTGTTACAGTAGCAGAGCTGAGTAGTTGTGACAGAGATCATATAGCCTGGAAAGCCTAAAATATTTACTCTCTGGACCAAGTGGGAGTGGGCAGGTTCCAATGGGCTTGCCTCCTTGGCTCCAGGCTTGAGAGATGTGGCTAGAGGAAGGCCAGAGTGGAGTTCCCTAAAGGGTGGAGACCTCAACCTGAATCTGACCTTAAGGAAACATCACACAAATCCAAACTGAAGAAAATTCTGCTAAAACAATAGGCCTGTGCTCTTCAAAATGCCCATGTCATGAAAGATAAAAAAGGGTTAAGGAACTATTCTCGATTAAGGAAGAGTAAAGGGACATGACAACTAAAAGCAGTGAGATGACTACAAGACTGGATCCCGGGGCAGGGAAAAAATATGCTATAAAAAAAACAATATTGGGACAACTGGAAAAATTTTCACAGGTCTGTTAACTAGGTAATAGCACTGTATTCATTTTAATTCCCAATTTGAGAATTATGCTGTGATAATGTAAGTAGATGTCTTGTTTTTTAGGAAATACACAATAAAATAATAAGGATAAAGGGATATGATGGCTGCAACTTACTCTCAAATAATGATAATAAAAATGCATACATGTAGAGAGAGAAAATAAAAATAAAGCAAATGTGGAAAAATGTTAACAGTGAATCTCTGTGAAGTCTTTCTAGGAGGTCTTTGTATTCTTGCAACTTTTCTATAAGTTCAAAATTATTTCCAAGTAAAAAGTGGAAAAATAAAATATAGGGACAAGGCATTCTGTCTCCCCTCCTCACCCACTGCACCCCTCCTCCCACCATTGTGCTCACTATCATTCAACAAACTATAACAAATAACAAATGAAAAGGACATGAGTATAGCTATGGAAAGGAAAAAGAAAAAAAAGTCATTTTCGGCAGTGGATGTAATGACCTCTGCAAGGCCCGCAGTGGTCTTCTTAGGCTTTGCTGACTCACAAGACGACCCAGGCCTCCTCGGCGCAGCTAGAAGGCTACAGGGCAGGAGCCGCAGCAATCACAGAGCAGCCTCAGGTGTTCTTTGCCGCGAGGTCCTTGCTGCACTTCATTCAGTAGGTGCAAGGAGTCGAGATCCACGCTGGGGCCTTTACGAGAGGTGCTTTGATGTAAAGCCCCATGCCTCACAGAGACGATCTCACAGTTCCACAGGCGTAGCTTCCAGGGTCTGTGCACGGGTCGTGCCTAGTTACAAGAGTTTCACACGCAGGAAGCTCAAAACAATCATTTCCACATCAGGTAGTTAGAGGTTCGCCAGTCCAGATGCAATTTACTAATGATCATTTTTACTGTAAGCAATGTTGCCTAGCTAAATAGTTGACACATACTTTCAGGGAGATAACCTAAGGTTAGAGACTCATGCGGAAGTGTTTGTTAACCCTTTGCCCATAGTCCACCTCCACGACTTTGGCCGACATTTTCAACATAGAAAAGGACAAGTTAGCACATTTTGTGATCACGAGGATTTGTATTAACCAGTGGGGTAAGGATGTCCCCTCCACGTCCTATGCAACTGGAATAACCTTTGGCCATCTGTCTTTATAATGCCTAAAATACCCCCTTTATTCTGGGAATTCTAGGCATTTTATATCAAATGATATTACACCATAGTTTTCAGCAAATCAAATATACTACAATGAAATTTATTTAACCTTTTTAGAAAAAGTGCAGTTTTTCCCTATACACTAAGTGCAAATCAAGAGTTTTATCCAGTCTAATAGTACAGCTTAGGCCTTTACAATAACCGATGATTGCTTTAAAAATCTGCGTCGCTTTTGAAAATGTTTGCATTCCCATAAATTTTCACTCGATGGCAGCAGAGGACACTGCTCAGGCTCCAGTGCAGCCTTAAATTGACTCAAACATTCTCGGTCCAAAGTTGTTGTCAGACTCCAGGATGCTGTTTAGGTGGCCTGGGGTTACCCTTTGCCACACATGGAGAGCTTTCTTTAACCTTGTATTGGTGACCCCAAACCATATTAAACTGCTGTCATTGTAGCTCTGCCTGGAGCTGCTGGCCACCGCACAGCCCTTTGTCTGCTTGGGTGCTCTCAAACCTCTCTCCATGTAGATTCAAGTTTGAGTGGAATTGCAGTCAACTTGGCAGTTCCACCTGCTTTATCAGGTGGCAACCCATCACAAGCATGGGGTCTTCAGGTTCATTCTTTTGTCTTCGCAGCCCCCCTCCAACCCTCCGAGCGAGACATTAACCTATCCCGGTAGCTCAGCTGCAGTGGGTTTCGGCCCAGGTCCCCTTCATAAACAGTGAGCAGTGTCTCCTCTTGGTATGAATCTGGTTTTACTCCAGCCCGCTTCTGCCCTAATCTCTTGTCATATGCCACAGAGTTTTCAACTTCAGAGAACAGGCAGATGGACTCCCCCTCTCAGACATTTAATGCCTTGTCAGCTTTCCTTCCCCACCCCTCTATCTCACAGTACATTGGTCAAACTGCATCGAGGGTCCGAAAGTCTAGCCCACTGCTCCACCACTCTGCAATGCCCATGGGGGTGGGTCTTCTTAGATTCAACTAATTCAGATTCACAAGACCACTGCGGGCCACATACCATCCTGGCCTATTCAAGGCCATAGGGCAGGAACCACACATGCTAGCAAGGCAGTGTAGATATTCCTAGCAGTGGGAATCTTTACTGCAGTCCACTCAGCAGACGGCTCAGGTGCAGGAAGACAAGAGCTACACCAGGCAGTCACTCTGATTTAAAAACCTCATGCCCCCAACCCTCGCGAAAATATCTTTGGTGACAACTCCATAGGCATGGTTTCCAGGGTCCCCACAAGGGACTTGCGGGTTAGAAAAGGAACCTAAGGCCATGGTGACTCCCAGTCCAGACAAAAGTTACAAACCAGGAATCATTTTTATTCTAAGCAAAGTTGCCTAGTCACATAATCTACACGTACCATCTTTCTGTTTTCAGGAAAACATAGTTAGGAAACTAATCAGAAGTCAGATTCTCATATAAAGAAGATAAGATTTTAATACATTACTCACAACCTAGAAATTAAAAGAATCGAATGGAAAACTCCTAAAATGAATGAAGGAGTTCAGCAAGGTGGCCAGATGGGGGGAAAAGAGCCTTTTTATATACCAGCAATGATTAGAGAAGTAATGGGACAAATATTTCTCCTATAATAGGAACAGAAACCATAATGACTTAATATACATCATATACATAATATACCAAAACGTGTTCTAGCCCTACATAAAGAATAATTTAAAACTTGATTGAAAATTCCTGAATAAATGAACCATGTTGATTGGATGGAAAGAGTCAATACTGGAGAGATGTAAGTGCTCTTCAAATAAACTACAAATACCGCATAATCTCAATAAAAATCCCAGTAGATTTTTTCTAAAGAATTTGAAAAACTGATCCTAAAGTTTAGCTTGGAAGCATACAGGTGCAAGAAAATTTTGGAAGAAAAGACTTGAACTTATTTTGTAGATATCAAACCTACTAGAAAGTTATAGTGATCAAAAGTGCAGCTTTGGCTTAGAAATATGTGTACATATCAGCAGAGCTGAATAATTATGTTCAGAAAAAAACACTTCAGTTTTCTTTTATGTTGACATAACATCTATACATAAAACACATAAATCTTAGGTGCAGAGCAGTGAATTTTTACATGTGTATACATCTGCTTAGCCACCACACAGATCAAGGTATAGATCATTTCTGGTATCCCAATAGGTTTGCTTGTGCTCCCTCCCAGTCATTATCACTCCCCCCATCAAAAGTAACCATGGGTTGGTTTTGCCTGTTTATGAACTTTATACAAATAGAATCATACAGATGTAACCTTTTGTGGTTGGCTTATTTTGATCAACACTGTATTTGTGATATTCATCCAAGTGCGTGCATGCAGCAGTAGTTGTTCTTTTTCCTTGTTGTAGTATTCCATTCCATACAATAGTATTCTATTATATGAATATAACATAATATAGTTATCCATTCTAATGCTGATGGACATTTGAGTTGTTTCCAGTTTTTGATCATTATGAATAAAACTGCTATGAACATTCTCATTCATGTCTTTTGGTAGACATAAGCACTCATTTACATTGGGTATATACCTAGAAATGGCACTGCTAGGTCATAGGATGAACATGTAAGTATAGCTGTAGCAAATACGGCCAGTTTTCTAAAGTGGTTGCACCACAGTGGGGGTTGAGAGTCTTGGTTTGTAGTGGTATCTCAATTTTGGTTTTACTTTGCATGTCCTTGATGACTAATGATACTGAATGACTTCTCATCATGCCTTGCCCTTTGGCTATCCTCTTTTGTAAAGGTCACTGCAAGCCTTCTGCCCCTCCTCTCCTCTAAAAAATTGATTCAGATGTTTTCTTATCAATTTATAGGAGTCCTTTGTCAGATACATTTCGCAAATATCTTCTCCTGGCCTGTCATTTACCTTTTACTTTCTTAACGGTGTCTTGATGAATACAAGTTCTACTAATTTAATTAATGTATAAGTTAATCTTATTTAATTTATAAATTAAATTGAATTAATTTGTTAACCTTTTATAGCTACTGTTATTTGTGTCTCATTTAAGAAATCTTTGCCTGCCCTTACAATTAACATTGTCTTATGTTTTCTTTAATAGTATTATTGTCTCATTTTCCACATTCAGGTCCATGAAGGTTCTGAAATTAATTTTTGTGTATTGTGTGAGACAGGGGTCAAGGTTCATGCTTTCTCGTATGACTATCCAATTGACCCAGCCTCATTTATTGGAAAGACCATCCATTCCCCCACTGAATTGTACTGGAGGTTCTAGCTAGTACAATTAAGGTAAGAAAAAGAAATAAAATGTCCAGATCGAAAAGGAAGAAGAAAATGGTCTTTATTCACTGATGACATGATTGTCTACAAATAAAATCCTATAGATTGTATAAAAAGCTACTCAAACTAATGAGCGAGTTTAGCAAGTTTTCAGGATATAAGATCAATATACAAAAATCAATTGTATTTCTATATATTAGCAATAAACCATTAAAAATTTATAAGTAATACTATTTGCAATAGCATAAAAAGTATGAAATAATTAGAGTTAAATCTGACAAAAGATGTGCAAGGCCTGTACACTGAAAACTACAAAACACTTCTGAGAGAAATTACATAATACATAAGTAAATGCAGATACATACCATTTTCACAGATCAGAAGACTCAATATTTTTAAGGTGTCAATTTTCCCTATGTTTATCTATAGATTCATTGCAATCTCAATCAAAATCTGTGCAATTTTTTTTGTTAAAACTGGCAAACTGATTCTAAAATTCATTTTGAAATGCAAAGGGTATAGGATAGCCAAGCCAACTTCGAGAAAAAAGAACAAAATTGAAAGATTTAAATGACCTGATTTCAAGACTTATTATAAAGCTATGGTAATCAAGACCATGTGATATCAATGCTAATACAGATAAATAAATCAATGAACAGAATAGAGATTCCATAAATAAACTCACATTTATATGATCAATTGATTTTCAAAAACGTGGCAAAGGCAATTTGGTAGAGAAAAACTAGTCTTTTCAACAAATGGTTGAAACAACTGGGTATCTACATGCAAAGAAATTAACTTCTACCCATATCTCACACTATATATGAAAATTAATACAGCATAGATCGCAGACATAAATTTAAAATTTAGAACTATAAAACTTCTTGAGAAAAAGTGGACAGAATCTTTGGGGCCTTGGGTTAGGAAAAAATTTCTTAGATATGGAACCAATAGCACAATCTATAAATAAAAATTAATAAATTAAACTTTATCAAAATTTAAAAAGTTTGCTTTTGAAGTATTTAAAAAGTCTGCTTCTGAAACATGCTTTTAATCCACACACTGGAAGAAAATATTGAGTCACATAACTGGAAAGACATATCCCGATAATGTAAAGAACTTTCAAAACTGAATAGTAAGAAAATGAAGAACCATGTTGATAGCTTTGTTTGTAAAAAAAAAAAAAAACCAGAAACTGGAAACAACCTAAAAGTCCAACAATGTGTGAATGGATAAATAAACTGTGGTATATCCATGTAACGTACTACTACTCAGTGATAAAAAGGAAATGAACTATTGATACACTCAGCAACACTGCTGAATCTCAAAATAATTAAGCCTGACTCTCCTCCTCCCAAAAAAGCACACAGTAAACATTCATAATACAATTCTATAAAATGCAAACTAATCTTAAGTGACAGAAAGAAGATCTATGGTTATCTGAGGAGTGGTCATGGCAGTCTGTGACTGGGAGGAGGAATTGCAAATGGGCAGAAGGAAACTTTTGGGGGTGGTGGCTACGTTCACTCTTGATTGTGGTGACGATTTCAGGGGCATATACATACATACATAAAAATCACTTTAAATATGTACAGGCTTTTTGTAAGTCACCTCAATAAAGCCATTTAAGACAAAAGGTATGGAGGAACACAGAGGCCACATACGGTGTTTTAAATGGCCCAGGTTTTGCCATGAGACAAAGCTGGACTGAGAAGTCACTTAGACTCCTTTGTAGAGATAATACCGCCCTCGCAGGGCTTAAGAAACAGCGAAAACTCAGGTAAAGCCCACGGCACTTGGCTAGGTACTCAACTTGGGCGCGCCACTCGAGGTGGAAGGGCGGAGGCAGGCAGCCTGCAATCAACTTCAAGCTGGAGTGCATTTTGGGTCTGTGACTTGAAGCAAGTTCCTTCACTTCTTGGTTTCACTGTCTTAGCTGCAGAGGTGATTAAACGACACGATACACCTAACCAGCCAGGAGCCAGGGACACAGGCGAGGAGGCGTCACGGAGTTCTCCAAAGGAGCAGGGGGAGGTAGTCTGACCTCGCGGGGGAGACTCCGGCTGGTTGCTGGCACCGGACGCAGGCGGGCGGAGGGGCGGCAGGAGTGACCAGAGTTGGGCGCCGTGATGGCTGGAAAGCTCAGAGGATCGGAACAGGAGGGGCGGCAAACACCCGGTCGACCCACGTCAGCACCGACCACCACGGGGGCACCACCTCCCACCCTGCCCTGCGCCCTTGGGCGCAGGCGCAGTGAGGTGGGCGGGGGGGGGGAAGAGCCCCGGCCCCTAGCCCCGCCCCTCCCTAAGCCACGCCCCTCTCCCCGCCTCCTGGTCGGGGCCGCCCGGGGGAGGCGAAGCGGCAGGGCTGCGAGCTACTGTGCAGCGGCAGGTGAGTGCGGGGAGGCGGTCGCAGGGGCCCCAGGTTATTTGCACCGGCTTGTTTGCAGGAAGGGAAAGCGGGGCGTTGCTGGTGCTGAGTGGGACGGGGTCTCTCCGCTCACTTAGGACCGAGCGCCCAAGTCCCGTCGGGAGTGGGACAACGACTCAGGAGGTGTTTCCTGCATCCTTGCGCCGGCGTCAGGGGTACTTGCAAAACCAATGCAGCCCCTGGGTGGTTTGCTTCTTCCCGGGTGGAGAGTTTTCCGTTTAAATATAGTTCTTGCTTCCCGAGCTTGTGAAAGATTACCTATTTTAAAGTTAAAACAAAGTCCCCAGTCCCATCTAGAGATGACATCTTAGGGGCACCTCCATTAGAATGCCACAGTAAAGGTATGTTATTGTATTTTTTCTTGAAGCAAAACAAAATAAAATACATTCTTATCAAAGTATTGTTCTACTACTCAGTTTCATTTCTGAAGACCCCTGTAAAATGTAATATATGAATGCCAATATAGTGTGTGAGCACATGAGGGAACAGGCACAGAGAAGCAAAGTCGCCTCCCAAAGATTTCACACCTATTACGGGCAGATTCAAGGTCGGAAACTCAACATTCCGGCTTCAGAACTCTGCGCTTCTTGCCTGTTCAATATTGCCTCCAGGCTACGTTCTTGTCAAACTGTGGTTAGACATTTATTTACTTCAATTACTTTTTTTTTTCATAAAGAATAAAATGGCTGGATCCTGGATACTAATTTGCCTCACTAATAGATGAGGCAAAAGTCACCCAGGGTCACCTGATGTGTTCCATTCATACCTGAATTTAAAAGACATATGTTAGGAAATTATTTTACTTGCGATCACGTTATGAAAAACTTACTTACTATTGAAAACACTCATCTATTTCATTTTTGTCTTAAGGTAGTCAAATCTGTGTGTGAGAATACTTGCAGTTTTATAGTAGCTTTTGTCCATTCCTTAGAATTACAGTGGCTCCCTTAAAGAGGAGACCCATCTTCACTGAGAGCTGGCCCACAGTCATCTCCAGGGCTGCATGGTGGCTGCCAGCCAGCTAAGTAGACTCATAAGTGGCCGTGACTGTCAGACTCTCTTGATGCTTGGCAGGTTGCTGAATTTTATTTCCCCACCATAGCAATATCAAACACTATAGGAACAAGAATAAAAACTCTCTATAGATTACACACCAAAACACAAACTTTGCTTACAAAATAGTACTACAGCTTTTCTTCTGTGTAGGCAAAGACTTTTAGGTGGACTTGAGAGGTTCTCTCTGTGTTTAATTTCAGAGGGGTGTGTTTCACATGTTGTCAGGAACAGATGCACAGTTTTATGGATGAGTTGTCTCTTTCCCTCTTGTCTAGCGGTTTTATGGTTTGATAGTTGCCATCACGTGTTGTCCTCCGCCTCCAGCCCAGAACCAGATCTTATGATATTTTGATGCTCTGTTCTGTGATCATATTTGGGAATCTCAGACCCAGTTTAGTTCAGATTCTGTGTTCTTCGCCTCCCCAAGCCCATGGCTTCCTGTGAGGTCAGGGCACCTAGCCCCAGTTGGCAGCTGTCTTTTTCAGCTTCTTTTTAAGAAGAAGGGCCTCGAGCCTCAAGTTTGGCTTGAGACTATTGTCTTGCAGAGAGTAAGACTCCTTTACCCCATAGGAATTGAGTTATGGCTGCCAGTGCTGGGCTCCATGCCTAGGTCCCAGTAGGCGTGGGGCTGCCCTCCTGCCACCACTGTGTACATATGTACCTGGTGCACTGAGACCATTTGTTAATTCTTGAGCCCAACTGTGGCTTATTGGCTTTTCTCTTTTTATATTTTATCATTCATTGTCAGCTCCCAGAGGACAGGAACTGTTAGTTTTGTTCACCAGTGTAACTCTAGCATGCAGAGTGGAACCTGACACATAGTAGATATCCAGTAAATATTCATTGGATAAATAAATATTCCTTGCAGTTTTGTAGGACAGGAATTCAGACAGAAGGCAGTGAGGAAGATTCATTTATGCTCCGTGATGTCTGAGACCTCAGCTGGGGCAGGCTGGGCATCTCTCTCTATCGTGTGGTCTCAGGACCTCCCTACCTGTGTCTCCAGCACGGCGGCCTTAGGACAGTTGGAATTTTTACATGGCGGCTGAGGGCTCCAAGAGCAACTGTTTCAAGACACAAGAAATGGAAGCTGCTTGTCTCTTAAGGGCTGGGCCTGGAAGCTGGCACAGCATCACGCTTGAAGTATTCTGTTGGTCAAAGCAGTTATAGAACCTGCCCAAATTTAATGGGAGGCGACATAGACCCCACCTCTAATGGGAGGAGTGTCAATTTATGGTCATCTTTAATCTGCCACCTTGAATATTAGAAAAACATTTGTGTTAGAAGGCATCTCAGAGGTAATATCTTCTCACCTGCCATGCTTTGGACATTTATTTTATAAATAGCAGCCCCAACAAAGGCAGTTCAATTTTTGCTGAGACATTTTCAATGACATGAAAGTAAGCCTTTGCTGGGATGTTAGACCAGCCTCTGACGTTAACTTTGAGATAAAGTGAGTCATAAAAATGGAGAGTTGATTTGATCACTGGGAGTCCTCATTTTTAAGCTAATCTTTTTGAAATTTGTAATACAAAACTCCAAGTAAAGCAACAGTTATAGTGCTACCCAGGGAAAGTGGGAATCTCTGGGATGCTGAAATCTGAACCATGCAGGATGTTAATGTGTCGGGCATAAGTCCTCTAAGTTGCATTTAAAGTGGAGAAAACCAGTTGAGAGGCAACGGCCGTAATTAAAGAGGGGTGCTACAGTCCTGACGTTAGAACAAGGCAGCCAGTCAGCTCGATGGATGTTGTTGAGGCTAAATGGGAAAGACTTTTGTGTCTCATCTGGTGTGGCTGATGAGGGGTGGGGAGAACTGGTGCCTCCAGGGTTTGAGTCTTGGTGGCTGGAGTTGGACTCCTTTCACTGAGGCATTAAAGGAGGAGGATGAACATTTGTCACTGAACTGAGATGATTATGAAATCCAGGCTATATTCTTGAACCTGACACATAAAAGCACAGTTCATCAGACAGAAGATGAGACTGCCAGGCCTCTACTTGGGGACCAGACTACTTCGGACAAGAAATCCGTTGGGCATGCTCACAGACTAGACTAGGTAGCTGTTGCCGTGTTGTTCTGCCAGGAGTTTAGATAGTCTTTCACAGGTAGTGTAAATCTATTGAAGAAGTTTTTAGTGACAGAATGACATAATAAATTAGGAATTTTAAGAAGATCTCTTTATTGACATTGTAGGGAGTCAATTAGGAAAGGGTAAGTCCAGCTATAAGTCTATTTCATTAGTCCAGGGGTGTGAACTAAGCCCAGGTCATTAGTAATGGAAATGAGGTGACAGATTTGAGAGTTCTCTAGGAGAAGGATTCCAAAGGGTTTGGCGATAGAGGGAGAGACAGTGGCAGGAAGAGGGAGAAAGAAGTCTAGGATGAATTGGGCTTGAAGAATACTAAATAGGTGGTGATGTGTTAACTAAGATAAATGGTAAGAGGAAGAGGTTTGGAAGGAAAAATGATGAGTTTTATTCCTTATCCTAATCAGAGTATAATTTGCATATAGTGAAATGCATGGATCTTAAGTGTACAATTCAATCAATTTTGGCAAATGCATATACCCTTGTAACTCACAGTCCTATCAAAATATAGAGCATGTCCATCAGCCCCAGAAAGTTCCTCTGTACCCGTTCCCAGTCAGTTCCCCCTCCAAAAGCAACCATTACTCTGATTTCTATCCCTATAGATTACTTTTGTCTGTTAGAATTTCTGAATGGAAGTATGTACTAATGGCAGCGTGTACTAGTCTGTGTCGGGCTTTCCTCATTCAGCGTAATACTGCTGAGATTAATCTATATTGTTGTGTGTATTAATAATTCAATCCATTTTATTGCAAAGTAGTTTTCTGTTATATGACCATACCACAGTTTATCTCTTCTATTGATGGACGCCTGAGCTGTTTTCAATTTTGGTACTATTGTGAATGAAACTCCTACAAACATTCTTGTACAAGGCTTTTTGTGGACCTAAATTTTTGTTGCTCTTGGATGTATACCTAGGAGAGGAATTGCTGGGTTTCAGTTAAGAAACTGCTTAACAGTTTTTTAAAGTGATTGTACCATTTTACACACCAAAATATGAGAGTTCCAGTTGTTTCTGATCTTCATCAACACTTGGTGTTGTCAGTCTTTTTCATTTTAACCATCCTAATGGGTGTGTGGAAGTATCTCATGGGGTTAATTTGCATTTTATTGATGACTTATGATGTTGAGAACTTTTTCATGTGCTCATTGGCCATTTCTTCTTTGTTCACTGTCTACTCAAGTTTTTTGTCCTTTTAAAAAAGTTGGATTGTCTGTTTATTATTGAGTTGTAGAAGTTCTTTATATATTCTTGACACAAGTCTTTTGTCAGATACATGTGTTGAGAATATTTTCCCCAATCTGTAGCTTGCCTATTCATTTTCTTGATGAGTAAGGGTTGAATCCTGGATCCTAGGAAAGAGCTTGCAAATGGATCAATTCTCCCTTATTCAACTTATCTTCCAGTCCTCTTGATCAAGCACCCTAGACTCCAGTCTCACACACGCTATCCTGACTTATGCTGGCCCATGCTGGGTAGGTTTTGTAGGTCCTTGGGGCACAGTCCGTTTGCTCCCTTGTGAGTCTCAATGTGTCAGCATCTGGGTTATGTTGTGACTTAATCCTAATTTTGAGATTAAATCACAGTTGTAGGGATTAAAGTCCTGGTGGCCAGGAAGGGCAGATCCTGAATATCCACACCCCACTGAGATGGAGGTGGGTGGGTGAACATTGTCTTGTGGGGAAGCAGCCTCTGCATCATCTCCAAGCAAGTGGGAGACAGGAGGTTAGTGCATAATGGAAAGGAATGGGCTACCTCTGGAGGCTCAGAGGGTTCAGGGGAATCTGGGGATTCAGGATCTTCAGGGACATCAATCTAGATAACTCCATCCATCTTTTCCCCAACCGGGCCCTGACCTTGGTACAACAGACCTACATTTGTTGGGAATTTATCCATCTTTGGAGTTTGGCTGTTCTGACCATTAAGTCTTGGGCCTGGTCCCCAGTTTCTATGCCTTCCCACAGAGGAGATGAGAGCCTGTTTGTATACTGCCAAGGTGGCTATGGTGGTTTTAAGATATGTCCACAAATTCTTTGATATTCTTCCCTTCAAAAGGTGGAGGCTAATTCCCCTCTCCTTGAGTGTGGGCAAACCTTGACTACTCACTCCTAACAAATAGAAGAAAGTGAAAGTGATGTTGTACATTTCAGAAACTGGGTCAGAAAAGGCACTGAGGTGTCTTCCTTGCTCTCACTTGGATTTCTTGCTCAGGAGGAAGTCAGCTGACATGTCATGAGGAAACTCAGGCAACAGATGGAGAAATCCTTGAGGTGAAGAACCGAGGCCTCGTGCCAACAGCCACATGAGTGATTTTAGAAGCAGATCCTTCAGCCTCAATCAAGTCTTCAGATGACTGTAGCCTCAGCTGATATCTTTTATTGTTGTTGTTGTGTGTGTTGATTTTGGAGTGTTGGTTAGAAGTAAGCTCGTTTTACTAATAGAGGCTATTCTCACTTTAAAGAACATTTTTTTGATGCACAGATAAAAGGAGGGCATGTTGGGAGAATAAAAAAATAGTAGATTAAAGATAGACTTTGAAATACTAGACACCAGAGATGTTCTGGAATGGTAAACTCAAAGATGATGGTACATTGTACAATAAAACAGGGGTCAGCAAACCATGTCCTTTGTGTTGACAACCTGTTTTTCTTTTAAATAAACTCCAGATGTTACAATATTATTACGGTGGTAGAGTTTTTATTTTATAACTTTTTTGAGATATATGTCACATACCATACGATTCACCCACTTAAAGTACACAGTGCAGTAATTTTTAGTATATTTACAGTTTTACAACCATCACTACAGTCTTATTTTAGAACATTTTCAACACCGCAAAATGAAACCCCGAGCACATTAGCATCTCTCCCCATTCCTGCTCCATCACTTGACCCAGCCCCAAGCAAGCACTGTTCCTTCTCTAAGGATTTACTATTCTAGACCTCTACTCATTGAGTTCTGCAGATCTTCCAAGTGTTGACACGTTTCATTATACGAAAACAAAACAAAACAAAACAAAATACCATACAGTGCTTAACACTACCCCCGACCTATCAGAAAAGTCTTACATAGTCGAAAGCTGTCAAGCTCTTTGTATCAAGTGTAAGTTTTCCATAATTTTGACTGAGAGCTTGAATTTTGTCATTGTCAACAAATACTGTCAGTTGTTTTCCTTGAAGTGATAGGCTCTTGAAGGTAATTTTTGAGAAAATGTGTGCCAAATACCCAAAACTGCATAACCTCAGTTTGTCAGTCGTTCTTTTAAGTAAAAATGTCATTCTATCAAGAGTGGCTAGGTCAGCTCAGATTGTCACACAAATGCTTCTCCTCAAGACAGCCATTGTCCTTCAGTGTGTAACACAAGTGCTTCCCGCCTACTTCCCATTTCATCACATACTATGTATTATATCAAAATATTAAAAAGAGGTATATTCAAGGTCAAGATTTAATAAAGTTAATAACATATGGGCCGGCCCCGTGGCATAGCGGTTAAGTGCGCGTGCTCCACTGCAGGCGGCCTGGGTTCGGATCCTGGGCGCGCACTGAGGCACCACTTCTCCAGCCATGCTGAGGCCATGTCCCACATACAGCAACTAGAAGGATGTGCAACTATGACATACAACTATCTACTGGGGCTTTGGGGAAAAAATAAATAAATAAATAAAATTAAAAAAAATAATATTTACTGCTCCATCAAGAACGTTCTTTAGGGGCCGGCCCCAGCCTCAAGCAGTTAAGTGCGTGCGCTCCGCTGTGGCGGCTCGGGGTTCGCCAGTTTGGATCCTGGCATGCACCAATGCACTGCTTGTCGAGCCATGCTGTGGCAACATCCCATATAAAGTAGAGGAAGATGGTCACGGATGTTAGCCCAGGGCTGATCTTCCTCACACAAAAAAAATAATGTTCTTTAGTAAAACTGGCTTTTTTTTTTCCAGCGTGAGGTCATGCCTGTGAAGACTATGATGACTCTAATATAGTTTGGTGCCACCACCTTGATTTGTGCTGAGGCGTCATCTCTCTTCAGTCATAT
Source organism: Diceros bicornis minor (assembly GCF_020826845.1). NCBI lineage: Eukaryota > Metazoa > Chordata > Mammalia > Perissodactyla > Rhinocerotidae > Diceros > Diceros bicornis. The sequence continues at coordinate 398,996 of NW_026690880.1, read as the reverse complement.
CTGCTCCCCTCCACCTGGGGGCAGATGACCTCTGTCCCAGCTTCCAGTGGGACAGATAAGTTTTGCCTCTTTCTGAACTTCATATAAATGGAATCATAGAGCATATACTTTTTCGTGCCCGGCTTCTTTCACACAGCATTATGTTTGTGAGATTCATACGTGTGTATGGCTACAGTTTATTCTCATTGCTATTTATATTTTCCTTGTAGAAATACTTGTCCCTTCTGTTGTAGATAGATATTTGGGTTATGCCCATGTTTTTGTTTTTGACTCGTGTGAGTAGTGCTGCTCTAAGTACTGTACCTGTCTTTGATGAACATATGTGCATGTTTCTCTTGGTATTTACCTAGGAGTAGAATTGCTAGGTTGTAAAGTATGTGTATTTCAGCTTAGCAACTGCTGCTGGTTGGTTTTCTATGATGTTAGGTTTTTGAAATCATGAAATTAGATTGGACAAAAAACTGTGATTTATATATAACAAAATAAAAGATGGGAAAATGTGTACTAGATTGGAGAGGCAGTTTGGGGCCACACTCTTCGGAGCCTGAATGTCATGGGAAGGCAGAGTGGGCCGGGTGGTACAGTGAAGATGGGGCTAGGTTGAATCCACACTTTACATTCTGTGTTACCTTGGCCAAGTTACTTAACCTTCTTCAACATTAGTTTCCTCATCAGTAAAACAGGGATAGTACCCACCTAAAAGTGTTGTTTAGAAGATGAAATAAATAATGTATGAAAACTGCTTAGAAAAGGGCCTGGTACCTAAGACATCCCCCAAAGTATTAGTTTCTTTCCTCCCAAAGGATTTTATTTGGAAATATTAGGAGATATTGATAATATTTGAGGAGGAAGATACATCATTAACTGTTATATCCTTTAAAGTGTTTAATAAACTAAAGGTAAGTCTGAGACTGAAGTGTTGGAGTTGCAATCCCCTAATTTTCTGCTGGTGGGTATATTTTATGCCTGGCACAGAATGGGAGTGAGTGCATTTTGAGCTTCATTCTCAAGATATTGTTCTACGGAATGCACAGACCTGCCCATAGATCTACAGGGCTTTGAAGAGTAGAAATAACTTATTGTCATCACATAGCAAAAGCATTTCGGCATTCTTCTTTCTGTAACATCTGCCCCAGAGGATGAAGCCCTAAAAGAGAGGCCAAGGATGCAAATAACTGGTCTTTGTCTCAGCTGTAAAGAGATGACCATTGCTGTCACAGCCAAAGAAAGGCAAGGCCAAAGGAGCTGAAGTCCCAAAGTCTTAGGACCTAATAGCATGAGCAGTGACGTCAGATATAAGGAGAAGGTAAGGAACAGCATCAGATGAACCTGACTAGAACAAAGGGAGGTGGCCTGGAGATGCTGGTGTTTTGTCTGGATGTAGGGGAGGAGGGAGCAGAGTGGAGGGCACCTCCTGCTTTCCCAGTGGACACAGGCTGAGTAAAGACTTGTCTTCTTCAGTCTCATCATAAATGTGTCAGCCTGTGATTTAGTTATCTGTGGTCTCTTCCAATTAAACAAGATAACGTGCAGCCATGACCATCCTGGAGATGCTCATCCAGAAACTGTTGTTGGAGGATAACTGTTCACAAAGCTTATGTAAAAAAAAAATGAGAGCTCCCTATAGGGAGGCTGACTGGATTAGTGACAGCTTCCTCTCATCCTTCAGTCTCACACCATGCCAGAATAATCTTCCTAAAGTACCACATTGATCATGGGAAGCCCTACATCGAATGCTTAAGTGGCTCTCATTGCCTATAAAATCAGTCAGACTTCTCACCCTGGCATTCATGGTCCTCGCTGAGCTGACCTCATTCTGTTGTGAGCCTTCTTTCTGATGACTCAGTAAACCATACTTTCTTCTTTAGCAAAACTAGTTTACTTGAGCTTTTATGACTTTTTAATTCTTTGCGCTTTTATAAATCCTACTCATTCTTCAGGGGCCAATTCAAATTTATTTTCTGTCTTCCCTGAAGTTTTTTCTTTCCAGTCCAGCTTCCAGTATTTTCCTTCCTGTGAATTTCTGTAGCAAATAATTTGTTCATATTTAATTTGGCAACTAATCTTGTGCCATCTTGTGATGATATTTTATGGTGGACTGTTGTTTACACCTTTTTCTCTTTGCTTACATTTTCATTGTTTTATTTTTTTCTCCAACCAATTCATGAGCTCCTTAAGCCAGAGTCCCTGTTATCAAGTTACTTTTTAAAAGAATGAGGTTACTTTTTATGTCTCACTATATCAAGCTAGTGATTTACAAGTAATAGGCCCTTAATGAGAGTTTCTGTGTGTGTGTGTGTGTGTGATTATATGTGTCTTTTGACAGTAAAAATGAAGATAAATAAAACTATATGCCAGGAAACATCAAGGATATCTTACAAAACCAAAGATTTTCATAAGAAAAACAGAACTGAATTTTCCTGGAGCCAGACATGATGAGATGTTGCACAGAACTGAGGATGCCACGTCTACTGTGCAGAGACTGGATTGTTGGAGGCAAGTGTGGAAGCAGAGAGATGAGTGAAGAGGCTGTTTCACTCATCCAGAGGAGAGAGAATTGTAGCATATGCCACTGTGTTAGCAGCGGAACTGCAGAGAATTTGATAGATTTGATGTGTAATTTTTGACAATACAATTGATAGAACTTGTTGATAGATTAAATGTTTGGGGAGAGGTAAAATCAAGGAGATGAGAGAAAAATCAGGGATGACTTTTGGAGGTGGTCAACGTTGTAGAAAGAAAAGTAGGAAAGTGTCGGGTCATGAAAGTTGAATATAGCCGGGAAATCAGCTCAGATGAAGAGAAGAGCATCTATTGGATTTAACAACGTGGGTCCCAGTGGCGATCTTAGCAGAATCTTTTGGGTGTGTTGTAGGAACAGAATACACATCACTGTGTGTTGAATAGTGAATGAAGACTGGGAGGGGAAGAAGTGGAGACATGGTGATGAGAGTCTTTGGAGAAGCTTGTCAGTGAAGGAGAGCAGAGAGAGAGCCATCACTGAAGGAGGCCAGAAGGTCAAGGAAGCAGGAGATAAGACAGGCTTACTAAGCAAGTCGGTATTCTGTGTCAAGGACCCCTTGTGGGCAGTGTCAGCAGAAACATGTGGACTGATGATGAGTAATGATGGTTTCTCCACCTTTGTCCTCCATGCAGATACATACCATGGCTCCACAGAAGACCCCAGTTGATGACATGGTCCCAGGCCAGGGTGGACTCAGCCTTTGAATTGAAGGAGATTATTTCTGACACCTAGAGAATGGGGGATCCTAATAGACTTTAAGGTCCCAAAGAAAAAAGACAATGGCATGGTTTGCCACCTGAGCGTGTGCACTGAAATTTGAAACCATTATACTTCTGTGGTGTTCCCAGTGGTATTCTTCTGTTATTTCTGCTATCTGGACTCCTCCCCAACTTACATCACCCCTTCTCCACTTTCTGTCATTCAAGAGTCAGCTCAGTGGCCCCAACTTCTGGGGTGAGAGTACCCCTCCATGCTCTGATGGCACCTGGGTGCCCACTTCCATCTGACTTACTGTGTTGGGTTGGGATGGCACCCACCTGTCTCCCGGTGTGCATTCTCTTCCTCTCTATGCCCCATCACGAGCCTGAAACCTGGAAGCAGAGCAGCTGAAACACAGTTGACATCTGGCAGTTAGGAAGGAGCCCAAAACCCCCGAGTCATATTTGAGCTTCACCATTTCTTGACTGTGTGGCCTCAAGCACATTATTTAACTTCTCTGTGTTTTGTTCTTTATCTGTAAAATGGGGGATACTAAAAGCACTTACCTCATAACACTGTTGTGAGGATTAAATGAAATAATACCTATAAAACAGTAACAGTACCAGGCATATAGTAAGCGCTCAATAAATGTTGCTATCATTATTAAGACATGGTAGATATTGATACATTTTTTATTGAAAGAATAAGTGAGTAAAGGGAAGAATAAAATCTGATGTAAAAGGAACCAGAACATGTGTCAGCCTGTTTTTCAATGCCTCTTCTGCCAGACCGACTTGAGTACATCTCTGGTGAATTGCATAAGTTCTCTGAGCCAATTTTCAGGCCATGTACAAGGAGGAGTGAGGACAGACAAGCAGTGTTTTCCTGAGGGTGCCTGGAACCTGACAGAGCCGTCTGGCCAGTCTGATCAATGAGGATCAAAGGAAGGCTGCCTCTCCATGAGGACAGTATTACTCATGACCCCTCCCTGCTTTCTCACTCCTGGTACCTCCCAAATTAAGTATCTATGTACAAGACCTTGTCTCCAGCTCTTCCTTTATTGATAAAGCTGACACACAGATTGATAAAGGAGGAATATTTAAATATGATTGTGTTAATCGGCATTCTCCAGAGAAACAGAACCACTAGGAGACATAGGAGTGCCATGACCTTCCTTCTGCAAGCTGGAGACTCAGGAAGGCTGGAGGTGTAGTTCCAGTCTGAGTCCACAGGCCTGAGAATCAGGAACAACAATGGTATAAGTTCCAGTTCAAGGGCGGGAGAAGACTGATGTCCCAGCTCAAACCTTCAGGCAGAGAGAGAGAGAGAGAGAGAGGCAGAGAGAAAGAGAATTCAACTTTCCTCGGCATTTTTGTTCTATTCAGGCCCTCAGTAGGTTGGATGAGGCCCACACACAACAGAGAGGGCAATCTGCTTTACTCAGCCCACCAATTCAACTGCTAATGTCTTCCAGAAACACTTTTACAGACACCCTCAGAAATAACGTTTAGCCAGTGATCTGGGCACCTCATGGCCTGGTCAAGTTGACCTATTTAACAGCCTAACTAATGATCATAATTATTAATATAGTTATGGGATATTTACGTATTTATGAAATGTGTATACCACTTTCAACTGTTCTTTGATAAGCAGGACTGTCTTCTGATATGAGTTTATGACCTTTCTGATTTCTTGGTTTTAAATACTGTTCTTTTACAAACTGGCAATGATGATAGATAGTAGTCTCTTAGAAAATCTTTACTTGTCAGAATTAAAAAATCCATAACCCTACTTGGGTCTCTTGTATTTCTAAAACATTTAACTTTGAAGGGATATCCAAAAGACAGAACTCTTGGTTTGAGATTTGGGGGCCAAAGGGTATGGTGATGAACCCTGCGATGGGAAGCAGAGCCACGAGGTGGTGATGCTGGCCCGTCAATTTTGTGGCTCTTGTTCGTGGAGAAACAGGCTAAAACAGCTTCAAAGCTGGTTTTGGCCAATGAAGAGGTAGATTTAGAGTGACAACTTGGATTTTCCGTTTTATTTTCAAGACCTGGTTGGTTTTATATCTTGGCTGTATCCTGGCAAATACTTGCACTTTTGTCCCAAGGTTTGCATGGCAAAGATGGTCCTACAGCAAAATATCAGCTCCCCTAATGTGTGAAAAATGTCTGCTCATGTTAGCCAAGCTCAGTTGTCCCCCACCTATGCTGACATTTTCCTGTGGACATTCTGATTTCTTAGTTACTTTGGGGTAGCTGAAATTCTCTAGTAGGAAAGAATGAACTTAATTAGTCTTATGTATTTTAATTTTTCATTATACAAATTATATATGAAGCAGTACCTTTGTAAAACATTAATTAATTAAAAGTTATATATGGATCAAGCTAAAGGCTCCTTTAACCACAGCCCCCCATATATCTGTTGCTGTAGAAAAAATATTCTTTTCTTTTTGTTTTGTGTGTTTAAAGAAAATGGTATAATATGCACCTCATTCTGCAGCCTCCTCTTTTCACCCAAAACTATATGGGAGATACTTCTGTAACAATTTGCTTGGATCTACTCCATTCTTTGTCACTCTGACACGTTACTATGAATAAACTACATCTTGTTGAACCATTCTTCTTTTTGTGCACGTTTGGGTTGTCCCCACTTTTTGCTATTACAATATTATGAAGAATATTCTTCATAATATTCATAATATTTTCTTCATAATATTTTCTTCATAATAATTTCTTTTTGCATCTGTGTGAAGGTATCTCTTGGGCAGATACTAATAAACAGAACTGCTGAGTCATAGAAAATGCTCATTTGAAAAATTCAACAGGTATTTTCAATTTGTTCTCCAAAAGTTGTGCTTCAGTACTGTATGAGTGGATTCATTTTTCCACGTAACCAACACCTGAAACAAACTTTGTAAATGTTTGTCAATCTGATATCTAAGGCATGTCTCTTTGTTGATTTATTTTGTATTTCTGTCATCTCTGGGAAGGTTGAACACTTCTTGGTTACTGGCATTTCATATTTCCTCCACTGAGAATTGTTTGGCTGTTCGTATCCTTTGCCACACTTCCACTAGATGGTTTGTCTCTCATTAGTTTACAGGTGTTCTTCATATAGTCTGCAGAGAAACCCTTGATTACATGTTGGAGTGTTTTCTTCTGTTTTTTTACTTAATTTACGGTGCCTTTGGTCTTACAAAGTTGTATTTTGCTGTAGTTAGTTTTATGAATCTTATCGACTAGAGTTCTGCTTTCTGAGTCTCGTTTAGCAAGACTGTCTATTATCCAAGATATAAAGATGTTCTATAATCTTTTAAAAACAATCTAATACTTTTAATATTCATTACACTTTTATTGTTTATTATATTCAGATTTGGAGTTGATTTTTAAGGAGTGGTATGAGACCAAATAGAATATTTATTAATATTTTGTCAAATGAATATGTGATTGTCCCAAAATAATTTATTGGCTATTACCAGACTTTATTAACATACATAGTGAATAGTTATGTCAAGTGCTGGTAGATCAAGTAAATCACAGACTGACAAATAACTGTAGGATTTAGCAATGTGGTGGTCACTTGTGACCTTGGAAAAAAGAGTTGTAGTGGAGTGGTGGGGGTTCATTGGAATGGGTTCAAGAGAGAATGAGAGAAATCAGAGATGGTGAGTACACACAGCCATTCCTGAGGTCAATCAGTTGTTCTTTTAAACCAATCAGAAGATGTTTTTGACATTTTTAACAAATGGCTCAAAACAATGAAACTCTTATGTAGATTTTAAAGCAGATTAGAAAGCTTTCCATGTTTAAGTTCTGAAGTATGAGTTTCATACACTCATTGTTTTTGGCAACAGAACAGAGTCAATCCTCCTTATTCAGTAATTTGATATTCGTGAATTCACCTAGTCACTAAAATTTACAGGTGAATCCAAACCCAACACACACTGTGTTTTCCCTGGTAATTCCTGGACGGGTGCAAAGTGGCAGAAAGTTGGAGTTGCCTGAGGCGCACATTCCCAGCTGAGGTAGAACAAGGTGACACTCTTGTTTCAGCTCTCAGGTCAACAAGTGTCCTTTTCCTAGTCTATTAAATGGTACCTTTTTCACCTTTTTTGCTTCTTGCTGCTGTTTTTCCTCTTTGTAATGATCCGCAAACATAGTGCTGAAGTGTTGTGTAGTGTCTCTATGCACAAGAAGCCTGTGATGGGCCATATGTAGAAAACACTTGTGTTAGATGAGCTTCCTTCAGGCATGGGTTATGGATAGTGATATTGGCTGGGAGTTCAAATAATGTGTCTACAGTCTGTACTAAATATGGTCTTTTCAAAAGAGACAAACATAAAACAAGGCTATGCGTTGATAGGTTCCCAAACATGTCACGACCAAAGGCTGCAGAAACCAAACCTTGTCCTTCCCCTAGGAGCACTGGTTCAGTCTGGCTCATGCAGTGTTTGCTAAAAATTGATAGAATGTAACTCTTCCAAATAGGGAGGATCAATGGTAACATGACGGAGATATTTTGAAACTTCTCTTTTAAAAATGATGTCTAAAAAGCAGGTACTTTCTCAACTAATGGTTGACTTGTCATCTTTACTTTGAAAGGACAGAGTTTTTAACAGCATCTGCTCAGAAGCATATCTTTGATAGACACATAAAAAAATCTCAGCAAATTGGGGACAACTGTCTTTTTGCAAAAGAAAATGAGTATAGAACACATCTATTAACTTCAAGACAGTAGTTACCTTTGGGGAGGAAAGAGAGAGGAAGAAGAATGGTGCCTTCTACTGTTTATGTAATATTTCTTAAAAAACAACATCAATAAGGTGTGCTCTGTTAAATCTGAGCAAAGAATAAATGGTTTCTATTATTCTATTCTCCTTCTAAGTATATTTAAAATAAATATGTAACTAGAACTGAGATGAAATAACACTAATGTAATATATGTTATTTGCTAGAGTGCTCCCACCATTTGATGGACAGCTCATGATTGGTTGGTGATGTCACTGACCCCATCCAAAGGTCACGAAATGCTGTTTACCAGCTGTGGAGCTAGAGAAGTCTCGGTCACCAGCAGCAGAGCCAGAGTTACCTCAACCTACAAAGTTAGAGCCACATAGCACCAGATCCTACTCCAGCTGTGGACTAGTGACAGCTCTGGCACCAGCTCTAGAGCTCAGTTGCGGCCAGCTCCAGAACTAGAGCTCCCTCCAGCTCCCACAATTGACCAGCTCCAGAGCAGCAGCCATTTCCATCACTGGCTCCTGCACCAAATCTGTCAAGAATGCAGAGCTAGAGTCGGTCTCAGCACTGGAGCCAATTCTAGAGGCAGGTCTAGCACCATCGCCTGAGACAGACTCAGCTCCAGCCCCAGATGAAGTCCAGCTCCTGGGACAGTTGCACAGCCAGAGCTGGTGGTATCTCCAGCATCAGCCACAGCAGTGGCTCCAGCACTAGGGCAGCTGCAGCACCACCCTCATCGCCAGCAACTAAGGCCCGGCCGGCTCCAGCCCCACCCCAGAGCTGTCCTTCACCTTGCCTGTGAGGGCAGGATGTCTTTTCTCTTTTCTATGTTTTATGATTTCTTATGTTTTATGTGTTCCAATTTAGATTCAATAAAGTTTAGTGTTTTCATCACTTAAAGTTGTACAATTCAGGGCCGGCCATTAACTACATCCTCTATGTTGTGTACCGTCACTGTTATCTAGTTCCAGATCATTGCATCACCACACCAGAACCCCTGTACCCATGAAGCAGCCATGCCCCCATATCCACTCCCCCACCCCCTGACAAGCACTGATCTGCTTCCTGTCTCTGTGCATTTCCCTGTCACTGGTGTGGCTGTCCTGAGCACAGCCAACCCTCCTTTGGCCCCTCCCCCCCATGCTGAAGACCCCTGAGGATGCCAATGTGTTCAGTTCCATGAACCCAATGCCTAGTATGACTTTGACCTGGAGAAGCCCACCGTCACCAAGGGGGTGAGGTCAGGCATGGAGCCAGCTCAACCCTGCTTCACATGAAGAAGAGGGACTCCATATTGCCAAGGGCACCTTCTCCTCAGTCCCTAGTGCTGTTCAGTCACAGGGCCACCCTTCCCAGGGTCTGGCTAGCTGGGGAGATGAGCATGTACAGACTAGAGTGACAAAAACCAAGTGGCCATCTTTTCTGTCCAACCCGCTGGCCCAGGCTACACAGGAGCAGTTTCACCCTGAAACTCTCGTGCTGCAGGCCTGATGCCTGCCAGTCAGCAGGCTGTCCTGGCCTCCCGTGGACCACTGGCAGCCTTAGGTGCCTTCTGCCCTCTAGGGTCCAAAGGACTAGCTGACTTTTACCAAGGAGTGCTGCCCATGGGCATGAAGCCCTGCATGCCACTGAGGCACTGCACTCTGTGAACCTCCCTCACACCTTCCCAGGTGTGGGTCACTTGCATCTGTGACTTCAGGTGTCCCAGAGTCCCCACTCACCCAGTGGGCGTGACCTCTGCAAATGTAGCCCTTCCATCCAGCCTCCAAGCCTCCAGGCCCCAACACAGGCTTCAGGACCAGGGACAGCTCCCAATCTAAGTGCTGGGACACCTCAGGTGGGGCCAGGACCTCAGTGGAAGGGACATTGTCCAATGCTCAGCGAGCACTTGGCTGGTTCCTCCAGCTCCAAGGTGGAGGAGAGCAGCATGAGTTTTGACCCAGAGTCCCCTGATGGCAAGGAAAAGAAGGTGGCTGCCCTACCCATTCTCCCTGACAGCCCATTCCCAGTCCCTTCTTGCCCAGGACCAGTGTTACCCATCGACACCTACAAAGCGGCCAAGAAGCCCAACAGCTGGATGCCGGCCTAGGGTGTCCTGCCGAGTCCAGAGACTCTGCTGATCATGCCATCCCCCACAGTTATGGAAATCAACCGCCCCCTTGTCCCCGATGGTCTCTGGTTTCATCTTGGCCTCCAGCAGCATCTCTTCCTCCTCAGCCTCCACCACACCCGTGGCAGCTTTGGTCATACACAAGCGTTGTGTCTCAGGCTCTTCAACCATTGCTTCTCGTTGGCCCTCTGCATCCAGCCAGTGGATGATGCTGCATCATCCCTGTCCACCTGGAATAAACAACAGCAACATGGACAGGAGCGTCTTCTTTAGCCCACTGGTGGGACATGCCCTTGGTCCCATCACTCAGAGCTCTCTGAGCAGATATGTCTTGAATGGCTACTTTGACAAGAAGCCCTCTCTGGGCCCTCCAGGCAACATCCCCAGCCCGGGCAGGAGGTAGGCGACCGCCACAGTGCCCACTGTACATGGGAGGAAATGGAGGCAGCCTTCTCATCCTGTTGGTTCTTGGGGATCTGGGCTTGAGTGGAGATGGATAAGGTGCCCACCAAGCTCCCTCCAAATCTAGGTTCTAACTGCCTGAGGCTCTGATGAGACTGCTCGTTCAAGTCCACCCAACCTGTAGTGAGTCCCAACTCCTTGCCTGAGTCACGGCCCTGTGTGATCTGCTCCAGACACCGTCCCCAGAGTGCACCTCTCACCGCACCCCACCCTCCAAAAAACCTTCCTCCCCAAGGACCCTGCCTAGCCCCTACCCCCTTCAGAGCTCCTAGCCTACAGTGCCCTTCCCCCGAGCCCCCATCCAGGATGGACTCACCTCTGTGCTGGGCTCACAGGCAAACTCCTCAGGCTCCTGTGCTAGCAGAGCCTTTAGGGTCAGATTGACCTGGGGTCAAACCCACAGCTGGGTCACCTCACAGCTCTGTGACAGGCAAGGTCATGTGGTGTCTTCTCGGAGCCTCGGTTTCCTCCATGAAAAATGGGCTCAGTGACTCTGACCTCAGGAGGGTGTGTTGGGATTCAAGCAGGGAGAAGAAGGTGCCCAAAGTGCTTGGACTCAGGAGGTCGCCTGGCTTGGGGAGCCCCAACGCAAGACAAGGCCTCGATGGTCAATGCTGAGCTCAATGGTGGTGAAAAGCAAAGATTTCTAGTCCCCTGTTCACGTCTGGACTTGGTAACTTAGAGCAGAGTGACCTTGAACGCTGGGACCACTGCTCATCTGTAAAATGGGGTGCAATCACTCAGCACCCAGGGGGCTCCCTAATAACAGGAATTCCCTCCAATAGTTGCCCAGCTGGGCTCCCTTCAGCTCCTCCTACACCTACCAGGTCTGCAGGCAGGGACTGGCTGGACCTCATGTGGTCAGGAGGGGGTGTAGAGGAGGAGGGAAAAGGGTGGCCTGACATCTCCCTGCCCAGGGTCTGTGTCCACCCCTGTCTTCGTGTCCGCAGGACCAGCCATGTACGGAGCCGGACCCTGGGATGCAGTGTGTGGACCAGGACAGTGAGGTCGGTGTATATTCAGTGGCTCTCACGTTCCCAGATGTCCAACCTACTCAACTGTGCACCGTGTGGCCCACCTGGCTTGTGTGGCGTGTTCCTGGTACATAGGGGATGTGAGGGTCACCGAGCAGTTGGCTGGGGAGGGGACAGACGAAAGCAGCCATGCCAGGGGACCATTGTGTTACACGTGTGTGCTGCGGGCTGTGTCACCCAGAAGTGCTGTCTGCAGGGCCACTCTGTGTGTCTGACCATGGACAGGAGGCCTGGTTTCCCCACAGGAGAGAGGCCTATGAGACGGTGAGGGTATCCCTGCCACACTCACGCAGGCAGAGATCCCGGGCCATGTCCATGCTCATTGGAGCTGATGTTGCTCCATGTCCAATCCTCACAGGACAGTTGAGAAACTGAGGCCAGGTGGAGCAGAGCCAGGCCCTGGGCCCACAAGTTGGACAGAGTCCAGAGAAGAAGAGAGCATTCCAAGCTCTTAGGCCAGCCTCAACACTTCCAAGGGGTTAGCTTTGGGAATGAGAGCTCCTAAGGTCCTGAGGGACCCCTGCCAACGTCCCCCATGTAGGGCTCTTTCCTCTACGCATCCCCACGTGGACACACTCACACACACAAGCATACACACACTCTGACTGTCCAACCCTGTGTCAGAAGGTAGGTGCACACTGGGGAGGTGGCAGGAGGAAGGAAGAAAGAGGTTGGAGGCAGCTCTGCCATGGGGCAGGGGCATCCGGTCCCCTAGCAACATGCGCAGGCCCATAGCATGAAGGGGAGAGGTGCCAGACTGGTGGGCAGGGGGTCCCCAAGGTGCACAAGGGGATGCAGGGGTTGGGGCCATCCCTAGAGCAGCCTGCAGAGAACCAGGTCTGGCGTCCTGTGTCCACCACTCTGGGCACCGGGAACTAGGATATGACAACCTAGGGGGGAGGGGCTACAGGAGAGAAGGCCTGATCTTAGGCCTCTGGGGTGCATAGGTGGGGTGACTCTCAGGGTCCCACAGGCTTGTAGAAGAGTCTATTGACCTTCGTTCTCCATCCATGACCCACTGTTCTCTGAGTCCTTGTAAAATGCATTCCATTCCCTCGAGGCCTTGCTGAGCAGAGGGCAGCCTGAGAGCTTGGGGACTGGGGCCGTGGGCAGTGCAGAACATGGCAGAGCACTGGTCGACTTGTCTGGGCACCAGGGACAAGGCCATCCTTGTTGGAGCCTCGGGCTCCTCCTTTGGAAGTGAGGTGGAGTCATTGCCCTGGCTGGGGTGAGGAGGCCTTGTGAGTCAATGGGACACGCCAGGGCCAGTGTAAGGAAAGCAGGGAGCAAGAGAGGCTTCTGAGGTCCCTCATGTCCCTCCTGGAGCCCGCAGGTCCTGCTCCTTTGCGCCTTCGGCCCTGGTGGAACCACTGCCTTGAGGACCCCAAACAAAGAAAGGTGTGTGTTTTGCTTTCTGCTTTCCTGCCTGGGGCTGCAAGGTTAGGGCTGACCACCAGAGGTGTCCTGTGTCCACTCGTGCTCAATGGAGCAAATGGAGCAGGGAAGGGTCGCCCAGGGCTCGTTCTGGGTGTTCCCCTGTCCAAAGCAACCTTTGATTACTGGTATTCACGTCCACAATGGGAGCTTCTCAGAGGCGGGAGGGTTCTGAGATCCTCTCATGATTCTGTCAGCTACTGTGGCACCAGCACTCACTCTGAGCAAGGCCCATGTTAGTCCTGAGGGCAGTGCTGAAAGCACCCACATGGTCCCTGTCCTCCAGGAGCTCACAGCCTGGAGGTGGAAGGGACAAAATCATGAACAAATCCATGTGAAAAAGAAGAGCAGGTGCTACAGGGCAATGAAGCAGGGTGCTGGAGGAGGGAGGGCCTGGAGCCCCTAGGTGGGTGTAAAGGGCCCCCCTGGGGACATTTGTGCCCTGAGCAGAAGGACAAGAGGAACCAGCCCTGCATCTGTCTGTAAACAGCATGCTGAGGGCAAGCTCAAAGGCACAGAGACTTGGAGGCAGAAGAGACTTTGACGAGAGAGGAGGTGAGAAAAGAGCCAGTGTGGCTAGAGTGAGCTGGGGAGGAGAGAAGTGAGGGAGAGAGGATGGCAGGGCCAGACCCAGGCCTGGAAGGAGGTACTAGCTGTCTATGCTGGGTGACAGCATTAGCCTCACTTAGCACTTACAATACCTATCATTGAGCATCTGACAGTGTCTCTACCACAGTCCAGGCTCAGGTCAGCTGGGAGGCTCCCCATCAAGGTCTAGAAGGAGGCTGAGGCTGTGTTCTCAACTGAAGCTCGATAGAGGCAAGAGCCATCTCGGAGATCATTCACAAGTATCGGAGCAGTGGTAGGATTCAGTTTGGATGGGAGGTTTCAGGCCTTTTCTGTCTGTGGGCCGGGACCCTCTGCCAGTTCTTTGCACTTGGGGGTGTCATAGGGACGGAAGCTCATAATATCTGATCTGGCTTCTCCTGAATAGTGGATCAGAGAGAGAGAAAGAGAGCGAGAAAGAGAGACAGAGACACACAGAGATAGAAAGATGGGGAGGAGAGACGAAGAGAGGAGACACAAACAGAGACAATGAGATAGAGAGGAGAGACAAAGAGAGAGACAGAGGGACAGGGAGAGACCAAGAGAGATACAGACAGCCAGAGACACAGAGACAGAGAGAGACAAAGATAGGGAGAGAGATAGAGACAGAGAGATAGAATGAACACAGGAAAGACAGAAGCAGGCAGAAGTCACAGACTTTTCATTAAACCAACCGTAGAAGTGACATCTGATCACTCGGCCCTATTCTGTTAGTTAGAAGCCAGCCGCAAAGTCCATTCTCACTGAGGAGCGGGGGATTACATAGGATGTGTGCCTAGGAAGTGGGAACGCTGGGAGCCATTGTGGGGGCTGCCCACCACATAGGCTGAGATGACCGCCACTCAGGCACTTGGACCTGAGTCTAAACATAACAGGAGGCCCTGGAGGGTTGCGAACCAGAAGGAGATGATGTTTGAACGTCATTTCATTTCGACCCTCCCTAGGGACACTGGGAAACAGGCAAGAGGGGAAGTGCCTCTCCCAGGCGCCCAGCAGACCCCAGCCTCTTTGCGTTGTATTCTCTGCCACAGCCAGCCATTTCTGTCATCCTTGCACTGCAAAGTCTGTGCAGGAGCTACGTGTGGGAGCAGCCCACGTTTTCACAGGCTCTGAAGGGATCTCTAGGTCTATACACCTGATGACATCCCTAGGAAGTAGATGCTAGAATGACCCCCACTACACAGAGAGGGACATGAACACAGGAGAGACCCTGAGAGGGGAGGCCCTGAGAGGCGCAGGGTTGTCCAGGGTGACATCACTGGCAAGAAGCAGGAGCGGGACTGAATTCAACTCTGTGTCCTCAAAGCTGGGGCCCCAGTTGCGTCCAGACCTCCCCAGAGGCTGTGGGGTGGACTGTGTTGGTGTGACTATGTCTGGACAGGGTATGGAGATAGAGAGTGAGCAGTCAGCAGCCAGGGGTGCCCTTAGGAAGGTCTTGTGTGAGGAGGAAGCTTAGGTAAGGGGATCCCAGGAAGTGACCTCACAGAGCCCAACAGAACTTGGAACCTTGGTAACTAGGCACCCACATCCTAAACACAGCCCCCAAGTGAGCTCACTTGTCTAGCACTTGTCTAGAAGGAGCAACATGTTTAGTTGCTGCTTCCCTATGACCAGGGGCCGGAGCCCCAGGAAAGCCCCCAAAGACCGATGCAGATGCTGGTGCCCTTCTCACGGCCGACGGGTCTGGCCATTTACCCGGAGGGATGGAAAGGTAACATTGGGAGGCCCAGGGAAGGCCATTCCAAACCAGGCTACCACTGTGGTCCCATCAGGGCAGCCCTACATCCACTCCCCATGTGTTCTGGAAGGGCGGGTTCATGTGGGTGGACCACAGTGAGCAGGAGCAGTCGGTGAGGTGTTAGAAGCCTGGGGGGGGGGTCGGTCAGGTTCAAAGCCAAGGTCAAGGCCGGCTGGGTGGGACGTGGAGTGCGGGGGTGGCGCCCTTCTGCTTGAGGTTTATCCCAAGCCCCTGAGGTGTAGGTCTTTCCTCAGGGGTGGAATACTGTGCAGACACAGGTGTGTGCCTGATCTGGGAGAATTAGTTCCAGAGGGCAGAAGCAGCAGCAAGGACAGCTGGGCAGGGCTCTGATGTCTCTGGGACGGAGCCAGTCACTGTCTTTGCAGAGCTCCAGACAGGAGATCAGCGTGGAGCTGGTGGAAGGGGATATTCCATCCATCTCCCTGATGGAGGCGCCGGTGTCCCACAGGACTGGATCAGCAGCTACCGGGAGAGGGTCTGCAGTGGCAGTGATAAAACCCTCAGAGCCACCAGAGGACCCAGCTTCGAACCCGGGAGAACAATCATATCCACCATGTCCTGCAGCAGACCAGGAGGCAGCTGAGTGCCCAGCCTCTAAGAAGGGTGCGCCATCCCCTGCACAGGCTCCTGTAGGATACCAGGAGGCAGAAGAGGCCCAAACCTCTGTGAAGGGAGAGCCATCCCCTGCACAGCCTATTGCAGAAGACGAGGAGGCAGCTGAGATCCCTGCCTCCGTGCAGGGAGCACCATCCCCTGCACAGGCTCCTGCAGGAGACAGGGAGGCAGCTGTGGCCCAAGCCTCCGTGCAGGGACAGACATCTCCTGCACAGCCTCCTGCAGGAGAACGAGAGGCAGCTGAGGCCCCAGCCTCCGTGCAGGCAGAGCCATTCCCTGCACAGGCTCATGCAGGAGAACAGGAGGCAGCTGAGGCCCCAGCCTCTGTGCAGGGAGAGCCATCCCCTGCACAGGCTCCTGCAGGAGACAGGGAGGCAGCTGAGGCCCCAGCCTCTGTGCAGGGAGAGCCATCCCCTGCACAGGCTCCTGCAGGAGACAGGGAGGCAGCTGAGGCCAAATTCTGCGGCCTGGGAGATCTGGCTTACGCACCTCCCTCATTAGCACCTCCAATCCCACCTGTTCCACCTGCTCCGTTACCACACATTTCCTTCCCCACCCTGCTTATTGTATTTGTTTCTTTCTTGGTTCCTTTCATTGCTCTGTTTTTATTGTTTATATCTTGAATATTTAAAATAAATTTAACTTTCATCTTTTAACAATTTATTGTTTTTCATTTTAAATTGTACACTTCATGAGCATCAAGTACATTCACAATGCTGTGCATCCATCACCGTTGTCTGGGTTCAGAATATTTCATTCTCCAAAAGGAAACCCTGTTCTAAAAGCAGTCACTCCCCTTTTCTCGCTCAGGCCCTGGCAACCTCTAATCAGTTTTCTGTCACTAACCCTAACCCTAACCCTAACCCTAACCCTAATCTGTTCTGGATGTTTCCTGTAAGTGAAATCATGCCGTAGGTGGCCATTGTGTCTGCCCACTCATTTTCACACGGCCTGATAGATTTTCCTTTTCTGTTTTTATTTGAAATAGAATTTCTCTAAATTGATAGGAAAATCCCAGATGGAGTCTAGACTTGATGTATCAAAGAAAGTCCTTTTGGTACATATGTGCATAATCTTGGGGTACAGACTGCTGTTCTAAGTGGGACATCAGAGCCAGAAGCCACACACGAAACGCGTTGCTCTTCGTGCCGCCAAAACAAAAACAAGAAAAGGGTTGAAAGCTGGAAAGACAAACCATAAACCGGAATGTATCCTCATATCACAAGGCCAGGGAAAGGTTACGCCTCTTTGTGGTCCAAAAAAACGCTCGAAAGTCAGAGTTTTAAAAAGAGATAAAGAGCAAAAAATTTCAATGCCAACGAGAGGCACTACACAGGGGCAGCATGTGTCAGAGATGCTCGAGCTCCCCGAGGAGGAGAGGCGCACATGGAGACACTGTGGAGAGGGCACTGGGCCCCATCAGATGGGCAGGGTTCCAGTGTGGTGACGACAAGCCCTGGTGACAATGTGAGGAAGCAGAGGCCCCAGTAGACTCCTAGAGACAAGTGTGAAAGGACACTCCTCTCTGGGGACCAGCCTGCAGGAACCATCGCAGTCCCCAGGGGCACGCCTGTGCTGGCGGTGCTGATCCCAGGACTTCATCCCACAGAAATTCCTGCCCAACTTTTCAAAGATGTATTATCTAGACTATTCATCACAGCACTCGTTGCAATAGCAAGCAATTGGAAGGAACGCTACTGTCCATGGCGAGGCGATGGGATCCATCCGTCCCATCTGTAAGACCACGTATATGTCATATCAGCCGGGAGACACGTATCTACGAAAATGAATCTGTGTGTGAGAGAGAGACAGAGATAGACAGACAGAAAGAGAGAGACAGAGCCAGAGAGATACGTACCAAATTGTCCATGGGGTTCACCTCTGGGGATGGGAATTGACACTCGCTTCTCTTCTCCTTTAGGGGCCTGCGTGAATTTTCAACTTGATAGAATGTGCCTCTATTCCTCTTATAATTCTAACAAGATTAAAATCACATGGTTAATGTTATCCATTTGTCACTCATCTTTGGACTGAAGTACATTATTTAGTTTATCTTTGTAAAGGTTTTCATTACAAAGACAGTGTACGTTAATTACAGTAAAAGAATGAATTCTAGGGGAATTAAGTGGAAAATGAGGAGTGCCCTTAACAGACAGTGTTCACCGTTTCAGTCCTTTGCCTTTGTATGCACGTGTGTGTGCACGTGTGTGCATGTGCCCATTCAGCTGTGTGCATCTGTATGCACATGGGTATGTCTATGTGCAAGCGTGTGTGGGTGTGCACTTGCAGCTATCGTGTGGGAAGGACTGCAGGGAGTGTGTTCTTCTGGAACCTGATTTCCCCAGGGCTGGACCCTGACCAGTCAATCCTCTTTCTCCTCTGCGTCGGCCTCAGAATTTCCTAAGAGCCTCTGCTGGGCAACACGGATCATTTCTGGTTTATCACTCCCGTCATCGTGCTGAAAGGAACACCTGCATCCATAAATCTCTACTTCTTTAGGACCGATCCCTAGAGGTGGAGATTCTGGTTCATAATGTAAACGTGATGTTAAGGTGTTGGTCACAGTCTCTGACACCCAAGGTCTCCTTCTGCCCTGTGATCTTGTTTGGGAACGGGGAGTCCAGAAACCCTGAAGCAGAGACCTGAGGGAGGGAGGGAGAAGGAGGAACAGCTAGGATGCAGGGGATGAAGGTACCTGGGGTGACCTGCCCAGCTGGAAGGCCCCGCTCCTGTTCCTTCTGGCCCTACCACTCCCCTCACTCCTGGCCCCGCCCCTACCACACCTGACTCCGCTTTGGCCTTGCTCCTGCCCCTCCTGCTCCCTAACTCACCTGAGCTGAGCAGCCTGGCCTGCCATCCAGGACAGATGATGATGAGAGTCTGGACACTCCTGCCTGCTCCCTCTCCCTCCAAGCAGAGAGCCCCATCCTCAGTAGGGAAAGGACATCTAGGGCAGTGCAGTGAGTCACAGGGACCTCCTTGAACATGCTCCCTCCAGGGGGAGTTCTCAGTTGCAACAGCAGGACCCACTTGAGCTCGTGTGAACAGAAGTGACTTTGACAAGACACAGTGGAGGTGTCATAGAAGGTGCCAGAAGGTCAGAGCATGGGGCTGGAGGCTTTGGAGAAGGTCATTGTGCACAAAGCACACCTCAGGGTCTTCCAGGAGTGATGGCTGCCTCAGACACTGTGCCAGCCCCCAGCCCACATATCCAGCACATTCCGCCTCTGTGATGGAGGAGCCCTGTTCAGTGGGGATGAGGGAGAGAGCCCTGGTGACCTCGGAGAGGCACTGCCATTGGATCCTCAGTTTCCTCACCTGTGAAGTGGGGTGGCAGCTGACCTTTCATGGTGGTGTCAGACAAGTTCGCTGAGGTTGCACCTGGAGTGCCCTGCACCATCTCAGAGCTCGACAGCTACTAGCTCTAATGAAGAGGAATCACGGGAGGAGAGATGGGGCTGGGTCCTCGATCCCCACCTGGCTGGCTGACTGCCGTGGGACGAGATGGGGTGGAGAAAGGCATTCCAGAGGAATAGCGGAGTCAGAGCGAGTAGGGCATGCCTGGTGGGAGATCAGAGTGGGCAGAGGTGAAGGGCCCCAGGGGGCTCTCAGTGGGGTGACATCAGCAGGAACAGCTCACGGTGATGAGCACTTACCAGGGCCTCTGTTCTCCTCTTGAGCTATCTCCTTGTATCCTCACCACAACTCCTTGGGGGAGGCGCAATTATTGTCTTCATTTCACTGATGAGGAAACTGAGGCTCAAAGAGACTTGCCCCCTCTGTGCCCTGCAGAGTGGCAGAGCCGGGATTTGAACCCAGTGCCATTTAGACCCCGTGGGGCCTGCCTGAGAAGGGCTCCCGCATGCTGAGGGAGGGACCTCTTTTCTCTACAGTTCTGAGAACTTTTGGTCCTGATGCCCAGAGAGACCTCACTCTGCGGGGGGATAGGTTGGTCCTTGGTACTGGGACAACCCATAGCGCCCACGGCTGGCCATTCCCCGGCCACCATACCCAGCCCCAGGCAGACGGAGTGGCCCTGTCCTTTTAGTTCAGTGATGGCTGGAGGCCAGAAGGGTGCAGGCCCCAGGGAGGCCAGGACCCCTGAACCCGAGGAGGCCGCAGTGCAAGACAGTGGTTTGGAATGATCCAAAGTCAGAGAAACAGGGGTCCTAGTCCCTGCTCAGCCTCTTTTTAGCTGATGATGCAGGTGAGGGTCTCAGCCTGAGTGTCCCCATCTGTACAATGAGGAAATAACTTGGCTTCCTGATGGGCTGTTGGGAGACTTCCCTGAGGAATTGCTTGAGCATCTCTAGCCTGGTGCCCGGAGCGTGTTAAGAGCCCCCTGCCAGGAAGTCACAGTGGTCCCCCAGGGCGCATGGTCTGAGAAGTCCCTCCTCAGGTTCCCTTTGTGCTGCCCTGCTCCCAGGAACATTCAGCATTGTTGAGGAGGAGCTGAAGAAGATCCAGGACCACACTGTGTTGCAGGTGACGGAGGCTCAACGCTGGAAGGACAGCTGGACATGTGCCATGCCACCGTCCAGGGCTTGTGTTGTGACCCTCTGTGAGCCCTCCACAGATAAATGTTCCTCCTGTGTGGATCCAGCTTCTGTGATTTACTCACTTATTGCTTCATTCACCCAGTCATTCCTTCACTCATTCCCTCACTCACTCACTCCTGCACTCATGTACTCATTCATGCATTCGTTCATTGTTTCACTCACTCATTCACCCAATACGTTCTGGTCCCTGCCATGGGCCGAGCACTGTAACTTCACCAGTGAGTATGACCCGACGTTGTCCCTGCCCACCTGGAGCTCACATACACTGTGTGACCTGAAAGAGGGCTGTCCCTCGGGTTAGCAGGGGTGATGAGCACCAGGAATCCACTTCTGAAAGTAGAGGCCACCCATGCAAAGAAAAGAACGGAGAAAACCCATGCTTGGCACTTCATCGACAAAAAAAATAATTAAAAGTTAAGAAAAATAAAGATATCCTATATTTAACAAAATGTGGGTTCTAATCATAAGTGTGCACTCATTCCTACAACCAATGAGAAGTAATCCAGAGTGGACTGGGTATTTGTAACACATTCTTCCCGCCAATAATAGCATTTCAGTAAACATGTTCCAGGGCCTCAAGATTTTCCTAAGGCCTCTGTGATCCTCCAACACTTAAATCTTTCTCCTTGGAAACCTCTGTCCTGTCATCCTTCTTGTTGAATGGCTCTTCCACTGTTCGGGGGCCTACCCTGCACGGCCACACTCGTCAGTGACTCTCCACGTTGTTTGGACAGGCTGCCCGCGTTCCTCTCTCAGCTTCACGAGCTCCTGTTTCTTTGGCAAGGTTGGTGTTTTCACTGGGTGATCACCTGGTATACTTGTTTGCATCTTCCCATGCTGTGTCTCCTCTGACGACTCCAGGAGGCAGGCCTTTTGTCCCCATCTTACAGGTGAGGAAGCTCTAGTCCAGAAAGCTGGACGACCTGCTCAAAGTCACAGCCAGCGTGGAGCCTTGGCAGGGTTTGGGACCCCAAAGCAGACAAGGATGTAGGGCAAGTGGTTTGTTTGCAGGTGATGGAGGAGGCCCGAGGGAGGCCATGGGGAAGGGATCCTGGAAGAGGAGAGCCAGTGCGGGGCCTAACGAGGGAACACTGAGGTGAGTATCCATCCTAGTCCTGTTGGGAGACGAGATCCCACCCGGACTGGCTCTGTCCTCGTGTGTGGAGGGTTTACCCTGGGTCATGAATGCTTCTGTGCTACAGGCTGGCACAGGCTTGCAGGAGAGGAAGCTCCCGGTGCAAGAGAGATCCCTCAGGCAGAGAGTGGATGCAGGTGCTCCAGGGGCACACTGTGGGCCTTCTGGGGACTGGCTCCCAGAGACTGCAGGGACTCAAGTGGGCTGAGGGAACTGAAGGGCAGCAGCAGCAATGTCTGCAGCGCGGGTCTGCACACATGTCCCACACTTATGCCCACAGAAAGGCTGCTCTGCATGACATTTCTCCTCACAGATGCGTAGTTGGCCCAAACCGCCCCTCCACTCCACACTCCCAATTCCCTTCCACTTGTCTCAGGTTACTAGAAATTCAGAATATTTTAGTTGGTGTTGGAGCCCAGAGACTTTTGTTTGTCCTGTCCATGTTCTAACATTGCTGGCTTTTTAAAGATCTCAGGGCTTTAGTTCCAAAACAGCAAGATGATGAGGACCCCAGAGAGTTTTCTGGAAGCAAAACTTTATGCTTTGCAATACTGCCATCCCACTAGCTCTTCTCAAAATCCCTCCAGGACACAGACTCACAATCTTGGATCCTCAGATTGCTGAAAGGATGCGCCTTTAGAAAGTGATGGGGGTGGGGCAGCAGGACACACCAAATGGTTGAGTGAGGAATTTAGCCAATCCTCTTCCTGGAAAGCCATGATCACACCAGACGCGCTGTCAGAAAACAAACTCTGGGAAGAGACCAAAGACATACAACCAACTAAGGAGCATTTGAAGCTGAGGGAAGAACAGTGAGAGTCGTGGTGTTTTTGCCCAGGGCAGGTCCCGTCCCCACCCCTTCAGTGTGACGGCCCTGTGAGGGGAGCAAGCCTGAATGGGCATGGCTTCACTGTCTGAGGTTGCCCGCTTGATGTCGCCATGCGTGGGCAAAGCCCGGCCCCTAAACATTTCTGGAAACAGTAGCCATCTCAGTGGCAAGCTGACGTGGAAGGTCAACTTTGTAGCCGCCTGAGGTTGGATCTAGAACAGAGCAGCGAATCAACCAGGAAGGTGAGACGGACAACCACACAATGAGACAGACACTGCGGCCTTGATGGGCTGCACATAACCCCAGGGGTTCTGAAAGGTTGTGTGCTTGTGCAGGCCTGTGCCCAATCAGGTGAGACCAGGAAGGTGGGCATTGTGGGGATGCTTAGAGACCTGCCACCAGCCTAGGCCCTGCCCCCAGGTGTTGCTGCCTCCCAGGAAGTCCAAGTTGACTGAGGGGACAATGCCCAGCCCTGTGGAAGGTCCCTATCCACTCTGGGGCTCCCATGGAGAGAGGCCTTCCCACCTGGAAACTTCTCCCCAGGTCTTCTTCAGAGGCTGAAACGAGGTGCTCTCAGAGAAGAGAAGATGGTGAGCAGTGAGGAGAGGCTCCTGAGGAGTTGGCCCTCCTGGGGAAGGAAGCAAATGAGCTGGGAGGGTGGAGTGATCCCTGCTTGCTCTGGCCTCAGCCCCTTCAGTGTACATCTCCCTCCTGGAGGGGACAGGAGCCCAGGGAACCCAGGAGAGTACACCCGGGCCGCGATGAGCAACATTCCCAAGGAGGAGGATCTGAGATCAACGCAGGATGAGCCCAGGTAGGAAGGGAGACTTTCGCCACCAAGACACTCGAGTCAAGGTCAGCGTGCCCCTGCAGGGATGATCTCCCTGCCTGTTCTACATGTCCCTTGGACCACTGACTGCTTAGGGACTGGCTTCTGACCAGCAGACCCAGCACAAGTGACAGGATGACCCTTCCCAGATTCCATCACTGAGGCTGTCATTCTCTCTCACTCGCTCTCTTGTGTTCCCTCTTCCCTCTCCCCTTGTTCCCCTCTCTCAGTCTGTCTAACCCCTGGACATGGGGACATACATGGACGTCCTGAGCTCCCCTATGCAGAGGCCCATGCAGAAGAAAACCAAGGGAGTGCCCTGGCCAACAGACAGAAAGGAGCCCGGATCTCAGTGAAGCTGATCCTGACCGAGCCCACAGGAGTAAGCTTGACAGCACATCTCACCCTGGTCCAGCCTCAGTGGAGGCCACAGCCCCAACCTGGAAGTCGTCATGAGCAGAGGCTCCAGCTCAGTTGTGCAGCATTCCTGGTCCACAGAGATGGAGAGAGAGTGAATATTTGCGGTTTAAAGATGCAGGGTGGGGAGCAGTGTTGTGAGAGAGGAGGAGACACCTCACACCATCTGCCAGTTCCCGGGTCTGGCCTGCCCTTCTCCCTCCTCACCCCTCCAGGCTCTCTGCAGCCACAGTGCCCACCTCTGTAACCTCCTCTGGCCAAACTCACTTCTGCATGGGTGGCTCCACACCAGCAGTGTCTTCTCCCTGGCACGCTGATCACAGGTCAGTGCAGCGCTGGGTCCTCATGTCATTCTGGTCACAGCAAATGTCACCTCAGTCAGGCCTTTCAGACCCTCCTACCCAGTGAGACCCCAGCCCTCCCTGCAGGACACTATTTTCATTCAGTTCATGCTCTTCTCTTTCACGTGTCTCTGATTTTGTGCTTTTGTCCATCTGCCTCCAGACTGAGCTCCTGGTGGGCAGGGACCACTGGGTAGATTTCAGCACCACCCTTGGGCCCACCAGGGCTCCCGGCCCAGGGTGATGGCTTGGCACATAGCTGTCGAATGAACAAATAGGGACATCTTGGATCCCTCCTTCCTGCTTTTGCTCCACTCAGTAGGTGAAGAGGAACACTACTCATAGGAAGTGCAAGTGGGTCCTGAGGCAGGCGGAGGGTCAGCATGACTTCTGCATGAATCCTCCTTTCTCCAATTGCTCCAGCAAAGCTCAGTGGGCACCACTGACACAGGAGGCTGCCACCTGATGGCCAGCACAGGAACTGCAGCCTCAGGCAGGGACAGCACAGCACCAGGCAGGCATATATTTCTTGTGGAGAAATGCCTATCCAAATGCATTGCCCATTTTTCATTGTGCTATTTGTATTTTATTGTTGAGAGGGGAGACTGTATTATATATTCTCAACAGTAGACCCTTATCAGACATGTAAAGATCTGTAAACATATTCTCACCTTCTGTGAGTCATCTTTTCACTTTCTTGATCGTGTCTTTCAACGCACTCAAGTTCTACTTTTGATGAAGTTGAATTGATCTGTTTTCCCTTTGGTTGCTTATGTGTTGGGTGCCATAATTACAAAAACATTGCCTAATCCAGGACCATGTTTTCTTCCAAGAGTTTTATAGTTTTAGGTCTTACATTTACATCTTTGATGGTAAGAAGATGTAACATTTTTGTATATGGTGTGAGGTAGGGGTCCACCTTTATGCTTTCACATGTGGATATCCACCTGTCCCAGCACTACTTTTTGAAAAGATTATTCCCTCCTCATTGTCTTGGCATCTCAAATAATTCTAGAATCTGTGGTTGTACCAGGTGGTGTGACTTACAGTTCCTTAGAATTTTTCTTTATATGAAGGTTGCTTTTCTCTGGCCTTGTGGACTTTCACCCACTGCATATGTAGACTGATCATTAGTGAAATAATCATATCAGGTATTTGGACTAGTTTTTTCTTTGCTTGCGGTGGGTATGTAAGTCCACACCCTGTTACTCCCTGATGGCTGGGTGGACCACATTGCACCATTGTTCTGGCCTGGATTATCACTGTATCCTTCTAACTGGTTTCTCTGCCTCTATATTTGACCCGCAATCTATCCTCAATGCACCAATTGGAGTGACTCTTTAAAACCAGATGTCACACCCTGACATTGTGAAATCTCTCAAGGGGATCTCCATTTCTCTCAGGGGGAAAGTTCATGTCCTTATGATGGACCTCAAGCCCAATACAGTTGGTCCCACGCTCTCTCTGACATCATCTTTGGCCAGTTATCCCCTGTACCATTTGCTCCAGTCCCTCTGCCCTCCATTATGCTCCTGGTACATGCCAGGCACTCTCCCACCTGTAGACTTGCACCCTATGTTCCTTCCACTTGGAATCCTCTTCCACATGATGATTTCATGCCTCATCTTCTTCACCATCTTTAATTCTGTGTTCAAATGTCATCTTGGTGAGGCTGTATTGACCATGTCATTTAAAATATAAACTATCCTCTTGTCCTGACACTCCCTATCCAACTTGTTCCCCTTTCATTTTTCCCCTTAGCACTAACACCCTATAAAATAATCAATAATGATAAGAATCAGTGTTCAATCAGGACACGGAAACCAACCAATAGATTGAGCAGGGACAGTTTATATAATGAACAATTAACCATTAACCTTTAAAGGGAACTATAGAGAATAGCCCAGAATTACAGTAGTTAAGAAAGAAACAATTTTGGGAGAGGACCCCCTCGCCAAGGCTGCCTTCAGGTCTTGTTGGAGAAGGAATGATTGCAGCAGAGGGATGGTGGAGAAGATTGTCGTGATTCCCAAGACCAGTACCAGTCCCTGGTCAGGGATGAGCTCAGCAGGTAGGGAACAGCAGGCTGAGACTGGCAAACAGGAAAGCCCTGTCCCCTCCCAGGGGCAGGTAGGCTGAGGCTGGGATGCCTACTGGATTCACTGGGATTCCACTTGCAGTGGTAACACTCATTCTCCTTATTAAACCATCCAAGGGGATGCACTGAATCCACTGTGGATGACCCACTGTGGGTGAGTCCCTGTAGACACCTCTGAATTATGCCACTGCTGGTTGTACTGCAGGAGAAAGAAAAAGAAAAGAATGGAAGCACCATGGAATTAGGATGGAAGGCTCTTTGTTCTAAACCTTCTCTGACAAAGCTTAACCCCTGCCAGGTGCAAAAGAGAAATGTCTACTGGGTGCAGCTCCATTATTGCAGAACAGACAATAGAGGCCAACACTCTGATGTTGTTACACAGGGGCAATCCATTGATAACTGGCACCATAATTCCCTTATTATTTTGTTTATGTATTCCATGCTTTTACTTCCAACTTGCCTCTATTGCTTTATTTGAAGTAAGATTTTGAAGACAGCGTATGGTTGTATCAAGCTTTCTAAAAAAAGGTATTTTGACCCCCCAAAATGCCATTATTAGATCAAAACAACAGAAGAATGAAAAGTACAAAGTAGCTATACTATCAGTATATGCCTTAAGTAAATAGTTTACTGTCAAATTCCTCTTATATAAGAAAGCACCATGCAGTTTCATTTTAATGATGTTAGCCTCAATAATCTAGTATAATAATAAACTCCTTTGTAGTGAGTAACTATATAAAATGAAGTTACAATAATTTACAATTTACGTCTGTGACATGACCCAACTACTCTCTACAAGCACCACTGAAATCTTGATTGATGCTTTGCTACCTTGTTCTACTAGAACTAACGGGAATATTTCACTGCCAACAAATTCTGTTTACCTGCTGTGTAGTGTATAAGGGTTGAATTCTTCTCTTCTTGAAAATCACCATTTTCATCTCTCCATATGGATACCTGTTTATCGGCAGATAGCTTTGCAGCCAGTATAGTTTTTTTCAGGAGAGTCTTATACAAGAAGTCATAAAAAATGAGTATAAATAACTTACAATTCTGCAATTTTTATTTTCTTTTTTTTTTCCCTGCTTGGAAAGATTTGCCCTGAGCTAACATCTGCTGCCCATCTGCCTCTCTTTTTTCTTTCTTCCCAAAGCCCCAGTACATAGTTCTATATTCTACATGTAAGTCCTTTTAGTTCTTCTACATGAGCCACCGCCACAGCATAGTCAATGAGAGACAAGTGGTGTGGCTCGTGCCTGGGAACTGAACCTGGGACGCTGAAGCGGAGCGTGCCAAACTTTAACTGCTAGGCCATCAGGGTTTGCTCCAGGAAATTTTTCTGGAAAAAAATTGTAATCGAGATGTATGATTTATTTCTAAAAATTTCATAACATACTTTAAAACATGAAATGCTCAACATGTTTAAAAGCACTTTACTACTCAGTTTACCTTAACAAAGATATAGCAAACATTTTGAGAAATATACTTTCAACAGGAAAGTCCAATTGTATCTTTATGCTTTTGTAGATCACTCCCAATAACGTGGCTTAAAAAATATAACTGTAAGATTCTCTCAAGAAAATGTATTTCATTTCTATAAAAATCGTTCTTTACAGCGTCTCAATGTTTGTTTCCTACCGAGCTTCTCAATGTTCTTTAGGCTTAACAATATAGTAGAATCAAGCTCCTATAATCTAGCTTTTAATCCCACAATCCGGAAAGCTCTATCTAAGGTCATCAATGACATCTTAAATCACCGAATAATATTATTCCCATTTTATAAGTGCGAATACTAGGTTTTACAGAAGTCAAGTTCATGCCCAATATTGTTTAGCTAGTAAGAGGCAGAGCCTAGATATGACTGACTCCTGCTGTCTGATTCTAAAATCTATAAGCATAACCTCTAGGTATACAGCCAAACATAACACTCTGTATTCTTGCAACAGAATAAATGCATTTGCTTTTTCCTTAATGTCTGTAACACGGTTCTTAACTATTCCAATACAGTGGTTTCTCCCTTTCTGTAACTGAGAGTGTTCTTCAAAGTACCTTCCTTCCTCTCTGCTCTTCTCTATACATTCCCTACACTCCCAGTGCTTGAATTCATTTAACAAGCATTTATATTATTGAGTCCATACAATTCCAGACCCCATGGAAAAACAATGAAAAAAAAAACCAGTCCCTGGCCTTGAAGGATTTACAGACTATTAGGGGAGAAAGCCCTATAAGCAAGTCCAATACTATTTTCAAAAAAAAAAAACAAGTTTGAGTCTGCACAAACACAGAAGACTATCTATGCCACACAGCACAGGTTTTCAAGCCTTTTCTGAGGAGGACTACAGTTTTTTAAGAAATAGCGTTTCAAATTTCCAAAAGAGCGCGCAAGACCTAGAACTTCCCTGATCCACTGTCCCATTCCCACTACAAGCCATGTTTTTTCTAAGACTCTTAAGAACATCGTTTGAAAACCACTATATTCTAACATCTTAATAGTTTTGCCTTTCATTCCTAGGTCTTTAATCTACCTGGAATGGATTTTTGTGTATGGAGTAAAGTAGGGTTTCAATTTGAATTTTTTCCATACTGATATCTAATAGTCCCAGGACCACTTAAAGATACGCTCCTCCTTTGCCCTCTGCTCTGTAAGAGCACTTCTACTGAAAGGAATCAAGTTTCTGGATACACGTGGAACTGGATTTAGGTTCTCTACTGTTTTCCACTAGTCTAACACTGTGCTAATAGCAAAGTGCTTTAGTTACTATAGCTT
Organism: Diceros bicornis minor; assembly: GCF_020826845.1. Classification (NCBI taxonomy): domain Eukaryota; kingdom Metazoa; phylum Chordata; class Mammalia; order Perissodactyla; family Rhinocerotidae; genus Diceros; species Diceros bicornis. Next base: position 370,036 of record NW_026690880.1, on the reverse strand, counting down.
TATATATAATAAATCAGGATATCTCATAGATCAAGTCTTTTCACCTTGACCTGCTCCTTAAAAAATATCTCGGCTATTCTTAGTCTTTTGTATTTCCATATGTATTTTAGAAAACACATGTAATTTTGAGCTCTGTAATTTCCTGGCAAACTGGTAAAATACCCACAAAACCAATCTAGATCTGTGGTTCTCGACCGGGGCAATTTTAACACCCCCACCTCCCACCCCAGGGACATTCAGCAACTTCTGGAAACATTTTTGGTTGTCACAAAGTGGGGGGTAGGCACTACTGGCCACTAGTGGGTTGAGGCCTGGGAGATGCTGCTAAGCATCCCACAGTGCACAGGACAGCTGCCACAACAAAGAATTATCCCATTCAAATTTTAATAGTGCCACTTTTGAGAAACCCTGTCCCAAATAAATCAAGGGGCAAATTTGCATGGGCCCATTAAAAGCCAGGGAACGTCTACCAAAAACAATAGTTTAGTTTTAGAAAAAGTGAACTGCCATGTGCCAAATGAGATTTACCCCAATTCATTAAAAAAAATCATATTATTTGCATATACCAAAAGGCTTATCTTCCTGTTCTCTATAGCAGGGACATTTGCAGGAAGCTTATTGGAGGGGTTAAGTCTTTAAAATACAAAGTTATAAAGAAACAAGACATAGCCAGAAGATATTAAAAAAAAAAACTCATAGAAATCAGTAAGAAACAACCCAATAGAAATACGGGCAATCTGAATAGACAATTCACTAAAAGGAATATTCAAATGACGAATAAACATATATAAAAATTCTCAACCTCATTAGTCACCAGAGAAATACCAATTCAAACTCACGAGAACACCATCCATGCACCAGAATGCCTAAAATTTTAGAAGACTGGACATATCAAGTGTTAACAAGAATGCTGAACAACGTAATTCCCACATACTACTGGATGTAGTGAAGGGGTTGTATAAACTGGTTCAACCACTTTGGAAAATGTTGGCAGTCTCTACTATAGCTGAACATATCCATACACTATGACTAGCAATGCCATTCCTAGGGATATATCCAACAGAAAATACTTACCTATTTGCAAAAGAATGAACAAGAATATTCATAAAAGCATTAAAAGCCTAATGGAGAAACCATCCAAATGCCTAATAACTGCAGAACGGATTAATAAACTGTGATATGTTCATAGAAGGAAATAATATACCACAACAAGAACTACTATTATATGCAACAACACAAATGAATCCCCAAAATACAATGTTAAGCAAAAGTACGCAGAATCAAGAGTGCAGATATCACTCCATTTCTATAAAGAGGCAAAACTCATCAATGGTGACAGAAAGGAGGAGAGCAAATATCTGTGCAGAGAAAGGAGAGTGACTAGAAAAGAGCATGAGAAGGGGCTGTAGGGTGTTGGGAATGTCCTATTTTTATCTAGGTGGTATATACACGAGTGTGTTTACTTTGTGAAAACTCATCAAGCTATACACTTAGGATATGTATGCTTTTCTGTATTTAGCTTATATCTTATTAAAGAATTTGCTTAAAAATATAAAGAATACAATCCTGATTTACCACATCTGATGCTTCAAGAGATTATTCTAAACATGTTAAAATGCAAGTTGTGTATATATTGACAACTGATTTTTTACCAAAGCACAAAGACAATGCAGTGGATAAAGCATAGCCGTTTCAATAAATGGTGCTGAACAATGAGATATCCATAGGCAAAATAAATGAACTTGGATCCATACCTCACACCATATACCAAAAATAACTCGAAATGGATTTTAGACTTAACGGTAAAACCTAAAACTATATTTGACAGAAAAACACTTGTATTCAAAATATATAAAGAACTCTCAAAACTTAACAATAAGAAAAAAAAAACAGGCAAAAGATTCGAATAGACATTTTATCAGAGAATATATACAGATGGCTAATAAGCACAGGAGAAGATGATCAACATCATAAGTTATCAGGGAAATGCTGATTAAAACCACAATGAGATACAACACTACATGCATATTAGAATGGCTGACAAGACTGACCATACCAAGTGTAAGCAAAGATGTAGAGAAATGGGAACTCTTGGACACTGCTGGTGGGAATGTAAAATGGTATAATGTATAAACACTTTGGGAAACAGTTTGGAAGTTTCTTAAAGAGTTCAACATAAGTGATCCACTCACTCCACTCTTAGGTATTTGCCCATAAAAAGGAAAGCACATGTCCATAACAAAGACTTACATACAAATGTTCATAGCAGCTTTATTTGTAATAGCCCAAAACTAGAAACAACTCACATATACATCAACACCTGACTGGATAAACAATTTGTAGTATATCCACAGAACAGAACATTACTCCGCAACACAAAGGAACAAACTATTGATACACACAATATGGGTGAATTTCAAAAGAATTATGTTAAGTGACAGAAGCTACACAAAATCAGTGTACAAATTGTCTGATTCCATTTATATAAACTCTCAAAAATGCAAACTAATCTATAGTGATAGAAAGCAAATCAGTGGTTGTTTGGGGAGAGTAAGTCACAGAGGGGTGGGAAGGAGGGATAACAAAGGTGTATGAGAAAACTTTTGAAGGTAATGGATATGTTCACTATCTTGACACTGACTGAAAGTTTCATGGAGGTACACCTTATGGTGGAGGTCATAACTTATCAAAGCATACCATTTAAATAAATGCAGTTTGTTTTCTCAAGTATATTTCAATAAACCTTTTCTAAAAATAATACAGGTTGCATATAAATATTGTAAACCAGAGTTCTTATAATTAGCTCAAAATCAACTCCATTCATTCACTCAACAAATATTTATCTAGCACCTACTATATGCCAAGCACTCTGCTAGGTTCCACGGTTACAATGCTGAGCAAACTGACATGTTTCCTGACCTCATGGAGAACACAGTCTGCTAGGGGAAGTAGAGATTAATAAAAGATGCACACAGACACATGGATAATAAAAACTTCACAGACAAGTGCTGTCAAGGAGACAAACACAGTGAGATGACACAAAATAACAGGGAAACCAAATCTGATCTAACGGAAAGGTCAGTATGGCTCCCTCAAGGAAGCGACATTTAAGCAACACCTAATGGAAGAGGAGGATAACAAGTTGAAGATGTAACTTTCCTCAGAAGAGACACTAACATAAGCAAAGGCTCTGAGGCAGAAGAAAGCATGTTCCTTTGAAGGAATGGAAAGAAAGTCAAAAGGCCTAAGGGTCAAAACAGTGTGGACAACACTATTGGTCACCTCTCCAGTAACTATTCCATCTCCTCTTCCTCACTCCTAAGAGAATCACACTTGGGTTCGTGCAGCCACCCTCCTCCACACATAGTCATGTGCTTTAGAGGAAGATGACTCCATTCTTGATTTTAGGAAGTGGATACTGTTGAGACTTAAGTCAGTCATGGCCACCTCTTTTCTCCCTGCCAGTGATTAGTTAAAGAATGGCATGAGTGAAAGCAGGAAAAGAAGTTATTGCATGCTCTAAACAAGAGATGGTAGTTTGGACCAGGGAGTTGTCAATGGAGATAGAGATTTGCACGGAGAAATAAGGTAGAGCAATGTGTACAGGATGTCTCCTAGGTTTCTGGCTTAGACAAATAACGATCAATCTTTTCCATATAGTCAAAGCCAGAGAAATATTTTTTAAAAATGAATAGTCTTACGTTATTCTTAATATATTTCTCCTAAATAAACCTAATTAGAACTAGTCAAGGATCATGCCTAAAACATATCTCATCCTCATGCAGGATACTGGCTTCAGAAGTTCATGCAAAGTTATCCAGAATGAATGAGGCTAACTAGATTTTGTCTAACAATACAAATCAATGTTTTCTAAAATTCTAACCTATAATTAACAATCCTGCCTACAAATAACATCAATTTCTGAATGTCATTTATTTTGCCATGCCTGCTTCAAAAAATGATTTAAGCTAGCAAAATGTGCAAATCAATTAAAAGCCAAGCCAATAATAAAGTAGTCCAAGGATTTCTGACCACTCTTGTGTTATCTAAAATTAATTCCAGAGAAATTAGCTGGAGGTACCTAATCAATTATGCTCATCAAATTTATCAAATTAGGTCTCATAACAACAGTAATGAAGGTTCCTATTACACATACCAACAGACCCAGGCAAAAATATAACCTACCTTGACAAGTTGATGAAGTGCCATTTCTTTCAGAACGTGGTGTACTTGGACTGTTGAAGTGACGTGAAGTTCCTCGGTCCTCGCCATCGTTTGTAAAATTCTTTGAGTGGCACGTACAACGACATGACAACGGTACTTCAGCTTTTTTGCTTAAGCTTTCATCCGCTAGCTTCCCTAACAGTGAAAGAACCTCTATTTATAATATTTCTAATTCAAAAAAACATTAATCATCCTCTGCAGCTACAGTGAGCAACCACTCGAATTTGCCCAGGATTGGGAGGTTTCCCAGGCTGTAAGATTTTCAGTGCTAAACCTGGGAAAGTACCTGGCAAATCTGGACAAGTTGGTCACTCTATCTGTAGTATCAAATTAGGACAGGAGAGAAACACTTATGATGTCAGAGACATTTATAGAGAAGTTATCATCAATTTGCATAACTTACAAAAAGATAATAGTCAAAGATTAATAATGTAACAAAGGCACAACCACTTGAGTATTCGTTTATATTGAGACTTATTAAAATATCAAGCAGGGAGGATTAAAAGAAAGACCAAAAGTATATTCTTAGTTACTGCTATTTCTTTAAATGAATCATTCTGGATAAAAAGTACTTTATTATATTTTTTTCAAGTCCCAATAATCAACCTGAATATATCAACCAAATACTTACCACGAAGAAGAGACTGTTGCCACGCTAAAGCAGCACAAAGTAAGACTAAGCTTTTCCCACCTTCTGTAGGGTTCTCCAACAAACAATGCTGCTTACTTTTTAATCCTCGGGCAATCTATTGACACAAAAACAATAAAAAAAAATCAGTAAACAATTTACTTCATTAGGGTCTGTCTCCATCACAAGTACAAACACAACAAGAAGTAAGGTTGTACTTGAGGGAACATAGCAATAGCAAAAGGGAGAATTAGTATTTATTTCAATCTAGACCTTATTCCTTTATCTTTCTCTCTAAAATTATGTTGGACTTAAAAGCATATAGGCATAAAACAAATGAACAAAGCAATTTATGCCTTAATGATGCAAGCACCGTCATTTCTGTAAAACTAGAGTACACTAATATCTTGGATGAAAACTTAATGGAGGATACTGCTAGGGGGAGTGTAAATCGCTACAACCACTTTGGACAGAAATTAACAATTTCTAGCAAAGTTGAAGATACCCAACACCAGGAAGTCCAGTCCTATGTATATATCCAAAACCTTTCTCACAGGAACATAAGGAAACATGCATAAGAAATTTCATAGCAGGATTGTTTAGAATTGCAAAAGAATGTAAACAACTTAAATGTCTGTCAAAAGGAAAATGGATAAAAATTATTCTGGTATATTCATACAATGGAATACTACACAGCAATTAAAATAGATTAACAATCAATAAGGCTACTTCTTAAAAATAATGTTAAGCAACTCCAAACTCTTCTGAACAAATATAGGTACAGTATCATATCATTGTACAAAGTTTAAAAACAGGTAAAGTAATGCTCTATATTGTTTATGGATACATACATATGTAACAAAAGTATAACAACACGTCCAGGAAAGAAAAAGAATAAATTCAGCATACTAGTAATGTTACTTGCAAACAAGATATAAAGTAAATATGGCAAAATATTAAGATTGAACAACTCTGGAATGTTGGCTTACTCATTTGTCTATTAATTTTCTATATGATTGAAACATCTCAAAAAGTATGGTGAAAAATATAGTATTCTGTGTAAAAGACAGTAAATACTTTGTAGAAGGTAGTAATTCCATAAAGTAAATAGAAGTGCCAAATGAGCTGAGAATAGTTTTCAGAATATTCTCCTTTGCCTCCTAACCATATACTGATTATAACGATCAGGATTATTTTTCGAAAGGTTACATGTTCTTCCATGAACCCAGCAAATATTTTCAATCCATTTACTATCTGAGAAAATGAATGTAGTCACAGATTCAGTATACGTTATGAATTATCAGCATCTTTATCTTAATGAAGACTTAACTGCTGAAAGATACTTGCAGAATTCATTATAGCAAGCTATGATGGACAAGCTTTACAAGGAAAGTTCATCTTCACCCCACCAACTGTACATTCAGACCACACTAAAGAGTCATGCTTTCCTGTTTACTTAGATTCCTAACTGCAGCAGAAATGAAAATCAAGACTGAAACAATGCCATTCAAAGAAAACCAGATACCCAACTAGAGTAGGACAGAAGTCTAGAAATAAAAAGGAGATTCCTAAATGTATAAACAAAACAAGTGCAAGTAAAAGAATTTCCTAGTCTTAAGCATCACAGTGGTTGAGAACATGTCTCGGAATCTGACAAATCCGGATTTGTATCCCTACTCTGCCAAAGCTGTGGACCAGGAGGTAGAAGTCCGAGTTCTAGATCAGGTTCCCACAACTCAGATGTGTTTCCTTGATCATGTCTTCACTTCTCTAGACTAAGATCCGTATCTGTAATAATCCCTAATTGAAAAACTGTTGTAAGGGAGAAAATGCCTTGGCACACAGTAGGTGCTTGATAATTCTGATTTAAAGGTCAGTAGGGTATAATGAAAAGAAGATGGGCTTTGGAGTAAAGCAAGCTTAAGTGTGAGTCCCACTGTGTGAATCACTGAACCTCAGTCTGTTTCTTCATCTGTGCAATGGAGATAAGATTATCCACCTGATCGAGTTTTGACGACAATTAACCAGGCATTGAGTTAAGAATTAAGTAAGTTAATGGATAGAACGTGCCTAAACTCCAGTATTTGACACAGAGGAGGTGATCTACTTTAATCCCCACCTCTTCTAAACCACCTATGCTTAATCTAGGATCCAGAGACGGAAGTCGGAGACTGTGATCTCTTGCTATTGCGTGCAGAAATCTTGGTACATGACTGCGTTTCTCTGAACAGAAAGTCCGTGGATTTCTCATTCCCAGAACTATATCCTAATAAAATAACTGAAAACAGAGGGGAGACTGATATGCACTGTTATCAACTGAGGACTTCCTTGCAATAGTGAAAAAATGGCAAATTCGACCTGGTGATGGAGGGATGGTTAAAAGAGCAATTCAACAGCTTATGAAGCCAATTATACCCTGACCCCTAGCCTATGTGTTCCAAAACAAGCTAAGAACCACTATTCTAAGGTATTTCCCAGTTCTAATATTCTGTGATTCTATCTGTGCAACTCTTGAGAAGAGATTTGGTGGACTCTAACCCCTTCACCCCAGCCAATAACGCAATGCTGGCTAGTACCTCAGATACAGACTAGAAATCCATCCCGTCTGCAATCGCCACAATCCCCCAGGGGATAAAGGACAAGCTGCTGTCATGAGACAGCGGGGGGCCGAGGGGGCCCGGGGCCTCTCCCTGGGGGTCGGGGACAAGCTCCCTCCGGCCTCCGCGTGCTCAGACCCCCAAGGCCCGGGGACGCGGTCACGCTGACGGCCCGCATGGCGGCCAGGCGAGAGCAGAAGGCTCCCTTCAGGCAGGCTGCATGCCGCCCCACGAGAGACAGGCTGGCCTGTTCTGAGGAAAACCGAGGCAGCGCTGCCTGGGCTCCGAGTCCCGGGAGAAAAGGAAATGGTATCTGCGAGCACACACTGCGGAGCCTGGCAGAGAGGAGAGGCCCCAAACCTCTCGCCTCCTCACCGGGCTGCCACTCCCTGGCCCAGCGCTGACTCCGGCGCCTCACCCGCTCCCTCCTCCGCTCTCTCCAGGCCTCGCGCCAGCGCTCTTGTGGACGAATTCCCGCCTCCCGCCCCCTCGACTCCCAGCACCCAATCACCCGCCAGAGCAGAAACCAAGCAACCAATCCTGGCACGAGGTTAAGGGGCGAGAACCCTGGCCCCCGAGGGAAGCTTCCCCAATAAAAACTGACGCAAAGTATTTGGTGGCCCGGAGGCGAACACTTCAAGAGCGAAGGACGCGAGCAGACCGCAGGATTTAAAGGAAAATCTTCTCCGTTTTGAGATTTTGAAACTGGCGACTTAACCCGTGCATCCGTTTCCTTGGAAACTCGCAGTCTTATTCTTCAGGTGTGTAGACCAACCGAAAGGAAACCCTTTGAAGCCTGGCCGGGCTCTTCCCAGAGCGTCTGTCAGTGCCGCTCAGCTCACGTTTCCGAACTTCAAGGCGGCCCGGGTGTGGCACAGACGGAGGCGGGAACTGCCAGATGCCTGAGCCCTGCCAGGCGAGAAGGCTGGTTGACGACTGGCCTCAGAATCTCAGGATGTTCCAGGCTTCCCCGGATAGCGACTTCAACCAGAGCAACGCTCTACAGCGCTCCCGCCCCGGTCTCTTCTGCTCCATCAAGGCTCATCTGCCTTCTGTCCCTCCTAAAACCTCATTGTTCTTCTTTGCCACGAAGTACACTTCAGCTTCCTCGAAGGTAGGGAGTTAATCATGATCTCTCCAAATTGTGATTTTGTCAATTTCTGAATAGCTTAAGCTTGGCTCCAGTTCTAGTGTCTCAAAAAAGCAAAACCTGAGACAGTTTCTCAAGTTTGAGCAACTAGTTTGGGGAGAGGTTTGCTGCAAGGGGAGCAGCGGGAGGAGAGTGGATTTGTTTGCCTCCCTTTCAGTTTTACTGCATCTTCCCCAATTGCAAAATGTAGAGTGCTAAAGATAAATTCTACCTTTTAATTTAGTAATCTCAGGAACAAAAATTTATCCTCAAAGAGTAATCAAAAGAAAGAAAAAGTAAAAATACCTCAGTTGATAACAGTGCCTACTGCAATCCTGAAAAAAGTCATCAACCTCCCTGTCTAGTAATAGCACCTTATACGGTTATGATATATCAGTTTGATCATTATGAAGCTAATAAAATAATTATCAAAACTAAACAACTTGCCAAAAAAAATTCATATAAAGTTAAATGAAAGAAAGCAGACCCCCTACTGGGTATTATGAATTCCACTCTGTGAAAATATATATGCATAAGCAAAGATAGAGGGAAAGTATAAAAAATGTAACTTACTGTTAAAACAGTGGAATGAAGGATAATTTATCAATACTTAAAAATATCTTCAAATTTTTATTCTGCTTTTATAATTTTTTTAAATATCAAATCGTTTAAGTAACTGCTCCAGGGAAACTACTACGATTTTCCTCCGCTCAATTCCTAAGGCTCTCAACCGACTCTAGCCTTGTATGGCCATTTGACGTGTGGGGCGTTAACAGAAATGGATACACGTAGGCTCTGGATCCAGACAGTCCTGGATTCCAGTCCCTTGAACTGTTCCTTTCAGGTGAACAGTAGTGAAAGAAAACACAAAATACTACAAGTTCATTTGATAAAGAATATGAATGTTTATAAACCGATATTCAAAATAGCTGCACACATCTGTTTTCACTTGAATAAAAAAATCACATTGTGACAAATTTTGTAAACTTAACTTAAAATACATGAATATTAACATTTACTAATATAGTTACAGATTTTGTTTACATCAAAGAATGTGATGAAAAACAGCATGTTATTATTTAAACACAGCAGGTTTTGACCAGTCTTTGAAAACTGATCCAAGAATGTGTGCTGCATTTAGTTAGAAACCATTTATTTCAACCTTTTCTGAACTCCTAGAGGTTTCCTACTCACATAAAATATTCCAAAGCCTCAATTTAAAATAAAACAAAACAAAACAACACAGGACCGCTGTATTTAACCTTAGAAGACTACAAAACTGCCTTGTTTAAAAATATGAAAATTCTTACAGTATTTTTTGTGTATGCTTTTATTTTTCACATCGAAATTACTTGATTGAACATTAAGCATCTGATATCTCAGGGAAGGCCAGCCCAGTATCCTGTTTTTCAGAGCTGACCAGGTGTTTCTGATGCAATCTATGGACCAGCAGAGACCCATTTGACTAAAGAAGAAATAATTAATCAAGTGTTCTCTAGACATTGCTGCATAATGGAATCAACTGGGGAATCTTAAAAAAATATACTAATGCCTGACTCCCAACCGCAGACATTCTGATTTAATTGGCATGGGTTACAATTGGGGATCAAGAGTTTTAACAGCTCTCCAGGTGATTTTAATGTGCAGCAAAATTTGGAGCCACCACAATGATGCAAGACATCACAGTGATCTAAATCACAATTAACCACAAATGACAGATGCCTATAGAGGAAAACTCACTTTAAAGAAGTTTCTCAAGTTGGAAATACTTTATAGTTTCTCTCTGTTTCTTAAGATCAAATTTATGCTTTTTCTGAAAGTTATAATGACTCTTTAATTAGTAGTCTTCAGAGGGGATTTATATTGTTAAACACTCAACAACTTTTTTCAACCATTAAGTTTAGGTTATTGTATATAATCACTGGTATACACTTATCTATTACGTGTAACAATACACTGAAATTACCTTCTAGGCATCACAGTTTTAAGAACCATCCATAGTTTATTGACTGTTTGAAGCATTCTCCACAGAACCCCTGAATTCAATAGCTGGTTCATATTGGGTGTTAATACTTCTGCATATGTTATAAGTTCACTGGCAGAGAGTAGAGTCAAGCGTTCTAGAATCTGTATCGTTTCCATATGTCTTACTGGGACAGCTGAAAATGCTAAAGGGGAAACTTAGCAGTCATAATCTAAATTCTATACAGCTTACCAAATAAGAAGTAACATTGCTCTATCAGACTACAGGCCAAACAAATCAAGAAAACAGTGTTGCTCTAAACGTAAAACTTTCAATCCTAGCCATAGTTTTGGCCATACTTAAAATAAGGACCTTAAGAAAAATTCATTTAGGTGTAGTTATTTCACAAAGAACAAAACATATCTCATTTAAGAAATCACATTAGTGACCCCAAGACAAGGTTCATTTCCTTGGTGATTCAGAAAAATTTTAAAAATGGATTGAAATATGAAAATATACCCAAGTATTGCCTTTGGTAGTCACATTCATTTGAAAGATTGGAATTTGTTGATACCTATAAGGGTGGCCCCGTTTATAGGTTATAACCACTCAGCAGATTTCTGTTATTCAATAATATCAATACTGTGCTCTTCAATAGAACAGACACTAACCACATCTGGCTGTTGAGCACTTGAAATGTAGCTAGTCCAAAATGAGATGTGCAGTAAGTATAAAATATATACTGGATTCCTAAGAGTTAGTATGGAACAACGGTAAAATATCTCATTAATCATTTTTTATATTGAGCACCTGATGTAATAATATATTAGATATATTGGGTTAAAAGAAATAATTATTAAAATTAATTTTGCCTTTCTTTTTACATGAATGTGGCCATAGAACGTTTCAAATTATATGTTAAAATTATATGTGTGTCTTGCGTCTTATTTCTATTTGACAGTGGTGATCTAGAACACTATCCAGTAACCACAAGTCCGTTGCTCTATTCCATGGCCCTTATTTCTGACTTCTTTCTATCGACCTTTCACACAACCTGTTCAGTGATATAACGTAGGACCTATGAGGTAACAGATACAAGCATATCAGAAATAAATGGTTAAAACTCCTTAAACTCAAAGAGAATTATTAAAATTATATTCACGAAAACATTATTATACCCCCAGGGAAATTCTGCATGATTTTAAGATTTCAATGAGCCTAACATCTCTTTGCACTACTAAAGGGGAAAAAGGAGTATAAATCTACTATACCTTCTTGGAGTTGTTTAGGAGAGTGGTTTTTGGCATTATTAGTCAGGAGCATTTCTCTTAACAGGGCGTCAGTCCCTGTGATTTTTTCTTCACAGATCCAATCTTTCACAATGCATAGATGCGAGTAGTTAGTTACAAGGAGACATAGTAAAGCAGAATGCGACCCTTAAAAATGTACAGAAAGTCAACTGGATTCTTCATTCTTAAACACAAAACTCATCTCTCTCCTCTCTCCCCCTCCCTTCTCCCTTTCACTATCAGCAATCCAAAGGAAGTTGTACTTCTTGTGCATGCATACTAGAGTTTGAGAACTTCTGTTAGGCAGTTCAGCCAGGGAATATGCTTAGATAAAGATCCCCAAGTGATCTGATACAGGGAAGTTGGAAACTACTACTTTTATCAAAAGTTCTCAAGCTTTCTTCCACTCTATCCCAACATAAAAATCTTTCATCAGGAAAAGTTGTTTGACATAGCCATAGTTCAAGAGTTGAGAGGGGGAGGAAAGAAAAAGGAGAAAAGAATGTCCATTTGGGGGAGATCATATATGATTTTAAAAAGGCCTCACTCAGAAATTCTGATGACTAGTGGTGTAGTGGTTTGCATGCTCTGCTGCAGTGGCCCCAGGTTTGCAGGTTCGGATCCCGGGTACAGACCCACACACCACTCGTCAAGCCATGCTGTGTCAGCATTCCACATACAAAATAGAGGAAGATGGGCACAGATGTTAGCTCAGGGCCAATTTTCCTCAAGCAAAAAAAAAGAGAGGAAGGTTGGCAAAGGATGTTAGCTCATGGCCGGTCTTCCTCACCAAAAAAATAAAAAATAAAAGAAATTCTGATAGGCTTCTATAGGAGAACATGTCTTCTCCTCCAACCCAGTTGATAATATTGCTATACATGGGTAAAATTCAAGTTGCTCACTTTAAATACCTAAAAGTTCTCAGGCACTTTATGTATATTTTCTCATTTCACCCTAACATTCCTACAAGGTAAGCAATATTGTCTCCGTTCTACTGTAAGAAAGCAGGCTGAAAGACATTTATTAATATCCCAAAGTCACACAGCTAATTATGTCAACCAGTTGAAGCAGTACTGGTGATACCCACAAGAGGATGCATTTGTCTTCCTTCAAGAAGGTTTAAGGAAGCTCCAAAGGAATGGGAAAGCTTCCTTTTTGTAAATCAAATGCTTGTTTCTAACCTTTTGCTTATACCATGGTTTGACTATTCGTGACTATTATTGTGTAATATCAATAATGAGAAAGTAAATGATGATATTGTAAAAATGCCTATTTAGATATATGAGATACCACTATGCTAAGTGCTTGGCACATAAATACTTAATAAATATTTTTGTTACTATACTACTAGTATCATTATCAGAGTTGTAAGTGTAGTAGTAATAATATTAGTAGCAACAATGGTACTTTAGAGACAATCATCAACTTCTCATGCAACTTAAATCGTACCAGTGCTTAGTCCCAGTAGGGATGGTATCTGCTTCCTGTCTCATAGAAACCGCTTAAAATTGATGTTTCTGTTTAAAAAGACACTGTAACAATCAAAAGTGGTATAATTTTAAAGTTCAAAAGTCTCAATGCACAAGTATGTGTACAGTGAAGACTCTCCCAGGGCCGGAACCACAGCATAGTGGTTAAGTGCGTGCGCTCCGCTGCTGGCGGCTTGGGTTTGGATCCCGGATGCACACTGAGGCACCACTTCTGGGGCCGTGCTGTGGCAGCGTCCCACACAAAGTGGAGGAAGATGGGCATGGATGTTAGCTCAGGGCCAGTCTTCCTCAGCAAAAAGAGGAGGATTGGCATGGATGTTAGCTCACGGCTGATCATCCTCACAAAAAAACAAAACAAAACAAACTTCCAAAAACAGTCATACAAGTGACTGCTTAGAATAGTACAAATCAATCTACATTTCATAATCTCTTCAATAAAACAGTTCCCAAATGCTGCCAAATACAACATAATTTCTTTGGAATTAGATTATGCAAAGATACGAGTAAATAAATGAAGACACCTGGCTGAAATGACCAAAGAAGCTTCATGTTCCTCCTTGAAACCAACCATAACACAGAAAGAAAAAGAAAATTCCAACTTCAAGGAAACAAAACCACACTCAAACGTCATTAAAAAAAGAAAATATTATTAAAAAAATTAAATTTCAAAAATATCACTATTTCTATGAGTTTTACACTAAAACTATAATAGTAATTCTATGCTGTGGAATATTATAAAGTAATTAGAAACAATAAGGTAGATCCACATGTACTCACATGAAAAGATTTTCAAGAAATATATTAAATCTCCAGACCAAAAGGAAAACGACAAGCACCCAGAAATCAACCCTGAAAGCACAGAAATGTATAACCTTAATGACAGAAAATTCAAAATAGCTATCATAAAAAAGCTCAATGAAATATAAGAAAACAGACAATTCAATGAAATCAGGAATTTTTTCACAAAAGAGATTGAAACTATAAAGAAAAATCCATCAGAAATCTTAGAGCGGTTAGTTAGTCTTCACTAAGTGCTTTAAGACATTTGATCAGTTTTAGAACAAGTAGCAGGGATCTTCCTATCGCACACCTCCTCTTTTCCCAGAGTGTGTGTGGCATGAGTGTGGAGGCTGCACGTGCAAGCCGGTCATGGGCAATGTCACTTCAGCACTGGTTTCTGGGCAGAACTGCAAGATTTAGGGTGGAGTTATTTCCTTCTTTCCTCCTTGTCTTCTGGGGTGCCTCCCTTTCCCCACAGTCCCCCAGGTGGGCTCAAGCACCCAGGATGGCAGCTATGATGATGGGTGACCCGAGTTCACTTTTGGTTGGAGAGGCCTACAAAAGGCCAGCAGCAGCCTTTTGTAGGCCACATTTCACATGTGGTGCCTCAGAGAGTCTTTGGAGCCGCAGCAGCACAGAACATCTGATTTCGCTTGTTTTAGTCTCAGAGAAACTGATACATGTTGTTTTGCATGTAGTAGCATCAAAGGGAATTTGTCCTGCAGTTATGAGTGTGCCCTGCCCTGCCTGGCTCTCGACTCTTCATTTTTCTTGCCACATCTGCGTCTGTGGGTGCCATCCACCTGTCTTTCTCAGCACCTGAAGCTCAACTTGAAGCGCACACTGGCCTTGCCTCCCTGGAGTCTTCAAGGGCGCCCTGCTCTATGATCACGTACTTTGGGGCATTAGCTCTAAGCAGCCTGTCCATGGTGGCTATCTGGCTGGTGGCTCACCCTGCCTGGATGCCAACCTGGTTTCCACCCTTCTCATTGAGCGAGGAGTGGACACCCACCCCAGCCTGCAGAGACTCCTGCCTGGGCTCTGCCAGTGAGCCTGGGGACCACCACTGTGAGTTTTGCAGGAGGAAGAGAGGAAGAAGTCCAAGCTCATACCCAACTATGTCTGGCCGTTAGTCCCTTCCAACCTCTTCAGATACTTAACCTGGTCATTTACTGGGAAAGTAACAGGTTTAAAACATGATTCCAGGCCGATGCCCACACCAGGGAGCAGAAGAACAGAGTCTGTCCCCATTAGTTCTGTTACCAGAGGGGCAGGAGCTGGGCAGGGAGCAGGACAGAAGGAAAGACCAGTGCTGCTGCAGCTGCTGTACTTGTCCCTCACCCACACGTACCAGGTTTCCAAATGAGCCTGTGGGGCCAGCACGAGCCACAGAGGAAAGGCAAGAGAGAAGCAAAATCCTTCTTGACTCTTCTTTTGGGTGCCCACTGGGCTCAGTGGAGGTCCAAATGCTTACCCCATTTCTAAGGAAGTGCTTTTGTGGGTCTTCAGACCACCCCCCAGCTGATGGTCTCTGTCCTCAAGCCCCGGACAGAGGTGATGGTGCTCTGAGCTGACAGCTTGTGACAGCCCTTCAGGCCTGGCCTCTGAGGTTCACTCTCATCGTAGGCAGAGTCCCCCTGAAGACAGCTCAGCCTGGGCCTCCTCCCAGCATTCACCCCTGGTGCTTGGGAAGCATGCACAGCCTCACACAGCTCCCTGTGGCCCTGAGGACCTGGGAGTTGGCCAGTCTCTGCCTTTAGAGCCTTGGGACAGGTGTCGGGTACCAGTCTCTGTGAACTTTGAGCCCCAGGGATGCTCCACATGCCTCAGCTCAACCTCGCCCGGGGAAGACAGAGGCAGAATGCAGAGACACTGACAACTCACTCAAAACACAATCTCTCTTTTGGACTTCTGAACCCATAGGCAAGGTGGGACCCCACAGCAGAGGAACCTCTCCTGGAAGGAGGAAACACACTACTATGGTCTGGTAGCTTGACAACACAAGAGTTATCTGGAGGGGAGAAAAATGTGGAAAGATCAGATGAGAGTGACTAAAAGTTGGTGTCTAATGCACAGCTCATACACGTTTACAAAATTAACATGTCAGAACAAAAATAGCCTTCGTTCTCACAGCTCCTCACCTCCTTCTGGGATTTACTTGCTGCTGTGGCATCCAGGTGACCATCAAGAGCCCAAACGCAGCCCTGCAGGCTGTAGACATCAGACTGGAAAACCTTGCACCCTGGCATGGGAGGGCCACCGGGGGAAGATTTGAGCCCCTGGAGCCATTTAAAATTTAGGAGAAACCAGCCATGAAGACTTGGACACCATCCTCAAGGGCAGTTCCTTGCCTTGGTCTGTGTGGATGTACGGTGAAGGAGGGTGCTCCTAGGCCCCAGTGGGTGTCAGAGTCCCTGGCCCACACCAGGTGTTGTCCAGCCCATCCCCAACACCTCCACTCGGCCTGATGGAAGAGGAGACCAGCAACCAGTGGGGTGCTTACCTGCTCCCCAAACCTGCTGGTCCAAGTTGCACTGCAGGGATTCCAAAAGAGCAGAGGATGTTTTGGGGGACAAAATAACATGTTCCATCTGTCATTCATTGCTCCTGACTAGACACAGTTCGTCTTTACAACTGAGACCAAATGGATGGTGAAGGAGTCCTGAGAGGAGAGGGGATGTTGGAGATGCATGACAGCTATTGCTGGGTTAGCCGGTGTCAGCAACACCAGAGCACCCTTCCTGTGACCCCATTCACTCCCATTCAGCTCTGGGCTCTCTGAAGTCCCAGGGAGCAGGGGCCAAGGCTGGGGCCTTAGGAGTCAGACGGGCCCGACCAGCTATGTGACCATGGGCCAAGTGCCTCCTGGATAGGGGGACTCAGGGAGACATAGTATGTGCCGATGCTCACTTATTATTATTCTTCTGATTGCTGTTGTCGTTCCCCACCCCAGACGAGACGCTGGGCTGGATTCAGTGCACCTGCATCTATGGAGTGTCTGCCTGTGGCAGGTGCCAGAGAGGCAATGATGAAAAGGATGCTAAGGAATACTTTAGACCCATTGCAGGCACCACTCAGGAGGCGTGGGAAAGTAGAGAGTGGAGTTCTCAGGAATGGATTGAGTCTTTAGAATATTTGTCCCCAAATGTCCTTAAATAAGATAGACTTTTGGTGCTAACGTGCCGCATAATTAAAACAACATGACAAAATAACCCTATAGGAATTGTGTTCACGGGTTTCCATATCTGAGGGTCTCATCTTTGCAGGGCCTTGATCGAGTGCCGGGCCTGAGAAATACCAGACTTGCTGCCAGTGGCTGAGGACCCAGATGCCAAGATGTGGGGCTCTGAGCCTGCTGCCTGGACAGGACACACTGCTAGCACGGGCTGTCTATGGGCATCCGATCCTTTCTTGACCTACTTGGTGTCAACGCCCATACTCTCTAGTTTTGGGGTGGGACTTTTTCTAGCAGTGACAACTTGGCCCTCAGCTTCAAAAAGTATGAACCAAAGCATATGCTTGCCTTTTGAAATGCTGGGGCCGAAGGCTCTGTGGCCGCCCCATTTGGCCGCACTCTTCATTCCCACACTGGAACATTCACGCTATGTCTGCAAGAACAAGCTACTCCCTACACATGCAATACAGCAAAGCCTTTTTTCCAGGAACACACATGACATCCAGAGAGCTCATCATGGAGACTGGGACCCCAATGGGTTTGACCATGTAGAGTTCATCTTTCCTGCAGACACAACATTTCTATTTCTCCCTTTCTACTCCTGGCGCCTTTTTTGGGTTTCTTACTCAGTTGAGTCCTTTGGGAAGTGGTTGCTGAGCTGTGTAGGAGAGCGAGAGGGGTGTGGGGGCTGATGCCTGATATGAAGGGGAAGGAAGCCCAAAGAGGCAGGAGACCCTCCCAGGAGCCTCACTGGCCCAGCAGGGAGGTGGGAGCCATGGCTGCCCCTGGAGGAGCCTACAGAGTGGAAAGGCCAGCCCAGCGCCCTTCTCCCCAAATCTCCCCATGTGCTCCCTCCTGGGGCACTGCCACTGGTGGCCTTCAGCCAGCTGCTGGTCTTGCAGCTCAGTGGCGAGCTCTCTTGTGAAGAGGCTCTGAGCGGTGCTCTGTGAGGACAACACAGCCCATCTGCCGTGTCATGTGTGCAGGTAAATGCCCCTGCTCACCTTTGGGGAGCAGATTCTCCGGGTCCAGGAAATGTCCCTCCTGAGGGGACACTCAGAAGAGGGAGGTCAGTGGTCAAACCACAGCCCAGACCTGCTGCAGCTGGTCCTGGGGCCAGTCTGACTGTCACTGCCTCCTCTCAGCTGTCCCTTCTCAATGTTACTCACCCTGAGACCCCCTCATTTCAGTCGTTCTCCAGATGGGTGATGCCAGACTTCCTCCTGCTCACACGCTGGTCAAGAGGGCGGTGCATGTCCACTCATGGTCACTATTCCTAGGAGCAACTGGTCTGCACATATGAGCTGCCTGCCCACTGAAGTCTAGTTACGAAAGTGTTGGGAAGAACCATCTGGAGCAAGAGTCACACTGGTCTCCTCCCAGAGGAACTCAGTTTGAGTCTGCCCAGCACTTCAAAGGCCCTGCCATCCAACTCAGCAGAAGGAAATGACCCACAGCCAAGAAGCTGGCCCTGTGGGGGCTCACTGACCTCAACCCTAACCTTGCTGGGGTCAGCCTTGAGGGGTCCCAGCCATAGGTGGGGTTTGCAAAGGCCACTAGACCAGCTAAGGTCACTGATCATTGAACTTTTGCTCCACATCAAGTTCAGAAACCCCACTCAACTCCTCCACCTCCCCTTCTGAGAGGCGCAGCCCCTGGCAACACCTCCTCCATCCACTGTCTTAATCCAGAATGCTTTCATCATCCTATAAAGCTTCCTCATGCTTATTAGCGGTCACTTCTCACTCCTCCCTCCCTTCCCCACCCCCTGACAAACACTAATCTACTCCCTATCTCTATGGATTTGCTGACTCGGGACATTTCTTATAAACGGAATCCTACAATATGAAAATACCTAGCATGATGTTGTGAAGGTTCATCCATGTTATAAGTGTGTGTCAGAACTTCATTCCTCTTTATGGCTGAATGATATTCCATTGCATGGAGAGACCACCTTTGGTTATCCATCCTTCCGTTGGTAGACAGTTGGGTTGTTCCCACCTTTTGGCTATTGTGAATAATGCTGCAATGAACATGTTCATTCATGGACTTGTCTGAGTCCCTGCCGCAATTCTTTGGATTACACAAGTTTTGTAGGCTCTCAATGCACCTTCCAGGAGTTTTCTATTTCCCTTCACAAGCTGTACATTTCATTGTCCTACTGTCTGGCAGACCCAGTCCAAGGACACTGGAAAGCTAGTTTTGCCATTGATCTCAAAGTGCAAGGGTCACAGGGGTGAATTTTTTCTTTATGAGCATCTGGACCAATGAGGGTAATTGACTACAAATACCAGAGGAAACTCTAGCTAATTTAAGCAGAAATAAACTACAAGGAGATGATCCTGTAGTTCACAGAATTCACAAATATCTGGACAATCGCCCTGGAGAATGTGCTGGAAGCAGGGGGACGTGGGACACCCCAGCCCTACTCTAGGAAGAGCCCAGTAAGTAGGCCACCCTGGGCCTTCAGACATGGGGCTGAGGCCACAGGTATCATTCATTGGGATCTGCTCTGTGTTAACACAGCTCCCTGACAACACCTTGATTTCAGACACCTGGTCTCAGAACCGTGAGAGAATGTTTCTGTTATTTTAAACCACCAACATTGTGGTGATTTGTTACAACAGTCCTATGAAACTTACACACACACACACACACACACACACACTCACACAGGCTAATCTCATGCCCAGGGGCAGTGCTCTCCACATCAGGCTGAATCACAACCCACTGAAACGCCCACTTGAAGACTGGAGAACAACTCCTGCCCATGGTCCTGCAGGGGCTGGGCCAGGTATCTTCACATAGACACACCTCCTGTACCTTTTCTGTGCAGACCAGCCCTGCCTCCTTGTCTGCTGGACAACGTGACGCCTTCTTGACTCAGCTGAAGTGGTGCTGCTCAAATCACCAATTTCAACAGACCACTGTTGTTTTTCTAATTCACGCAGGTTCCCTCTGGAGGCTCTGGGGAGGATCCATTTTCTCACCTTTTCCAGCCTCTAGGGGTCACTGCATCCCTTAGCTCCTGGGCTCCTCCTTCAACTTCAAGGCCAGCAGTGTCCAGCAGAGTCCTCCTCACATCACATCACTCTGACTCTGCCTCCGTCCTCACGTCTTCTCTCCTCTGACCCTCCTGCCTCCCTCTTCCACTTGTAAGAAATATGATTACTCTGGGCCCACCTGGACAATCGAGGATGGCTCCATCTCAAGGTGAGCTGACCAGCCCCCTTAATCCATGTGGACTTTCATGTCTCTTTGTCTTGAAACCTAACATATTCACAGGTTCTGGCCCTTGACTGGACGGGAAGTGCATTGCATGCAGTGTTGTTAGAGAATCAGTGAGGATCCATCTCTCTGACATGAACAATTCCAAGGGCCTCTGCGTGGGGCAGTGCACACAGAATGCAAAATTCCTTCCTGCCCACAGCAGTCGTGGACGGAGTCATTGGTGTGTGAGGAGCCATGAAAGGGGGACACAACAGGATGGCTGACCCTCCTCAGGAGCAGCTGGAAGACATCTTAAAAAAGAGAGCCCTGAGCTTTGTGGTTACCATATGCGTGATGCACCCCAGCAGGGGAACAGCATGGTTGGGGTTGGAGGGTTCACAGAACGTTATGGGGCCTGGTGAAGGTGGATTTACCCACCCCTTGGAGCAAGAACTTGGTAGCAGTGGGAATGTTCTGGAGCCTTCCCCCTGCCAGGCACTGGCACACACACATACATATGCACTCATGCACAGACACATATACAGCACAATATGCACACACAGAGACACACACAACTCTGCACATGCACACACTCAGAAGACACACATGCACACATGCGTCTACGCACATACACACGGATATGTGTGGGCACAAAAGACATATATGCACGTGTACACATGCATACAAATAGAAAGACACATGCACAGAGAGACATGTGTAGACAGGCATACCCACATGCACACAAACACACAGATGCACCCACACATGCACAGGAGCAAGATGATGCCATTTGCATTTGGTAGAAAGTTCTGGGAGCAGAATGGAGGAAGAACGAGGGGCAGGGAAAGCAGAGACCACTCAGGGTGTGTCAGTCAGTGCAGTCACCCAAGTACTCACAAATCTGGAACGAGGGAAGGGCAGCAGTAATAGAGGGAGGAGGTGGATTAGGGGCGTGTGTGGGGTCAGCAGACCTGGTGGTATGGGTAGCAGACATGAAGGTCAATGTGGTCTCCCAGGATCACTGGGGGCACTGATGGGAATACAGAACACAGGAGCCAGGGTACATTTGAGGGAAAGGAGATCAATTCAGCCTGCAAGGGGTGAGGGGGCTGCAATGGAAGCCATGGGCATCCTGGTGGGGGCATTTAGAGCAGGCTGGTTGGACAGTTTGCTTGTAGTTCAAGAGGTCTGGTAGGAAAGGACGGGGTGGCGACATCAGCTCCAAGGCTGGAGCTGGAGCCTGGACTAGGACCAGCTCTCTCAGGGGAGCATGGAGTGACGGGGGCTGGTCCACAACCCTGGGGCTGGGGCAGCAAGGACCATGGGAGTAGGGAGGTACATACAAGGAAGCCATTGCTTTATCTTGCTAGCTCTTAATGCAGAGGTGTACTGCTTCCCATTCTGATAACATTCTCCCTTCCAGATAAGCTTTCTCAGAAGAAATCAAACCCAAGAGTAATGATGGCTAATTATGCAAAATTAAGAACATAAATTCACAGGATCCCCCCCCAAAATGATTTAATCACCACCTACATGGCAAAATGAGGGGCCTTTATGAAGATGAGGGAGGGGCAGGATCCTGTCTCCAGGTCTGCCAAGGGCGAGACAGGTGAGCAGGGAGCAGGTGTAGGGTCCCCCACCCAGCCCTGCAGCTGTCCCTTGTGACTGCTGGACTGAGTCTGCTCTTCGTGCTGTGAGCTGAGGGACCCAGTTTATTCCTACCCACACTGTGGAGGTCATTTGAGAGTTTCTGGGAGGGCTGGGCAGTGGGCATGTGTGTGTCCCAGGTCAGCCACCTGCACTGGGTTAGGGTCTCAGTCCTGTTGTTCAGAACCCCAGGTGGACTTGGGCCAGAATTTGCTCTCTTCTGTCTTTGATGGTGTCTCCTAGGCAGAGCGGGACATCTTCCTGCCCAGCAGGGGAGAGGGGAACTCAGTGAGGCCTTGGGCAGATTTCCATCCACAATGGGTCCCTGCTAACCCCTTACTCCTGGTGAAGTTAGAGCCAAGTCAGGTAGCCTTTCTAAGACATAGTTTCCTCAGAGGCCAAAGTCATGTTTTGGAAGAAACTTTGCGTATTATAAGCCCATCTATAAATGTGAGGACTGTTGTCCCTATTATGTGTTTATATTTTGCAAGACTACTGTGCTGGGGTTGCCATTAAAAATCAAACACATTGTTACAAAACGTGTTATCAACTTCAAAAATCCATGGTGCTGTTGGAACCATATTTGAGGTCTGCAAATATCTAGGTGCCACCCAGTCCCTAGTCACTACCCTCCCACAGGGACCATCACATCCTCACCTCCTTGGGACCCCTCTGTGCCTCGTGTTGGTACTTATGTGACCTGGACATCCCTGACACTCAGGCCTGGGCTCTAGGCATCCCCAACTGTACAGTACAAGGTTCCTGCCCCCTGTCTGCCCACTTGCCTCCCTATGCCCACTGTCCCTCTCTCGGAGCTGGTCAACATGCCGGCCTCAGTCTTGTCCACCCGGGCCTGAGGACCCAAGTTCCCGTCTCTTTGCCTTTTCCTTCTTAAATGCCAGTGTCTAGGTCCTCCCTCTCCCCTACCCCTGAAAAGACTGGTCTCATTCAGTCCTGAGAGTTGTCCTCAGCCTCTCAAGGAAAGTGAGTCCCAGAAGACCCAGGAGTGAGGTGGGAGCTGGTGCTGGGAAACCAGATCCTGGTGGTTGGTCACACCCAAAACCTGGGGAATATCATGCATGTGTGCTCATCATCAGAATGAAACTGTACTTTATTTCAGGGGAAACGGTTTGGCAATAGTAATGGTTAGAGGACCTGAGGCCTTCAACAGTGTCAGGACAAAGGAAAGTCTGGACATATAATCATTATAATTTTCATCCCATGTTCCTGAATTAAATGAATGGTCGGATGGATGCTGGATGGATGGATGATGAATGGATGGATGAAAGGGTAGTTGATGCAAGGATAGTGAGTGGATGAGTGAATGGATGGATGGATGGGTGGGTGGATGTGTGGTTTACAGTTGGGTGGATGGATGAGGGATAGATGAATGGATGGATGAATGGTGGATGGATGGATCGTGGGTGGATGCATGATGGATGGATGGATAGATGGATCGATGGATACCTATGAGGCCAGGATTAATAAAGCACACATGGACACCTCTAAGGTAATGGGGTCTAGATCCACTTGACCATCACTGTGAGCTCCATGCACATTTGCTCCATCCTCTCCTCTTGCTTGCTCACACCTTCCTTGATCTGGATTGGGGGCATGTCCAGTTCTGAGAGGGATCCAATTCCTTTTGGAGTTCTCCTCTCAAAGGGCCCATTACCTGCCCCTCCCCTTCAGGATCTTAGGGCCATGGCAGCTCCTATGGAAATCTTACAGGACGTTTCCTATCAGTGTCAGCTTCCTCTGCTGATCAGATGGGAGGGTGAACCCAAGTGTGGGGACACATGGCTGTTTGCCTCCCACAGCTCCCTCAAACATTTGATCTCTCTTTCCCTATTTCATCCAACGTCACAGTCCATATTCCTTGAGCTATGCACATCTGCTCCGATGTTAGTCATTTTAGAGACATCTGGGCTCAGTTCTTTCAGTCTTTTACATTTTTCTCCCTAAAGCCCTTATTACAGACATCTCTTTATTCCAGCTTTGAGGAAAATGGTATAGAAAGCCCTGGGCTAGACCAGTAACCTCGAGGAAAAGTGGCATCAGCCGTGCTGCCATTCAGCTTCACAATGAACTTCAAGGTCATTTGGTTTTCAAGATGCTCATCATGCGTGTGTTCTTCCCTCCCCTCCCACTTCCAAGCTCCCCAATCCTGAGCCTGGGGTCCTGGAAACAGGCCTCACCCCCCACCTGTGCTCTGGAGCCAGGTCGCAGCCTGCCAAGTTGATCCAACATCCTCTACATTATTAATGTGCTGGTTCTTCTAGCAGACTCAACACAACAAAGATGGTGGTGATGGTAACGAACGTAACGGTGAGTCACCATCGTGTACCGAGAACTAATTCTGGGGTGATTCTCTGAAAAATACTTTACCCACCTTACCTCATTCACATCTTGCAAAAGCCCTGTGCTGCGGGTGCTTGAGGGAGTCTTTGTACTTCTCATGTGAGCTAGAAATTCGATAGATTGATAGGTATTGGTGATCTCTGAGCCTGAAATATAAGCTTTGGACTGGCTTCTGTTGAGACAAGCAACAGAGGTCTCTTGTCTCCAGGACAGGTGGGCAAATGGGAAAGGGGCAGACAGTACCACTGTCATCCTGCTGTAGCCGGTGGGGCCCAGGTAGGCTCACCTGTCGGCTCAGCACTGTAAGTGGGATGGGCGGGGGCGATGGTCAGGATATTCCCCACAGTAGGCTGACAGCCTCTTCAGGATCCTGTCGGGCGCTGTCAGCAAGATGAGCTTTATGAGATCTTAGAATAGGCCTGAGGGGGCAATTCTGAAAGTCTGTTAATGAGAGGCCAAAATTCTCATTCTTCCGGGGCAAGAGGAGTTAGTCAGGAGGTTGAATGTTCGATTGATCATTCTGTCCGCCCACCACACTTGCTGGGTGTTGTTTTATAACATCCTGGTCTCTGAAGACACAAAGAGAAATCAGATGGAGTCTTCAGCCTAACCTTCACCGTCTCCTTGAGCAGCAGATGGACAAGCTTGTCCCAAGAGGGATGACAGTCCTGCCACCTGCAGCCCGCAGCCTCATCATGTTTGAGATGGGAGGACTTCACCAAGGAGTGTGTTCCTGGCTGAGATTGGGGGAGGAGGTGTTTGCAAGATTCATTGGACAATCTCCTGACCGTTCATTCTATGTGGCCACATTGGTACTTCCTCGGGACATTGGTGGGGGAGGTCATGGGGGCCCATGATCTCAGAAGATCATGGCAGTGGAGGCTGATGAGAGGTGATGGAAGGGGCTACAGGATTGACCCTATCGTTTAATTTTGTTTGAGTAAAGATGGTGCAGAACCCCAGGCCAGGCAGGGGCTGGGCAAAATGGATAGGCCAGTGGCGCTTCCCTGGGTTGGGGGAGGCGAGATGGGCATTGAGTGAAGAATGAGGAGGGTGCCTTTTGGTTTCAACAGTCGGGGCTCACCCCCTGGAGACCTTGGGATGATTCCATCACCAGAACAGGGCTCCAAGGTGGCTTCTGTTGTCCAGGAAGCACAGCGGATGCAAAGTATTTAAAGTGCACTTTGTGGAATCATCACCTCGAAATTCAAAACCTGTAAGTGGCCACTGGCTCAGCTGCATGGAGGGCCTGGGCTTCCAGGGGGCAGCATTTCTGCAGGAATGTGCCAGGGGACCAGCTAGACTGTGAATTTGGATGAGGACTCATGTGATAGAGGCCCCCTCGCCTGTCCCTTGAAAATCTCAGATCATCGC
The DNA here is from genome assembly GCF_020826845.1 of Diceros bicornis minor. Classification (NCBI taxonomy): domain Eukaryota; kingdom Metazoa; phylum Chordata; class Mammalia; order Perissodactyla; family Rhinocerotidae; genus Diceros; species Diceros bicornis. Next base: position 344,169 of record NW_026690880.1, on the reverse strand, counting down.
CTAGGGAGACAGTTTTCCCTCTACTGCTCAGAGCCATCAGTCATCCCGGCTGGTCCCCACACACAGCTCGTGTTCTTTCCACACCATATCCACGAACCGACTTTCTCCAGTTTCCCAGAGCCCAGACACACTCTTTGCTGGGCAGCCCTCCACCTGTGAGCCTTTCTCACTGAAACTGGCCCCATCCCCAGGGACAGGACACCTGTGCTTCCCCTACCTCACAGGGTCATCACCCTCAGGGGACACGACACCATGCTGATACAGTTCCATCATCTTCGCTTATTCCACCCAGAGACCCAGTAAAGAAATTTGGAGCTCAGGTCAGCTGCTCCTAAGCTCCCTGCAGCATATGGGAGTACTTGTCCAAACAAGCCTCAGGGAGCCTTGGCTGATGGCAGTGATCTGAGGCCAGCAGAGAGACGTGGAGTGGACAGCATCCCTGCCAGCCACCAGACACGTCTACTCTGTACTGCTGGGGATCTGAGCCTGCATCCCTCCTGATCTCGCAGCTCCCTGCACTGGGGCCTGCCCCACCCTGTTCTCCCCCCTTCAGGCATTAAGACCCTCCCCAACTGCATGAACCCCCAACAAGTCCAACATGGCCCTAACCCATGTCGCTTCCAACGTGGAGACCCATCATCAACAGCTGGTTCATCCTGGAGAGGGACCATGGCATTGCTTACTTCCAAGACAAGATGAATAACCAGGACATACAGATGATGAAGCTCTTCAGTGGGGGTCTCCACAGGGCAGGAGGGGCCTTAGAGGCAGTCGTGTGGCCACACAGAGTGGGCTGCCTACCTGGGCCAGCACATCTAGCAGCTGCACTGAGCCTGTGGGCCAAACTGCACCCTGTGCACTGATGGGGGAGTGTTTGTCTGTGTGTTCACCTGTGTGTGCACTTCGAGGTGTGGGTGTAAGGCCGCACTGTCTGTCTCTCCACCACCACTGTGAATCGACCCCTTTTGGTCACCCTGCATCCACCCAGATGATCTTTCTGGCATCCTGGAACCTCAGGCCCTGTCCTCCGCCCACCTTCACTCAACCCCCACCACCCACTGCCCTGGCATCACTCTGCGCATTTAACCATCTCCACCATGACCGACACCCCCATTTATGGCCAGTTCACTCTAGCCAGTACCCGCCAGTGTCTCTCCAGCCCACCCACTGAAGGTTCCCTACCCTGATGAGTCCTCAGCCCACTGGGTCTCAGTCTGCCAACCTTGCTCCACGTTCGCTTTCCTTCCCCTATGTCACGTCGTTCCTTCCTCTGCACACAATGAGCTCCAGGACAGCCCCACGCTCCTGTCCTGCAGCTCTGTCCCTTTCCTTCCATGGTCCTGGCCAAGTGAAATCCACCCTGGGACCCAGCTCTGCACCTTCTCTGCACCTGCCCCAGCTGTGAGAGGGGCAGAGGCTGGTGCAGAGCGAGGGCTGGTCCCACCGTCACATTATGAAGGCAGACCACAAGGCCCCTTGGTCCTGCCCGCACCCCTCCCAGTGTCCTCAGGTCACCTCACTCTTCCCCGCTCTAGGTGCATTTCACATGTCCCTTCTCTCCTCACCATCCACCCCTGCTTCCCTGTGCAGGACAAACCTTTACTGCAAACAAGGCTGAGTGCACGGATTGTGCACACTGCAGTGTGCACGGCTCGGTGGAGCAGGATGTGGGTATGGTGTGCACACATGTTGCCAGCTGGGAGAGGGCTGAGGTGCAGCTTATGAGACTCAGACTCCCCTAGGGAGAGGTCAGACCCCGGTGGCTGGGAGAGGCAGACACCTTGGAAGTGACAAGGGCCACACCAAGGGACTGTCCCCTCTCCAGGATGAACATCTCAGGGGGCTTCAGGTTCTAATGGGCCAGGCTGGGAAGATGGGACTCCACTCAGGAGGGGCTGGGGGCTGATTCAGGTGAGGGGGAATCGAGTGTAAGGTCACTGGCTCCTGGAGGCCGGGCACTGACAGCTTGAGCCCCCTCCTCTTGGTGTGGTCCCCCTGCAAGCCATCAAATGCAGGGATGTCCCTCATGGAGGGGCTTTAGCAGGGTGGACAGAGCACCCCTGAGCCCAGGGAGTTCCACACCATCTCATCCACAGAGGGCAATTCTCTGCTTTCCCGGTCCAAGGGTACCCTTTCATGTGGAGTCTTCAGATAAGGGGACCACCCCAGGGGCCTCAGCCACTCATGCGGCTCCTTGGCTCAGGTGGCTCCTGTCCCAAATAGAAAAAAGTACAATGAAGAAAATAGACAGGACCCATAATCCCACCACTATATCCACCTCCCCTAACTGCCAGGACTGGTCCTTTGGGTTTGAGTGTGGATCAAACTGGAAAATTCGTTTTTGCCTTTTCATGGCATTTCCATCACCCTTCCGACTCTCCAATGTCCTCGATGGAAGGACTAACCAGCTAGAGATCACCCGGTTAGTTAACCTCCTGTATTTATAGAGGGACAGGAACCGAGATGGGGAAGGAAGGAGGAGCCCCAGGCCTTTGACCCTTCCTCCTGCACCTCAGCATCAGCTCTGCTCTGTCCCCTCACCCTCACCTGGAGCATGTGTCTTGACTGGATCCCGATCCTGCTCCTGGCGGAGGATCCTCCTCCGCCACAGGCCATCGTCCACCAGCTCCCCAGCCCAAAGACTTAAGGATGGCAAGAACAACTACAAGAGCCATTATTTATGGAGTTCTTGCGCTGTGCCAGCAAGGAGTTAATTGTCTCACTGAGTAAGAGAGAGGTTCCAAAAGTAACCCATTTTACAAATGAAGAAACTAAATCCCAGAGAGTTAATCTCATGGCCAGGGTCTCTGAGGTAGGAAGAGGTTCCATCCAGGATATGAATGTAGACCCATAAGTCTGGAGTCTCTCACTAACACGTATACTTTGGGACTAATCAGTAAAAAAGTTTATAATCATGAGATTGGATTTGCAAGTTGGAGCATAGCATACATACCAGCAAGTACAGAAATCATACTTGCATTGATCTGTGAATTATCCAAAGGGAACACAACCGCTAACCAGTACCCACAAAAAATAGAACATGACTAGCCCTCCAACGGCCCTCTTATGTGCCCCTCTCAGGTCACTGACCTCTCTCCCCCAAGGGGAACCAATATTCTAACTTCTGAATTTGTTTTTCTTGTCTTTGAACTTTATTTAAATGGAATCATACAGAGTGTCTTCTTTGGTGTCTGGCTTCTTTCATTTTGCTTGTAAGATTCATCAATATTCTTGAATGTGGCTGTATTTAGTTTTTATTTCTGTATAGTATTCCACTATAAAACATATAACCCATTTTATTTATCCATTCCACTACTGATGCGGGATGAGTTGTCTACAATTTGATGATATGCCAAAAAATGCTGCTCTGGACAACTTGTACATCTTTTGGTAAACATATGAACATATCTGTGTTGGGTATATACCTAAGCGTGGAATTGTTGGGTTATAGAGTATGTGTACGTCCACCTTTAGGAGATACTACCAAAGAGTTTCAAAGTGGATTAAACAGTTTGCACTCCCAGCTGTGTATAAAAGTTCCAGTTGCTCCGCATCTCCACCAACGCTTGGTGCCGTCAGAGGTTTGATTTGAACCGTGTTGGTGTATGTGTAGTGGTAGCTCATTGTGGTCTTAATTTGCATTTTCCTCCTGAGTAATAACGTGGAGCCCTTTTCCATTTCATTGTTCCCATTTGGTTATCGTTTTTTTTGAAGTGCCTTGTAAAATCGGCCCTTTTTTTCTGGTGGATTGTCTGTAATATTTTTATAAATTTAGGCGAGTTAGTTAAATATCCTATATGAGAGTTTGTGTCAGATAAATACATGGCAAGTGTTTATCCCTTTTGTACCTGCCCTTTTTCCTATCTTAAAAGTTTCTTTTCACTGACAGTTCTCATTTTTAATAATTTCCTGTTTATCTTTTTGTTCCTTATGTTTACTATTCTTTGTGTTCTGCGAAATCTTTGCGTGCCCCAAGATCTTGAGACTGTTTTCCTAAGGTATCTACTAGAGAAGTTATTGTAAAAACCCCCGTTTAGATTTCAAATTCACCTGGAATTGATTTTTGTTGGTACAGCCGGTATGGAAAACAGTGTTTCTCAAAGATTAAAGATCAGAGTTTCTCAGAAGATTACCAATGGAACTCGCATGTGATGAAGCAATCCCACTACAGGGTATAGTTCCGAAGGAAATGAAATCAGTATCTTCAAGTGATATCTGCCCTCCCATGTTCACTGCAGCACTTGTCACAATGTTACCGAACCAAAATGAGTTCCCTATTTGGTGAGTTGAAATCAAAGCCTTTACCAGAAGTAGTTCTCACAAAAAGTGCAATTCATTTGCCGCAAATAAGGGGACCATAGGGAATCACTTCCAAAGCTGTGGCTCTCTCAGCAAGGGAAAGCAAGTGCCTTTTAATTTTGGTAGGGAAAAAATATTCAAAAGGAAAGTTTCATCATCACGTATAGAGGTGGGTACAAGCTATCCCAGGCGTTGTTTGAAAACATGCTTTCTCGTATATTTCATGTTATGCTAATAAGGATTAAGCTCCTCCTGGGGTGGAGATCTTAACACTAAAATGAAGCAAAAGTAACTTTGGACACTTCTTGGCCCATCTGTGCAGACGTTGCTTTTGCAGTGGGGTTTGGACTGGTTCAGGGTGGTTGGTGATTGCGTCTCTTAATGTAACTTAGAAACAACTTTGAGAAAGAGTTAAGGGGCCGGCCTGGTGGCATAGTGGTTGGGTTTGGGCGCACCGCTTCAACAGCCTGGGGTTCGCAGGTTCGGATCTCTGGCGCCGACCTATGCACCACTCATCAAGGCATGCCGTGGCAGGCGTCCCACATATCAAACGGAGGAAGATGGGCACAGATGTTAGCTCTGGGCCAATCTTCCTCACCATAAAGAGGAAGATTAGCAACAGATGCTAGGTCAGGGCTAATCTTCCTCACCAAAACAACAAAAAAGAAACAGTTAAGTGCTTTCGAAACTGCCTTTGAATTACTCGGGGCAGTTAGTTGGTGACAACAATAGCCAAGATATGGACACAACCTAAGTGTCTGCTGATGGATCAATGGATTAAGAAACATTACATGTATCTACAATTAAATATTAATTAGCTTTAAATATGAGAGAAATCCTGTCTTTTCTGGCAACACGGTTGAACTTGGAGGACATTATGCTAAGCGAAATAAGTCAGACACAGAAAGACAATCACTGCATGATCTCATTTACATGTGGAATCTAAAAATGTCAAACTCGTGGAAACAGAGAGTGGAATGTGGCCACCAGGGATGGAGGTTGGTGGGTGCAAGGGGAATGGGAGATGTTGGTCAAAGGGTACAAACTTTCATTACAACATGAGGATGTTCTCAAGATCTAATATAGAACGAGGTGAACAGAGTTAATAATAATGCATTTTATACTCAAGAGAATTGATCTTAAGAGTTCTAGCATTAAAAAAAGGGGGAGTTATTACAGGAGGTGACGGAACTGTTTGTTAGCTTGATTGTGGTATTCATTTCACAATGTGTACATACATGAAATCATCACATTGTAGACCTTCAATATATACAACTTTTCTTTGTTAATCTTACCTCAATACAGCTGGAAAAATGTTTGTGCAGACTTCAGAAAATGCTTACGAATTAATGTGAATGAGGAAAACAAGAAGTGAAAGCACAAATGCAGCAGGGCCTAGGAGAAAATTTGCCAAATGTTACCCATGGGTGATACTGGCCTAGAGCAAGTTGACTCGAGGGAAGCCGTGTTGCAACTTAGAGTAACGTCTGACTAGCTCACTCAAGCTCTGTGTGTTTTACCTTGCACATAGCCTAGGAGATAAACAGCTCTCAGAAATAATCCTGGCTGACACACGTACCTCCCAAGAGTGATAGATGATAACTTTATTCTTTTGAGTTTCTTAGGAACATGACGACCTCCTCAGGAAGAACATCTATGCCGGCATCCATCATCGATGACAACTGAAAGACCTGGTGTGATGTCTCCAGTCTCTGATGCCAGATGGTCAATGTTCCTGAGCCCCCTCACAGCCCACTAGTCCCTATAGAACTGCCACAGATTATGTTTAAGATGGTCTCTGGGACATGAGTCCATCATCTTCCGATTGTGCTAGCTAATCGAGTAAATCCCTTTCCTCACCATCGACTCATCTTGTGATTGATTGGCTTCAAGGTTGCAGCAAGCAGAAGGAGCCTTTGCTCGGTTACACGGGCAGGGATTAGCAGCGATTATTAATTTCTTCTTTACACCTTTCTCAATTTCTCACGTTTTTTAAAAGCACATTCACTTCACCAGGAGAAAACCAGCAGCAATTGTGAGTCTCAACAAAAGGTGGAGAGATGACAGTGTGCACCCCTATCCCTCCTGGCCCCAGGAGGGCTGGAGGGAGAACAGTGGGCAGTGCAGGCAGCCCTGAACCTGCTTGTCCTAGGGTCTCCTTCCCCAGAGCCTTTCAGGTGTCCACCAGGCCCCACCAGTGTGGCTGCGGAGCTCCTGCTGCAGGTGGCCCCCATTAGGGTGAAGTCTAGCTGAGTGGTGGCCTCTGAGTGACCAGCAGGACCTGCTTTGTGATCTTGGTCACAGGTGGGCAGGACCGAGAGGGTTGGTAGCTCAGTTGGAGAGGGGTGGTGGGAGGCTGGACAGGGGCTGGGGCAAAGTAGAGCAGGGGCCTGGGAGGGAGTCCCAGCAAAGGAACCAAGGGCTGGCCAAGGGGTGGGGCTATGTCTGAGAGATGCTGAGGAGCACAGGGGGGTCACTGGGGCTCAGGGAAGCTGCCCAGGGCTGACAGTGACAAGAGTCTCCCTCAAGGTCACACAAGGCCCCTGACCCTGTGGCCTTCAACCCAGCTCCAAGGCCAAGGGGATCCTTTCTTAGAGAATGTGAAAGGACCAGAGCACTCTGGGGCTCTAAGTGTTTCAAAGTCTTTATTAATATGCTCCAAGTGCAGAGCGCCCATGCCATCAGGGACCAGCCACCTGTGCTGATTAGGAGCACCTTCTTTATCCCCAGTGACCAAACGAGGCCAGAGCTAGAATGTCCTTCCCCAGTCTTCCCAGGGGTTCTCACCTTGGCACCCTGGGTGTGGGTGGGGGTGGTGACAATTCTTCAGTCTGTGGCATGTTCTGCCCCCTTAAATGGCAGTGCTCTCCCCCGTTTACCGGAACAGCCCAAAGAGCCTCCACACATTTCCCAAAACCCGGGAGACACTGCGCCTCCCAGGGCAGGGTGAGAACCTGGCCAAGCTCAGCAGGTAGAAACTCCAGGAACACTTTTCCTGACCCTCAGTTCCACACCAGGTGTACTTGCTAGCTGAAGGAGGGCATTGGTGACACTTTTTGCACCTCCAACTCCCCATATGACATGGGGACAATGCTGCTCCCAGGGTGAGGATTCTGTGCCGTTGAATGAGATCAGTGCACGTGCAGCAGGCAGTGCAGCGGTAGTTGTCAAGGTGAGTAGAATCAACACAGGGAGGGCAGATATGGAGACACGACTGCACCTGCTCCTCCAACTCACCTAAGGATAAAATGTGGTAAAATTCATGCCTTCCCACTCATCTAAAATACCAGCGCCCACCTTGAGCCCTTATCCTGTCCTCCCCACAGCCCTGTGAACTCTACTCTGGGCCATTCATGGGACCAGGGAGTTCTGGGACTCAGGGCCAAGGTTTTCCCTGAGATTTCACATCTGGGTGGTGGTTAGGGAGGTCTCTGCTCCCTTCTGCTCTGTGCTTGATGCAGGACACCTGGGGCAGCCCTGAGCTGGACCATCAGTGATCTGAGGCTGTTCTTCATTCTGCTGGGCTGACAAGGAGACCTGCATCTGGCAAGCTCAGCCATCTGCGCAGGGGTGGAAATCCCCGTCAGCAAAATGCCAGGGCTGCCAGTGCCATTCTCTGCTTGACGCCTCAGCTCTCCTGGGCACCGCCATCTTGCATGAACTTTGCCCTCACTCCCTAGTGGAAGAGCCCATGGCCACGGTTCCTACTGGCTGAAGGCAAAGGCACCGAGGGCAGCCAATAGGTAAGGGAGGCCTGAGGAGTGAGTCCTGTTGGTGTTGAGCATCTCTGGGCCCTGGCTGGACAGACAGGTGCACGAGAGGGCAATGGTGTTCCTGGGCCAGGCTGCTGAGAGGCGGAGTGAGTCAGTGACTGGAACCCCCACCTGGGCTCCCGGGTGTGTCTTTGCATCTGTGCCTCTCCCTGGTGAGGAAAGCTCACACCCTCTGCACCACCCTCATACCTCACCCCTCCCTGCCACATCCCTGTACATTCCAGAGTGGTGAGAGCTCAAGGAGGGGAGAGTGAGGGACGGGGGAGCCCTGACAACCCCTTGTCCCTCACCCCTAATTAGAAACATGTGCTCTGGCTCAACCCTCAACATGGCCTCCACTGGGTCCCAAGAAACCCCTTTCTCCCTCCGCCCCCAACCCTAATCCATCAGAGAGATGTGCAGTGCCACCTCTGCACCTCCTTCCTCCACGGAGGTCTCCAAAGCCCCCCAGTAGGTGCTGCCCATGCCACTGCCCTCAGCCCAGGGCACACATCTGAGCTGGAGAGGCATGCAGACCTCTCCTCCGTGCTGGGGTCGGGGAGTAAGAAACAAAATCCCACGCTCCCCTCTTGCTCTATGCCAAGATCATTTCCGTTACCCTGAGATGGGGTGAGGGGATGTTGGGGGTACAGTGGGACTCTGGGGGGCCTTGCCCTGCCCAGGACCTCGTCTTCGGGGGTCTGGCCCTCACCTGGCCTGCCCCAGGTCACCAGCTGTAGCAGTGGCACTTACATCTGTCCCAAGGTCTGGAGAGGGGAGAACCGGGCAGCCTTACACCCTGGTGGGGACTCTCATGCTTTCTTTCTTTCTTGAAGAAACACGAAACCCTCAAGATTCATGTACTGTGTGATGGAGAGAAACAAATACCAAATGTTCCCCCAAAAAGACAATGTATTTTGTACTTTGTAAAGTGTTAATTAAAACGGAGAAAAATATCATGTTGGCTGAGGACGTCTGATTTTGTGCTGCTCCAGGGCCACATCTCATCTCTTTCCTTCTCCATTCCATGGTCGAGGAACATGGCCAGGGGCTGGGAGGAAGGCAGAACAACCTTCCCGTTCACACCCAGCATCTGAGAGAGGGCACATCCCCAGAGCGAGAGGGGCTGTATTAGTTACCTGATGCAGGGTAACGAGTTGCCCCAAACACAATGGATTAAAATGATTGTTTACATGTCACCGTTCCTGTAGGTTAGGAATTCGAGAGCAGTTTGAGCAGTTGTGTCAGGGTCCCTCAGGAGGCTGCGATCATCTCAAGTCCTGGCTGGGACTGCAGGATCTACTTCCCAGATGGTTTATTCACAGGGCTGGCAAGTTGGGCTCAGCTGTTGGCAGGGAGCCTGTTCCTCTCCACATGAGTCTCCCCATGGGGCTGCTTGAGTGACCTCACAATACGGTGCCCGGCTTCCCCCAGAGCAAGGGATTCAAGGGCCAGTATAGGAGCCAAAATGGTTTTTTGGCCCCGAGCCTCAGAATTCACATGCCTCTGCCTCCACCGTACTCTGTGAGGATACAGCCCCGCTCTGATTTGACACAGGAGGAGAACACAAAACGGTGTGAAACCAAGAGGGCAAGATCACTGGGGCCATCTTGGAGACCGACTGCTATGCCCATCCATCCTCCCAAACATCTGGCTTAGGTGGGCCTGGGGGTCAGGGGGCCTGCGGGCAGGACAGGGCCTTGCTGGTGGCAGGCAGAGGATCAGGGGCTGGATTCCGGGCCACAGGGCCTCTGGCCCAAGTCTGGAGCCCTACTGTGGATGTCACACCCCCAGGGAGGTCCCTGGTGCTAGAAGCCCAGGAGGTGATGCCTCTCGACAAGATACCCTGGGGGCACGAGGGAGGGCTCCATGCCCAGCGTCCCTCCTACAAGGGCTCTGGCATTTGGTTCCTGCCCTTTTGGCAAGTAGGCACTGGGGATGCCCAGGCAGGACAGAGGTCTTGGACCTTGGACACCCTTCACTGCCCCTCTCTGACATTTTCCACGGAGGGCCTGTGTGACCAGGGCAGGGCTGAAGACCTGAGCCTGCACTGAACCCCACCAACCTCCATCCCCACCCGCCTCACTCCCGCCCGCAGGACAAGCAGACCTGGTGTCTGAAGGGAGTGACAATGGGGCTGAAGCTCTCTCACCACCCTGAGCCCAAGAAAGTTCTGGATGCTGTGAATGCTTTCCCTTCTGGGTTACTCAGACTACGCCCCCCTCCTTCATTCAGAGACCCCATTGGAGCTAGGACATCCACAGTGACTCTTGATGTCCCCCAAACTCTCAAAAGTTACAAAGGCCTCCAGAGCCCGACCTCCCTTTCCCACCACTCACTCACAGTCGCTGTCACTCAGGCGGTGCTGGACCTTGTGCCAGGTGCTGGGGACCCCGAGGAACCTGCTGTGGCCCCTGCACCTGAGTCTCTCTAGGAAGTGAGAAGACAGGGAAAGGAGCTATTCCAGGGAGTGCAGGGCCAGGCTAGACCACAAGGGTGTGCTGTGCCCAGGGGTAGGGAATGACCACTGTCCAGCAGTAGGGGGCAGACCAAGAAGCCAGGACATTAGGGTTGAGCTTGGTAAGATGGGGACCCAGCAGAGGGAGGAGCAAAGGCGCAGAGGGTGAGAGGGAACCTTGGCTGGAATGGAGGAGTGTGGCGGGGGAGGGAGGAATGGATGGGGCAGGTAAGGGTTGAGGCTGAAATGCAAGGTGGGTGCTCAGGTCCGCCAGGGGCCTCACCCTCCTACAGGCCATGGGGAGCCACTGAGGACTTCCACGCAGGGGACAAAACTTAGCATCTGAGTGGGGGTCTGCGTTATGAAGAGGGCTGATAGGAGGAGGGAAAGGGTACTGCCAGGGTCCTGGCCTCAGTTCTCAGGAGGGGTCCCTGGCTGGTTCAAGTGTCTTCTGTGTGCAGAGTTGGGGTGGTGGGGGCAGTGGCGCATGCAGGGAACCAGCAGATGTCCAGCCAACCCTCAGAATCATGACTTTGCCTCCCCGCCCCCAACCAGGGCATAATTCCTCCTGGACCAGCTCTGGCTGCTTCTTGGCAGGTTCTCACCGCAGCTCACATTCGGATCCCCAGGGGGGTTACCCATGCCAGGACTCCACCCCCAAGAGTCTGATTCAGTTTCTCTTGGATAAAATAACGGTTTAAATCTTCCCCCATCCTCTCTCAAAAGGTAACGTAAGGAACTGGGCCACAGGAGGAAAGAGCAGCATCTGTGGTCACATGGCCCCCCTGGTTTTATCATGTGACATTCCACTGGGGGGGCGGGGGGGCTCATGATGGTGAAAACGAGCTCTCCAAAGGGAATGTGTGAGATGAGATGGTGGGGGTAGTTGTACCACATAGACAATACACTAAAACCACTGAACTGTACACTTTAAAATGGTCTTAAGTTATGTGACCCACATGTCAATGTTTTAAAAATATCGATGTCATAGAAAAAGCAACAGGAATGGATGCTGGGCGTGAAGGATGGCCAAGAAAGAATGTGAGTTATTCTGACACTCTTGAGGGTTAAAGGAAGTCCCTATCAACATGGCAGAGGCAGCACAGAGAACGAGGAGGAGGACGGAGGCAAGAACCCGGAGCTCCCACGTCACAAATGTTGATGGGGGAGCACCTCATTTGAGCTGTTTTTCCAGGAGCTCTGGACCTGAGCTGACCCAGCGGGAAGCTGTGCAGCATCAGCGAGACCCAGGCCCATCTGCCACCTTGATGAGCATGGGGCACCGGGAGGGTCCTGATGTCCAGGGAGAACCTCAGAGAGCAGGCAGAGCCTCTGAGGAGCCTGTAGGGAACAGCCCGTGTTGTCTTCAGGGCAATTAATACTCGGTGTTTTGGACTCAAGATCACTGAGCGTGTCATGAATTACGTGGTAAAAGTGTCCAAACTTAAAAAATTAAATGAAGGCCCCAGTGATCCCACTCCTTAGGTATACACTCGAGAAAACTGAGAAGACGTTCATACAGACACTTGTATGTGCATGATCCAAAAAAATAAAACGCTGGGCCAACGTAAAACTCATACATGAAGTTCTGGCATTATTCATAATTGCCAAAAATTGGAACCACCCAAATGTCCACCAACTGTTGAATACGGTACATCAAAACAATCAATCAGTAACCTCCCAGATGATTCTATCATACAGGCACGGTTGTGAGGCCCAGGGTGAGGCGTAGAATCTGCCCAAAGGAATCCCCTCATGAACAAGGCCTCCTTCGGCTGCTCTGGGGGCAGGCGACGTCGTCTTGATTTCCTAGTTTGAGGCCAGACTCATTAGATGCAGCCTGCCACCCGATGCACCAGCTGGAATGAACGCGTCCTTCTCACCACTGCATCCCCTGCACATGGCAACTCCTGGCGTACAGTCAGACAGGAACAGGGACCCAATCAGGCCTTTGCTTCATCTTCAGTGTTCTCCCGCTGTAATGAGGGTGGATGACTTAGCTGTGGAACAGCTTCCGGTCATGAGCCTGAGCCTGTTCAGTTTCCGTCTCTGAGGGTGGACTCACACGGGCCATTTTTCTGTTGGGCACAGATTCCTGTGCTCTTCTCTGGCAACAGCTGGCACCACCCTACCAGAGCGACAGCAAGACCAAGTCTCTCCGCTCCTCATGAGCAGCCCCCACACCAGCTACATCCCACTTGTTTGCCTCCCTAGCAAGACAATGGACTCCTGGTTCGAGGAGGTGACCACACTCTCGGGATTTTTCCTTTTAAACTTGACTGCTCAGCATGCCCTCAGTGTGGCCCCAAGAAAATCACAACGAGAGGGACTCCAAGCACTGTCTCCAGCTCAAGCTCAATCTGGGCTGTTCCGTGTGAAATATCAAGGTTTGTGTGGAAGAAAGGCTGGGCTTCTTGGTCGCCACAGCATGAGCGCCTGAGGGTAGCTGGGTGATGCACCCTGGGAGAGAGAAGGCAAGTGTGGGCTCCTTGGGGGAGGGGATACATTCCTGGGGCTCAATCACAGGGCAGGGCTGGCCCCAGGAGAATGGAGGCCTCACAGAGCCACCCCAGTCCTGGGGGCCACCCCCAAGGCCATCTGAAGTGGTCTCTGGGAAGGTCAGGCAGCATGGTTAGGCCGAGGCACCTGAGCAGCTCCCATGCAGCCCCTGCGGGGACAACGGCCCTCAGAAGGTGTGAGTAAATCTGCTGCTTGCCAGGAGGTGCTGGGACCTGAGCATAATGTGAGAGAGAACAGTGTGGATCTTCAGAAATGCAGCCCGAGTGTCTACCCTGTGCCAGGTGCTCAGCGAGACTGTCACCTGCTGTGCCAAGTCAGAGCACTCTTCCTGCCGTGTGGTGCTCAACGTCTGACTGTGTCACATGAACACAGTGAGTGCACAGTAGGTGTTTCCTGACCTCGTGAAAATGTGAGACAACCACATATTCAAGAAACAAGCATGATCAGGACAGGACTCTCCTGAGTGAGTCAGGGGCGGACCTGACGAAAATGGCAGGCCAAGTGTTTTGGATTCACTGATGTCAGGGTCTGCCTGCCAGCAAGCGGGGCCCCGTCCCCGCCAGAAATCATCATTGAGTGGCAGCCTGTACGCCAGGCATGTGGTCAGGGAACAGAAGACCGAGACCCAGGCCCCTGGGAACGGCTAGCCACTGAGGGAAACTGTGGTGGCCACCGTGTGACGAGAGTCCGTCCACCTTCTCAGGCCACACCTGCCACTCGGGCTCTGCACTGCCCTGCTCTACAGACCCCAATACATGCAGAAGTACAGAGGCTGAGTGTAAGAAGTCAGGACAGCCAGAGGACACGTCGGAGTGGCCCGTGGTCACTGCATTCAGGGTGTCCTCACACACTCGCTGAAGTGACAGGAGTTCGGAGCCTGCAGACAGACTTTTCGCAGGAAAAAAAAGGATAAATTATAGCAACGAAGCTAATGGTGTAGACAGTTTCTGTGTGTTTGGACCTGCCGAGGTCACAGGGAACCAGGAGAGCCAGCGGCAGTGGGAAAGCCCAATGGAAACAGCCCCTGAAACACCAAAGTGCCTCGAAACACTCTGCAGTGGGTTTTTGAAAGATAAATCCTTATTGTATTTAAATTATATATTTCTTTTGATTTTTACAAGTGTTTTTTAAAAATGCTTTTCACAATTTCAAAAGACATTATTAAAATCCAGCCTGCAAAGGAAATACTTAGGCCTGTGTGTGCACACGGTTGCATGCGCACACACACGCTCTATCCGCAGTCTTTCTCTGGAGGGTACATGAGAACCAGAACCGGTGGTGCCTCTGGGACAAGAGACGGGAGACTTAGTTTTCATAAGACAAGTTGTACCAAGCACATATGTTTTGTGTTCAAAAATATCAATAGCTTTGTTTGGAAGAACTGACTTAGTAAACAGTAAGATAAACTACAATTTAAGAAAGAATCCTTTAACTCTGAAATGAGCCTTTTGGTCTAATTGCATCCTCCCCGGTATGAAAACCATTATTTTTCACTTTGGTGGCTGCGGTAAGGCACTCTAAATATTAAATATCCTGCTTTCTTTTAAATGCATGTAAAACATTCCTCCAAACGGGCCTCTGCAAACAGCTCCTGGCACGCCAGCTTTGTCATTTCAAATCTTTCCCCATTGGGAGTAATGTTTTACAGCTCCTATACTGGCCCTTGAATCCCTTGCTCTGGGGGAAGCCGGGCACTGTATTGTGAGGTCACTCAAGCAGCCCCATGGGGAGACCAATGTGGAGAGGAACAGGCTCCCTGCCAACAGCTGAGCCTAACTTGCCAGCCCTGTGAATAAACCATCTGGGAAGTAGATCCTGCAGTCCCAGCCAGGACTTCAGATGATCACAGCCTCCTGAGGGACCCTGACACAACTTCTCAAACTGCTCTCGAATTCCTAACCTACAGGAACGGTGACACGTAAACAATCATTTTAATCCATTGTGTTTTGGGCAACTCGTTACCCTGCATCAGGTAACTAATACAGCCCCTCTCGCTCTGGGGATGTGTCCTCTCTCAGACGCTGGGTGTGAACGGGAAGGTTGTTCTGCCTTCCTCCCAGCCCCTGGCCATGTTCCTCGACCATGGAATGGAGAAGGAAAGAGATGAGATGTGGCCCTGGAGCAGCACAAAATCAGATGCCCTCAGCCAACATGATATTTTTCTCCGTTTTAATTAACACTTTACAAAGTAGAAAATACATTGTCTTTTTGGGGGAACATTTGGTATTTGTTTCTCTCCATCACACAGTACATGAATCTTGAGGGTTTCGTGTTTCTTCAAGAAAGAAAGAAAGCGTGAGGGTCCCCACCAGGGTGTAAGGCTGCCCGGTTCTCCCCTCTCCAGATCTTGGGACAGATGTAAGTGCCACTGCTACAGCTGGTGACCTGGGGCAGGCCAGGTGTGGGCCAGACCCACGAAGATGAGGTCCTGGGCAGGGCAAGGCCCCCCAGAATCCCACTCTACCCCCAACATCCACTCACCCCATCTCAGGATAACGGAAATGATCTTGGCATAGAGCAAGAGGGGGGCGTGGGATTTTGTTTCTTACTCCCCGCCCCCAGCATGGAGCCCACCCTGCTCAGTTCTTCCCTGGACCATTTCCTGAAAAGATAAACTGAGGCAGGGGACAGGGAGATGCACTGGGCTTGGCCTGTGACTTGGGACATCGACTTGGCCTCTTTTTCAAACCCCCTTCCCACCCCTTCTCCAACTTTGCTGGACCCTCTTCAGAGACAAGCCCCAGTAGGCGAGAGGGCACCAGCACCCAAAACCTCTCCCTGTGAACAGTATCCTGAGGACTGCATGCTTCTGAAGAGCCGGCTCAGTCGGCCTAGCCCCTTTGGGCTGCATGGACTGCCAGGCCTCACAGAGCACAGCAGAGCCCCTACTGGGGACACCTCTGCCCCCACCACAGAGCAGAATTACACAGTCAAGTGGGCTGGGGCAGTCCTGCATGCAAGGCCTGCCACACCACCATCAACTCCACATGTGGCCCCCGGGTAAGAATGCTACCGAGGCCTCAAAATACTGGATGGGTCAGTCCCTCAGCTAGGATTTGGGCTCTACACACATGGGCTCGCACACACACTAATGTGGATGACATGGTACATGCTCACACATACATGTGTGTATATGAACACACGTGTGGCCATCCACTGAACACTGTCCTGCCCCCAGGGCAGGGACCACCCTGCACTCCTGACTCTCACAGCCTCCCACCACCTTGAAGCAAGAGCCACAAACTCCCTCACCACCAGGCTGCCCACAGACGCCAGGGGCCGGGCCAGAGGCTCCTACCTCCACTCCGGTCGCTCCTGGTGCCGCCAGCCTCAAGGACAGAGGCTGCCTCAGCCACCAGTTCCTGCCTTTACCTTCCCGAGAGAACAGGCGTCATGGGACGGTTGGACATCAAAGCTGAAGGTATGGAAAGGGGATGAGAGACAGTTAAGCTTGTCCTTTTGCTGCCTCTAATTTGAAAATGAAAGAAAGAAAAGAGCTGGATAGGTCTGAGAGGTGGGAAGGGGTCTCTCCTTTAGCAAGGCTCCACTCCCCTCAGGACAGCCCCGCCACTCTTCCCAAGCCTGCCCTCTGCTGGGCTGACCATCATCCACCACCCTGGTTTCTCCCTTCCCAGGAGGCCTCTGTGAATGGAGGGCTGCTGCCCCTCCCTCAGCACAGTATCCAGGAACCTGAAAGGCCAAAACTCATTTCTTACCACTGCTGGGAGACTCCGTCATCCTCCTGCAGGCTCTGCTCATGAAGCAACACCAACTTCATTCTTCCACGAATGTGACAGCATTGACTGTCTGCTCCCTGCCCTGGCATACAGTAGGCACAGATATATTGGGGGTATTTTCTTCCTACCCCTGTCCAGTGTCCACTCAGAGATTGGCATCAAAACTTCCTCAGTCACGTGGCTGGAGTGCTCTGCTCTCATGTGAGTGCTCCCCAAGGCCCCTCTCTTAGCTGGGGCCGGCAAGGGCCCTAGTTGTCCCCACATCCAGATCCAGAGGTTCAGAAAGGCGGCCCAGGGTGGCCGTGGGACTCCTAAAGTTCTTCTAGGGAAATGCTGCCAGGTGGGTGGGCCGGTTCGTCTTTGATTATCAGGCAAATGGGGCCTTGGCTTGGGGTGGGAGTCTGGCCCTTCCTATCTCCCCAGAGCCTTCTCTCCTGACCTCCATGGCCTCCTCTGTCCCCTCAGAGGGGACAAGGAATACAAGACCATTCATCTTCTCTTAAACACTACACTGGTCCCCGAGGCCATGCTTCCTGGTGGGAGAGGCCAGAGTGGGCAGCTCTGGGTCACCTGGATCCCTCCTTCCCCTCAAGGGGCTTGTGGCCTGGAGTTGGTGGGAGGGGGAGAATGCTGATTCTTGGGGGGCTCTGGACCCCCTGAATCTTGGAGAGGAGAGGTCTGCATGCCTCTCCAGCTCAGATGTGTGCCCTGGGCTGAGGGCAGTGGCATGGGCAGCACCTGCTGGGGGACATTGGAGACCCCCGTGGAGGAAGGGTGTGCACAGGTGGCACTGCACATCTCTCTGATGGATTAGGGCTGGGGGCTGATGGAGAAAGGGGTTTCTTGGGAACCAGTGGAGGCCATACTGAGGGTTGAGCCAGAGCACATGTTTCTAATTGGGGGTGAGGGACAAGGGGTGGCCAGGGCTCCCCCGTCCCTCACTCTCCCCTCCTTGAGCTCTCACCACTCTGGAATGTACAGGGATGTGGCAGGGAGGGGTGAGGTATGAGGGTGGTGCAGAGGGTGTGAGCTTTCCTCACCAGGGAGAGGCACAGATGCAAAGACACACCCGGGAGCCCAGGTGGGGGCTCCAGTCACTGACTCACTCCGCCTCTCAGCAGCCTGGCCCAGGAACACCATTGCCCTCTCGTGCACCTGTCTGTCCAGCCAGGGCCCAGAGATGCTCAACACCAACAGGACTCACTCCTCAGGCCTCCCTTACCTATTGGCTGCCCTCGGTGCCTTTGCCTTCAGCCAGTAGGAACCGTGGCCATGGGCTCTTCCACTAGGGAGTGAGGGCAAAGTTCATGCAAGATGGCGGTGCCCAGGAGAGCTGAGGCGTCAAGCAGAGAATGGCACTGGCAGCCCTGGCATTTTGCTGACGGGGATTTCCACCCCTGCGCAGATGGCTGAGCTTGCCAGATGCAGGTCTCCTTGTCAGCCCAGCAGAATGAAGAACAGCCTCAGATCACTGATGGTCCAGCTCAGGGCTGCCCCAGGTGTCCTGCATCAAGCACAGAGCAGAAGGGAGCAGGGACCTCCTGAACCACCATCCAGATGAGAAATCTCAGGGAAAACCTTGGCCCTGAGTCCCAGAACTTCCTGGTGCCATGAATGGCCCAGAGTAGAGTTCACAGAACTGTGGGGAGGACAGGATAGGGGCTCAAGGTTGGCGCTGGTATTTTAGATGAGTGGGAAGGCATGAATTTTACATTTTATCCTTAAGAGAGTTGGAGGAGCAGGTGCAGTCGTGTCTCCATATATGCCCTCCCTGTGTTGATTCTACTCACCTTGACAACTACCGCTGCACTGCCTGCTCCATGTGCACTGATCTCATTCAACGGCACAGAATACCCACCCTGAGAGCAGCATTGTCCCCATGTCATATGGGGAATTGAAGGTGCAAAAAGTGTCACCAATGCCCTCCTTCAGCTAGCAAATACAACTGGTGTGGAACTGAGGGTCAGGAAAAGTGTTCCTGGAGTTTCTACCTGCTGAGCTTGGCCAAGTTCTCACTCTGCCCTGGGCGTCACGGTGTCTCCCGGGTTTTGGGAAATGTGTGGAGGCTTTTTGGGCTGAGCCAGCGAACGGGGGACACCACTGTCATTTAAGGGGGCAGAACATGCCACAGACTGAAGAATTGTCGCCACTCCAACCCACACCCAGGGTTCCGAGGTGAGAACCCCTGGGAAGACAGGGGAAGGACATTCTAGCTCTGGCCTCGCTAGGTCACTGGGGATAAAGGAGGTGCTCCTAATCAGCACAGGTGGCTGGTCCCTGAGGGTATGGGCACTCTGCACTTGGAGCATATTAATAAAGACTTTGAAACACTTAGAGCCCCAGAGTGCTCTGGTCCTTTCACATTCTCTAAGAAAGGATCCCCTTGGCCTTGGAGCTGGGTTGAAGGCCACAGGGTCAGGGGCCTTGTGTGACCTTGAGGGAGACTCTTGTCACTGTCAGCCCTGGGCAGCTTCCCTGAGCCCCAATGACCCCCCTGTGCTCCTCAGCATCTCTCAGACATAGCCGTGCCCCTTGGCCAACCCTTGGTTCCTTTGCTGGGACTCCCTCCCACGTCCCTGCACTCCTTTGCTCTAGCCCCTATCGAGCCTCTCACCACCCCTCTCCAACTGAGCTACCAACCTTCCTCGGTCCTGCCCACCTGTGACCAAGATCACAAAGCAGGTCCTGCTGGTCACTCAGAGGCCACCACTCATCTAGGCTTCACCCTGATGGGGGCCACCTGCAGCAGGAGCTCCGCAGCCACACTGGTGGGGCCTGGTGGACACCTGAAAGGCTCTGGGGAAGGAGACCCTGGGACAAGCAGGTTCAGGGCTGCCTGCACTGCCCACTGTTCTCCCTGCAGCCCTCCTGGGGCCAGGAGGGATAGGGGTGCACACTCTCATCTCTCCACCTTTTGTTGTGACTCACAATTGCTTCTGGTTTTCTCCTGGTGAAGTGAATGTGCTTCTAAAAAATGTGAGAAAGTGAGAAAGGTGTAAAGAAGAAATTAATAATCACTGCTAATCCCTGCCCGTGTAATCGAGCAAAGGCTCCTTCTGCTTGCTGCAACCTTGAAGCCAATCAATCACATGATGAGTCGGTGGTCAGGAAAGGGATTTACTCGATTAGCTAGCAAAATTGGAAGATGATGGACTCATGTCCCAGAGACCATCTTAAACAAGTACATAATCTGTGGCAGTTCTATAGGGACTAGTGGGCTGTGAGGGGGCTCAGGAACATTGACCATCTGGCATCAGAGACTGGAGACATCACACCAGGTCTTTCAGTTGTCATCGATGATGGATGCCGGCATAGATGTTCTTCCTGAGGAGGTCGTCATGTTCCTAAGAAACTCAAAAGAATAAAGTTATCATCTATCACTCTTGGGTGGTATGTGTGTCAGCCAGGATTATTTCCGAGAGCTATTTATCTCCTAGGCTATGTGCAAGGTAAAACACACAGAGCTTGAGTGAGCTAGTCAGACGTTACTCTAAGTTGCAACACGGCTTCCCTCGAGTCAACTTGCTCTAGGCCAGTATCACCCATGGGTAACATTTGGCAAATTTTCTCCTAGGCCCTGCTGCATTTGTGCTTTCACTTCTTGTTTTCCTCATTCACATTAATTCGTAAGCATTTTCTGAAGTCAGCACAAACATTTTTTCCGCTGTATTGAGGTATGATTAACAAAGAAAAGTTGTATATATTGAAGCTGTACAATGTGATGAT
Source organism: Diceros bicornis minor (assembly GCF_020826845.1). NCBI lineage: Eukaryota > Metazoa > Chordata > Mammalia > Perissodactyla > Rhinocerotidae > Diceros > Diceros bicornis. Next base: position 323,677 of record NW_026690880.1, on the reverse strand, counting down.
TTGATGTATGTAGACATTGTGAAATGAATACCACAATCAAGCTAACAAACAGTTCCGTCACCTCCTGTAATAACTCCCCCTCTTTTTAATGCTAAGAACTCTTAAGATCAATTCTTTTGAGTATAAAATGCATTATTATTAACTCTGTTCACCTCGTTCTGTATTAGATCTTGAGAACATCCTCATGTTATAATGAAAGTTTGTACCTTTTGACCAACATCTCCCATTCCCCTCTCAACCACCAACCTCCATCCCTGGTAGCCACATTCCACTCTCTGTTTCCATGAGTTTGACGTTTTCAGATTCCACATGTAAATGAGATCATGCAGTGATTGTCTTTCTATGTCTGACTTATTTCGCTTAGCATAATATCCTCCAAGATCAACCGTGTTGTCAAAAAAGACAGGATATCTCTCATATTTAAAGCTGGATAATATTTAATTGTAGATACATGTAATGTTTCTTAATCCATTGATCCATCAGCAGACACTTAGGTTGTGTCCATATCTTGGCTATTGTTGTCACCAACTAACTGCCCCGAGTAATTCAAAGGCAGTTTCGAAAGCAGTTCACTGTTTCTTTTTTGTTGTTTTGGTGAGGAAGTTTAGCCCTGACCTAGCATCTGTAGCCAATCTTCCTCTTTATGCTGAGGAAGATTGGCCCAGAGCTAACATCTGTGCCCATCTTCCTCCGTTTGATATGTGGGACGCCTGCCACGGCATGGCTTGATGAGTGGTGCATAGGTCGGCGCCAGGGATCCGAACCTGTGAACCCCAGGCTGTTGAAGCGGTGCGCCCAAACCCAACCACTATGCCACCAGGCCGGCCCCTTAACTCTTTCTCAAAGTTGTTTCTCAGTTACATTAAGAGACGCAATCACCAACCACCCTGAACCAGTCCAAACCCCACTGCAAAAGCAACGTCTGCACAGATGGGCCAAGAAGTGTCCAAAGTTACTTTTGCTTCATTTTAATGTTAAGATCTCCACACCAGGAGGAGCTTAAGCCTTATTAGCATAACATGAAAGGTAGGGGAATGCATGTTTTCAAACTACTCCTGGGATAGCTTGTACCCACCTCTATACGTGATGATGAAACTTTCCTTTTGAATAATTATTCCCTACCAAAAATAAAAGACACTTGTTTTCCCTTGCTGAGAGGGCCACAGCTTTGGAAGTGATTCCCTATGGTCCCCTTATTTGCTGCAAATCTGTTGTACTTTGTGTGAGAACTACTTCTAGTAAATGCTTTGATTTCAACTCACCAAATAGGGAACTCATTTTGGTTCGGTAACATTGTGACAAATGCTGCAGTGAACATGGGAGGACAGATATCACTTGAAGATACTGATTTCATTTCCTTCGGAACTATACCCTGTAGTGGGATTGCTTCATCACATGCGAGTTCCATTGGTAATCTTCTGAGAAACTCTGATCTTTAATCTTTGAGAAACACTGTTTTCCATACCGGCTGTACCAACAAAAATCAATTCCAGGTGAATTTGAAATCTAAACGGGGGTTTTTACAATAACTTCTCTAGTAGATACCTTAGGAAAACAGTCTCAAGATCTTGGGGCACGCAAAGATTTCGCAGAACACAAAGAATAGTAAACATAAGGAACAAAAAGATAAACAGGAAATTATTAAAAATGAGAACTGTCAGTGAAAAGAAACTTTTAAGATAGGAAAAAGGGCAGGTACAAAAGGGATAAACACTTGCCATGTATTTATCTGACACAAACTCTCATATAGGATATTTAACTAACTCGCCTAAATTTATAAAAATATTACAGACAATCCACCAGAAAAAAAGGGCCGATTTTACAAGGCACTTCAAAAAAAACGATAACCAAATGGGAACAATGAAATGGAAAAGGGCTCCACGTTATTACTCAGGAGGAAAATGCAAATTAAGACCACAATGAGCTACCACTACACATACACCAACACGGTTCAAATCAAACCTCTGACGGCACCAAGCGTTGGTGGAGATGCGGAGCAACTGGAACTTTTATACACAGCTGGGAGTGCAAACTGTTTAATCCACTTTGAAACTCTTTGGTAGTATCTCCTAAAGGTGGACGTACACATACTCTATAACCCAACAATTCCACGCTTAGGTATATACCCAACACAGATATGTTCATATGTTTACCAAAAGATGTACAAGTTGTCCAGAGCAGCATTTTTTGGCATATCATCAAATTGTAGACAACTCATCCCGCATCAGTAGTGGAATGGATAAATAAAATGGGTTATATGTTTTATAGTGGAATACTATACAGAAATAAAAACTAAATACAGCCACATTCAAGAATATTGATGAATCTTACAAGCAAAATGAAAGAAGCCAGACACCAAAGAAGACACTCTGTATGATTCCATTTAAATAAAGTTCAAAGACAAGAAAAACAAATTCAGAAGTTAGAATATTGGTTCCCCTTGGGGGAGAGAGGTCAGTGACCTGAGAGGGGCACATAAGAGGGCCGTTGGAGGGCTAGTCATGTTCTATTTTTTGTGGGTACTGGTTAGCGGTTGTGTTCCCTTTGGATAATTCACAGATCAATGCAAGTATGATTTCTGTACTTGCTGGTATGTATGCTATGCTCCAACTTGCAAATCCAATCTCATGATTATAAACTTTTTTACTGATTAGTCCCAAAGTATACGTGTTAGTGAGAGACTCCAGACTTATGGGTCTACATTCATATCCTGGATGGAACCTCTTCCTACCTCAGAGACCCTGGCCATGAGATTAACTCTCTGGGATTTAGTTTCTTCATTTGTAAAATGGGTTACTTTTGGAACCTCTCTCTTACTCAGTGAGACAATTAACTCCTTGCTGGCACAGCGCAAGAACTCCATAAATAATGGCTCTTGTAGTTGTTCTTGCCATCCTTAAGTCTTTGGGCTGGGGAGCTGGTGGACGATGGCCTGTGGCGGAGGAGGATCCTCCGCCAGGAGCAGGATCGGGATCCAGTCAAGACACATGCTCCAGGTGAGGGTGAGGGGACAGAGCAGAGCTGATGCTGAGGTGCAGGAGGAAGGGTCAAAGGCCTGGGGCTCCTCCTTCCTTCCCCATCTCGGTTCCTGTCCCTCTATAAATACAGGAGGTTAACTAACCGGGTGATCTCTAGCTGGTTAGTCCTTCCATCGAGGACATTGGAGAGTCGGAAGGGTGATGGAAATGCCATGAAAAGGCAAAAACGAATTTTCCAGTTTGATCCACACTCAAACCCAAAGGACCAGTCCTGGCAGTTAGGGGAGGTGGATATAGTGGTGGGATTATGGGTCCTGTCTATTTTCTTCATTGTACTTTTTTCTATTTGGGACAGGAGCCACCTGAGCCAAGGAGCCGCATGAGTGGCTGAGGCCCCTGGGGTGGTCCCCTTATCTGAAGACTCCACATGAAAGGGTACCCTTGGACCGGGAAAGCAGAGAATTGCCCTCTGTGGATGAGATGGTGTGGAACTCCCTGGGCTCAGGGGTGCTCTGTCCACCCTGCTAAAGCCCCTCCATGAGGGACATCCCTGCATTTGATGGCTTGCAGGGGGACCACACCAAGAGGAGGGGGCTCAAGCTGTCAGTGCCCGGCCTCCAGGAGCCAGTGACCTTACACTCGATTCCCCCTCACCTGAATCAGCCCCCAGCCCCTCCTGAGTGGAGTCCCATCTTCCCAGCCTGGCCCATTAGAACCTGAAGCCCCCTGAGATGTTCATCCTGGAGAGGGGACAGTCCCTTGGTGTGGCCCTTGTCACTTCCAAGGTGTCTGCCTCTCCCAGCCACCGGGGTCTGACCTCTCCCTAGGGGAGTCTGAGTCTCATAAGCTGCACCTCAGCCCTCTCCCAGCTGGCAACATGTGTGCACACCATACCCACATCCTGCTCCACCGAGCCGTGCACACTGCAGTGTGCACAATCCGTGCACTCAGCCTTGTTTGCAGTAAAGGTTTGTCCTGCACAGGGAAGCAGGGGTGGATGGTGAGGAGAGAAGGGACATGTGAAATGCACCTAGAGCGGGGAAGAGTGAGGTGACCTGAGGACACTGGGAGGGGTGCGGGCAGGACCAAGGGGCCTTGTGGTCTGCCTTCATAATGTGACGGTGGGACCAGCCCTCGCTCTGCACCAGCCTCTGCCCCTCTCACAGCTGGGGCAGGTGCAGAGAAGGTGCAGAGCTGGGTCCCAGGGTGGATTTCACTTGGCCAGGACCATGGAAGGAAAGGGACAGAGCTGCAGGACAGGAGCGTGGGGCTGTCCTGGAGCTCATTGTGTGCAGAGGAAGGAACGACGTGACATAGGGGAAGGAAAGCGAACGTGGAGCAAGGTTGGCAGACTGAGACCCAGTGGGCTGAGGACTCATCAGGGTAGGGAACCTTCAGTGGGTGGGCTGGAGAGACACTGGCGGGTACTGGCTAGAGTGAACTGGCCATAAATGGGGGTGTCGGTCATGGTGGAGATGGTTAAATGCGCAGAGTGATGCCAGGGCAGTGGGTGGTGGGGGTTGAGTGAAGGTGGGCGGAGGACAGGGCCTGAGGTTCCAGGATGCCAGAAAGATCATCTGGGTGGATGCAGGGTGACCAAAAGGGGTCGATTCACAGTGGTGGTGGAGAGACAGACAGTGCGGCCTTACACCCACACCTCGAAGTGCACACACAGGTGAACACACAGACAAACACTCCCCCATCAGTGCACAGGGTGCAGTTTGGCCCACAGGCTCAGTGCAGCTGCTAGATGTGCTGGCCCAGGTAGGCAGCCCACTCTGTGTGGCCACACGACTGCCTCTAAGGCCCCTCCTGCCCTGTGGAGACCCCCACTGAAGAGCTTCATCATCTGTATGTCCTGGTTATTCATCTTGTCTTGGAAGTAAGCAATGCCATGGTCCCTCTCCAGGATGAACCAGCTGTTGATGATGGGTCTCCACGTTGGAAGCGACATGGGTTAGGGCCATGTTGGACTTGTTGGGGGTTCATGCAGTTGGGGAGGGTCTTAATGCCTGAAGGGGGGAGAACAGGGTGGGGCAGGCCCCAGTGCAGGGAGCTGCGAGATCAGGAGGGATGCAGGCTCAGATCCCCAGCAGTACAGAGTAGACGTGTCTGGTGGCTGGCAGGGATGCTGTCCACTCCACGTCTCTCTGCTGGCCTCAGATCACTGCCATCAGCCAAGGCTCCCTGAGGCTTGTTTGGACAAGTACTCCCATATGCTGCAGGGAGCTTAGGAGCAGCTGACCTGAGCTCCAAATTTCTTTACTGGGTCTCTGGGTGGAATAAGCGAAGATGATGGAACTGTATCAGCATGGTGTCGTGTCCCCTGAGGGTGATGACCCTGTGAGGTAGGGGAAGCACAGGTGTCCTGTCCCTGGGGATGGGGCCAGTTTCAGTGAGAAAGGCTCACAGGTGGAGGGCTGCCCAGCAAAGAGTGTGTCTGGGCTCTGGGAAACTGGAGAAAGTCGGTTCGTGGATATGGTGTGGAAAGAACACGAGCTGTGTGTGGGGACCAGCCGAGATGACTGATGGCTCTGAGCAGTAGAGGGAAAACTGTCTCCCTAGGTGATGATCTGAGGTTTTCAAGGGACAGGCGAGGGGGGCTCTATCACATGAGTCCTCATCCAAACTCACAGTCTAGGTGGTCACCTGGCACATTCCTGCAGAAATGCTGCCCCCTGGAAGCCCAGGCCCTCCATGCAGCTGAGCCAGTGGCCACTTACAGATTTTGAATTTCGAGGTGATGATTCCACAAAGGGCACTTTAAACACTTTGCATCCGCTGTGCTTCCTGGACAACAGAAGCCACCTTGGAGCCCTGTTCTGGTGATAGAAGCATCCCAAGGTCTCCAGGGGGTGAGCCCCGACTGTTGAAACCGAAAGGCACCCTCCTCATTCTTCACTCAACCCCCATCCCGCCTCCCCCAACCCAAGGAAGTGCCACTAGCCTATCCATTTGGCCCAACCCCTGCCTGGCCTGGGGTTATGCACCATCTTTACTCAAACAAAATTAAAGGATAGGGTCAATCCTGTAGCCCCTTCCATCACCTCTCATCAGCCTCCACTGCCATGATCTTCTGAACTCACGGACCCCCACGACCTCCCCCACCAATGTCCCCAGGAAGTACCAATGTGGCCCCATAGAATGAACGGTCAGGAGATTGTCCAATGAATCTTACAAACTCCTCCTCCCCCAATCTCAGCCAGGAACACACTCCTTGGTGAAGTCCTCCCATCTCAAGCATGATGAGGCTGCGGGCTGCAGGTGGCAGGACTGTCATCCCTCTTGGGACAAGCTGGTCCATCTGCTGCTCAAGGAGATGGTGAAGGTTGGGCTGAAGACTCCATCTGATTTCTCTTTGTGTTTCCAGAGACCAGGATGTTATAAAACAACACACAGGAAGTGTGGTGGGCAGAGAGAATGATCTACGGAACATTCAACCTCCCGACTAACTCCTCTTGCCTAGGAAGGATGGGAATTTTGGCCTCTCATTAACAGACGTTCAGAATTGCCCCCTCAGGCCTATTCTAAGGACTCATAAAACTCATCTTGCTGACAGCGCCCAACAGGATCCTGAAGAGGCTGTCAGCCTACTGTGGGGAATATCCCGACCATTGCCCCCGCCCATCCCACTTACAGTGCTGAGCCGACAGGTGAGCCTACCTGGTCCCCACCGGCTACAGCAGGATGACAGTGGTACTGTCTGCCCCTTGCCCATTTGCCCACCTGTCCTGGAGACAAGAGACCTCTGTTGTTTGTCTCAACAGAAGCTAGTCCAAAGCTTATATTCCAGGCTCAGAGATCACCAATACCTATCAATCTATTGAATTCCTAGCTCACATGAGAAGTACAAAGACTCCCCTTCCTCAAGCACCCGCAGCACAGGGCTTTTGCAAGATGTGAATGAGGTAAGTTGGGTAAAGTATTTTTCAGAGAACCATCCCAGAATTAGTTCTCAGTACACGATGGTGACTCACTGTTACGTTCGTTACCATCACCATCATCTTTGTTGTGTTGAGTCTGCTAGAAAAACCAGCACATTAATAATGTAGAGGATGTTGGATCAACTTGGCAGGCTGCGACCTGGCCCCAGAGCACAGGTGGGGGGTCAGGCCTGTTTCCAGGACCCCAGGCTCAGGATTGGGGAGCTTGGAAGTGGGAGGGGAAGGAAGAACACACGCATGATGAGCATCTTGAAAACCAAATGACCTTGAAGTTCATTGTGAAGCTGAATGGCAGCACGGCTGATGCCACTTTTCCTCGAGGTTACTGGTCTAGCCCAGGGCTTTCTATACCATTTTCCTCAAAGCTGGAATAAAGGGATGTCTGTAATAAGGGCTTTAGGGAGAAAAATGTAAAAGACTGAAAGAACTGAGCCCAGATGTCTCTAAAATGACTAACATCGGAGTAGATGTGCATAGCTCAAGGAATATGGACTGTGAAGTTGGATGAAATAGGGAAAGAGAGATCAAATGGTTGAGGGAGTTGTGGGAGGCAAACAGCCATGTGTCCCCACACTTGGGTTCACCCTCCCATCTGATCAGCAGAGGAAGCTGACACTGATAGGAAACGTCCTGTAAGATTTCCATAGGAGCTGCCATGGCCCTAAGATCCTGAAGGGGAGGGGCAGGTAATGGGCCCTTTGAGAGGAGAACTCCAAAAGGAATTGGATCCCTCTCAGAACTGGACATGCCCCCAATCCAGATCAAGGAAGGTGTGAGCAAGCAAGAGGAGAGGATGGAGCAATTGTGCATGGAGCTCACAGTGATGGTCAAGTGGATCTAGACCCCATTACCTTAGAGGTGTCCATGTGTGCTTTATTAATCCTGGCCTCATAGGTATCCATCGATCCATCTATCCATCCATCCATCATGCATCCACCCACGATCCATCCATCCAACATTCATTCATCCATTCATCTATCCCTCATCCATCCATCCAACTGTAAACCACACATCCACCCATCCATCCATCCATCCATTCACCCACCCACTCACTATCCTTGCATCAACTACCCTTTCATCCATCCATTCATCATCCAGCCAGCCAGCATCCATCCGACAATTCATTTAATTGAGGAACATGGGATGAACATTATGATGATTATATGTCCAGACTTTCCTTTGTCCTGACACCATTGAAGGCCTCAGGTCCTCTAACCATTACTATTGCCAAACCGTTTGCCCTGAAATCAAGTACAGTTTCATTCTGATAATGAGTACACATTGCATGATATTCCCCAGGTTTTGGGTGTGACCTACCACCAGGATCTGGTTTCCCAGCACCAGCTGTCACCTCACTCCTGGGTCTGCTGGGACTCACTTTCCTTGAGAGGCTGAGAACAACTTTCAGGACTCAATGAGACCAGTCTTTTCAGGGGTAGGGGAGAGGGAGGACCTAGACACGGGCATCTAAGAAGGCAAAGGCAAAGAGAGGGAAACTTGGGTCCTCAGGCCTGGGTGGACAAGACTGAGGCCGGCAAGTTGACCAGCTCCCAGAGAGGGACAGTGGGCATAGGGAGGCAAGTGGGCAGACAGGGGGCAGGAACCTTGTACTGTACAGTTGGGGATGCCTGGAGCCCAGGCCTGAGTGTCAGGGATGTCCAGGTCACATAAGTACCAACAAGAGGCACAGAGGGGTCCCAAGGAGGTGAGGATGTGACGGTCCCTGTGGGAGGATAGTGACTAGGGACTGGGTGGCACCTAGATATTTGCAGACCTCAAACATTGTTCCAACAGCACCATGGATTTTTGAAGTTGATAACACGTTTTGTAACAATGTGTTTGATTTTTAATGGCAACCCCAGCGCAGTAGTCTTGCAAAATATAAACACATAATAGGGACAACAGTCCTCACATTTATAGATGGGCTTAAAATATGCAAAGTTTCTTCCAAAACATGACTTTGGCCTCTGAGGAAACTATGTCTTAGAAAGGCTACCTGACTTGGCTCTAACTTCACCAGGAGTAAGGGGTTAGCAAGGACCCATTGTGGATGGAAATCTGCCCAAGGCCTCACTGAGTTCCCCTCTCCCCTGCTGGGCAGGAAGATGTCCCGCTCTGCCTGGGAGACACCATCAAAGACAGAAGAGAGCAAATTCTGGCCCAAGTCCACCTGGGGTTCTGAACAACAGGACTGAGACCCTAACCCAGTGCAGGTGGCTGACCTGGGACACACACATGCCCACTGCCCAGCCCTCCCAGAGACTCTCAAATGACCTCCACAGTGTGGGTAGGAATAAACTGGGTCCCTCAGCTCACAGCACGAAGAGCAGACTCAGTCCAGCAGTCACAAGGGACAGCTGCAGGGCTGGGTGGGGGACCCTACACCTCCTCCCTGCTTACCTGTCTGGCCCTGGGCTGACCTGGAGATAGGATCCTGCCCCTCCCTCATCTTCATAAAGGCCCCTCATTTTGCCATGTAGATGGTGATTAAATCATTTTGGGGGGGGGATCCTGTGAATTTATGTTCTTAATTCTGCATAATTAGCCATCATTACTCTTGGGTTTGATTTCTTCTGAGAAAGCTTATCTGGAAGGGAGAATGTTATCAGAATGGGAAGCAGTACACCTCTGCATTAAGTGCTAGCAAGATAAAGCAATGGCTTCCTCGTATGTACTCCCTACTCCCATGGTCTTTGCTGCCCCAGCCCCAGGGATCCTGGACCAGTCCCCGTCACTCCAAGCTCCCCTGAGAGAGCTGCTCCTAGTCCAGGATCCAGCTCCAGCCTTGGAGCAGATGTCGCCACCCTGCCCTTTCCTACCAGACATCTTGAACTACAAGCAAAGTGTCCAGCCTGCTCTAAATGTCCCCACCAGTATGCCCATGGCTCCCATTGCAGCCCCCTCACCCCTTGCAGGCTGAATTGATCTCCTTTCCCTCAAATGTACCCAGGCTCCTGTGTTCTGTATTCCCATCAGTGCCCCCAGTGACCCTGGGAGACCACATTGACCTTCATCTCTGCTACCCATACCACCAGGTCTGCTGGCCCCACACACGACCCTAATCCACCTCCTCCCTCTATTACTGCTGCCCTTCCCCCGTTCCAGTATTATGAGTACTGGGGTGACTGCACTGACTGACACACCCTGAGTGGTCTCTGCTTTCCCTGCCCCTCGTTCCTCCTCCATTCTGCTCCCAGAACTTTCTACCAAATGCAAATGGCATCATCTTGCTCCTGTGCATGTGTGGGTGCATCTGTGTGTTTGTGTGCATGTGGGTATGCCTGTCTACACATGTCTCTCTGTGCATGTGTCTTTCTATTTGTATGCATGTGTACACGTGCATATATGTCTTTTGTGCCCACACATATCCGTGTGTATGTGCGTAGACGCATGTGTGCATGTGTGTCTTCTGAGTGTGTGCATGTGCAGAGTTGTGTATGTGTCTCTGTGTGTGCATATTGTGCTGCATATGTGTCTGTGTGTGAGTGCATGTGTAGGTGTGTGTGTCAGGGCATGGCAGGGGGAAGGCTCCAGAACATTCCCACTGCTACCAAGTTCTTGCTCCAAGGGGTGAGTGAATCCAACTTTACCAGACCCCATAACCTTCTGTGAACCCTCCAGCCCCAACCATGCTGCACCCCTACTGGGGTGCATCATGCATATGGTAACCACAAAGCTCAGGGCTCTCTTTTTTGAGACGTCTTCCAGCTGCTGCTGAGGAGGGTCAGCCATCCAGTTGTTGCCCCCTTTCATGGCTCCTCACACACCAATGACTCCATCCATGACTGCTGTAGGCAGGAAGGTATATTTGCATTCTGTGTGCACTGCCCCACCCAGAGGCCCTTGGAATTGTTCATGTCAGAGAGACGGATCCTCACTGATTCTCTTACAACACTGCATGCAATGCCCTTCCCATCCAGTCAAGGGCCTGAACCTGTGAATATGTTAGGTTTCAAGGCAAAGAAACATGAAAGTGCTCATGGATTAAGGGGCTGGTCAGCTCACCTTGAGATGGGAGCCATCCTCGATTGTCCAGGTGGGCCCAGAGTAATCATATTTCTTACAAGTGGAAGAGGGAGGCAGGAGGGTCAGAGGAGAGAAGACGTGAGGACAGAGGCAGAGTCAGAGTGATGTGATGTGAGGAGGACTCTGCTGGACACTGCTGGCCTTGAAGTTGAAGGAGGAGCCCAGGAGCTAAGGGATGCAGTGACCTCTAGAGGCTGGAAAAGGTGAGAAAATGGATCCTCCCCAGAGCCTCCAGAGGGAACCTGCGTGAATTAGAAAAACAACAGTGGTCTGTTGAAATTGGTGATTTGAGCAACACCACTTAGCTGAGTCAAGAAGGCGTCCCGTTGTCCAGTAGACAAGGAGGCAGGGCTGGTCTGCACAGAAAAGGTATAGGAGGTGTGTCTATGTGAAGATACCTGGCCCAGCCCCTGCAGGACCATGTGCAGGAGTTGTTCTCCAGTCTTCAAGTGGGCGTTTCAATGGGTTGTGATTCAGCCTGATGTGGAGAGCACTGCCTCTGTGCTTGAGATTGGCCTGTGTGTGTGTGTGTGTGTGTGTGTGTGTGTAAGTTTCTTAGGACTGTTGTAACAAATCACCACAATGTTGGTGGTTTAAAATAACAGAAACATTCTCTCACGGTTCTGAGACCAAGTGTCTGAAATCAAGGTGTTGTCAGGGAGCTGTGTTAACACAGCGCAGATCCCAATGAATGATACCTGTGGCCTCAGCCCCATGTCTGAAGGCCCAAGGTGGCCTACTGACTGGGCTCTTCCTAGGGTGGGGCTGGGGTGTCCCACTGCCCCCTGCTTCCTGCACATTCTCCAGGCTGATTGTCCAGATATTTGTGAATTCTGTGAACTATAGGATCATCTCCTTGTAGTTTATTTCTGCTTAAATTAGCTAGAGTTTCTTCTGGTATTTGTAGTCAATTACCCTCATTGGTCCAGATGCTCATAAAGAAAAAATTCACCCCTGTGACCCTTGCACTTTGAGATCAATGGCAAAACTAGCTTTCCAGTGTCCTTGGACTGGGTCTGCCAGACAGTAAGACAATGAAACGTACAGCTTGTGAAGGGAAATAGAAAACTCCTGGAAGGTGCATTGAGAGCCTACAAAACTTGTGTGATCCAAAGAATTGCGACAGGGACTCAGACAAGTCCATGAATGAGCATGTTCATTGCAGCATTATTCACAATAGCCAAAGGATGGGAACAACCTAACTGTCTACCAAAGGAAGAATGGATAACCAAAGGTGGTCTCTCCATGCAATGGAATATCATTCAGCCATAAAGAGGAATGAAGTTCTGACACACACTTATAACATGGATGAACCTTCACAACATCATGCTAGGTATTTTCATATTGTAGGATTCCGTTTATAAGAAATGTCCCGAGTCAGCAAATCCATAGAGATAGGGAGTAGATTAGTGTTTGTCAGAGGGTGGGGAAGGGAGGGAGGAGTGAGAAGTGACCGCTAATAGGCATTAGGAAGCTTTATAGGGTGATGAAAGTATTCTGGATTAAGACAGTGGATGGAGGAGGTGTGGCCGGGGGCTGCTCCTCTCAGAAGGGGCAGTGGAGGAGTTGAGTGCAGTTTCTGAACTTGATGTGGAGCAAAAGTGCAGTGATCAGCGACCTTAGCTGGCCTAGTTGCATTTGCAAACCCCACCTATGGCTGGGACCCCTCAAGGCTGACCCCAGCAAGGTTAGGGTTGAGGTCAGTGAGCCCCCACAGGGCCAGCTTCTTGGCTGTGGGTCATTTCCTTCTGCTGAGTTGGATGGCAGGGCCTTTGAAGTGCTGGGCAGACTCAAACTGAGTTCCTCTGGGAGGAGACCAGCGTGACTCCTGCTCCAGATGGTTCTTCCCAACACTTTCGTAACTAGACTTCAGTGGGCAAGCAGCTCATATGTGCAGACCAGTTGCTCCTAGGCATAGTGACCATGAGTGGACATGCACCGCCCTCTTGACCAGCGTGTGAGCAGGAGGAAGTCTGGCATCACCCACCCTGGGAACGACTGAGATGAGGGGGTCTCAGGGGGTGAGTAGCATTGAGAAGGGACAGCTGAGGGGAGGCAGTGACAGTCAGACTGGCCCCAGGACCAGCTGCAGCAGGTCGGGGCTGTGGTTTGATCACTGACCTCCCTCTTCTGAGTGTCCCCTCAGGAGGGACATTTCCTGGACCCGGAGAATCTGCTCCCCAAAGGTGAGCAGGGGCATTTACCTGCACACATGACATGGCAGATGGGCTGTGTTGTCCTCACAGAGCACCGCTCAGAGCCTCTTCACAAGAGAGCTCGCCACTGAGCTGCAAGACCAGCAGCTGGCTGAAGGCCACCGGTGGCAGTGCCCCAGGAGGGAGCACATGGGGAGATTTGGGGAGGAGTGCTGGGCTGCCCTTTCCACTCTGTAGGCTCCTCCAGGGGCAGCCATGGCTCCCACCTCCCTGCTGGGCCAGTGAGGCTCCTGGGAGGGTCTCCTGCCTCTTTGGGCTTCCTTCCCCTTCATATCAGGCATCAGCCCCCACACCCCTCTCGCTCTCCTACACAGCTCAGCAGCCACTTCCCAAGGGACTCAACTGAGTAAGAAACCAAAAAAAGGTAACAGGGGTAGAAAGGGAGAAATAGAAATGTTATGTCTGCAGGAAAGATGAACTCTACATGGTCAAACCCCTTGGGGTCCCAGTGTCTCCATGATGAGCTCTCTGGATGTCATGTGTGTTCCTGGAAAAAAGGCTTTGCTGTATTGCATGTGTAGGGAGTAGCTTGTTCTTGCAGACATAGCGTGAATGTTCCAGTGTGGGAATGAAGAGTGCGGCCAAATGGGGCGGCCACAGAGCCTTCGGCCCCAGCATTTCAAAAGGCAAGCATATGCTTTGGTTCATACTTTTTGAAGCTGAGGGCCAAGTTGTCACTGCTAGAAAAAGTCTCACCCCAAAACTAGAGAGTATGGGTGTTGACACCAAGTAGGTCAAGAAAGGATCGGATGCCCATAGACAGCCCGTGCTAGCAGTGTGTCCTGTCCAGCCAGCAGGCTCAGAGCCCCACATCTTGGCATCTAGGTCCTCAGCCACTGGCAGCAAGTCTGGTATTTCTCAGACCCGACACTCGATCAAGGCCCTGCAAAGATGAGACCCTCAGATATGGAAACCCGTGAACACAATTCCTATAGGGTTATTTTGTCATGTTGTTTTAATAATGCGGCACTTTAGCACCAAAAGTCTGTCTTATTTAAGGACATTTGGGGACAAATATTCTAAAGACTCAATCCATTCCTGAGAACTCCACCCTCTACTTTCCCACGCCTCCTGAGTGGTGCCTGCGATGGGTCTAAAGTATTCCTTAGCATCCTTTTCATCATTGCCCCTCTGGCACCTGCCACAGGCAGACACTCCATAGACGCAGGTGCACTGAATCCAGCCCAGCGTCTCGTCTGGGGTGGGGAAAGACAACAGCAATCAGAAGAATAATAATAAGTGAGCATCGGCACATACTATGTCTCCCTGAGTCCCCCTATCCAGGAGGCACTTGGCCCATGGTCACATAGCTGGTCGGGCCCGTCTGACTCCTAAGGCCCCAGCCTTGGCCCCTGCTTCCTGGGACTTCAGAGAGCACAGAGCTGAATGGGAGTGAATGGGGTCACAGGAAGGGTGCTCTGGTGTTGCTGACACCGGCTAACCCAGCAATAGCTGTCATGCATCTCCAACATCCCCTCTCCTCTCAGGACTCCTTCACCATCCATTTGGTCTCAGTTGTAAAGACGAACTGTGTCTAGTCAGGAGCAATGAATGAGAGATGGAACATGTTATTTTGCCCCCCAAAACATCCTCTGCTCTTTTGGAATCCCTGCAGTGCAACTTGGACCAGCAGGTTTGGGGAGCAGGTAAGCACCCCACTGGTTGCTGGTCTCCTCTTCCATCAGGCCGAGTGGAGGTGTTGGGGACGGGCTGGACAACACGTGGTGTGGGCCAGGGACTCTGACACCCACTGGGGCCTAGGAGCACCCTCCTTCACCGTACATCCACACAGACCAAGGCAAGGAACTGCCCTTGAGGATGGTGTCCAGGTCTTCATGGCTGATTTCTCCTAAATTTTAAATGGCTCCAGGGGCTCAAATCTTCCCCGTGGCCCTCCCATGCCAGGGTGCAGTGTTTTCCAGTCTCATGTCTGCAGCCTGCAGGGCTGCGTTGGGCTCTGGATGGTCACCTGGATGCCACAGCAGCAAGTAAATTCCAGAAGGAGTTGAGGAGCTGTGAGAACCAAGGCTATTTTTGTTCTAACATGTTAATTTTGTAAACGTGTATGAGCTGTGCATTAGACACCAACTTTTAGTCACTCTCATCTGATCTTTCCACATTTTTCTCCCCTCCAGATAACTCTTGTGTTGTCAAGCTACCAGACCATAGTAGTGTGTTTCCTCCTTCCAGGAGAGGTTCCTCGGCTGTGGGGTTCCACCTTGCCTATGGGTTCAGAAGACCAAAAGAGAGATTGTGTTTTGAGTGAGTTATCAGTGTCTCTGCATTCTGCCTTTGTCTTCCCCGGGCGAGGTTGAGCTGAGGCATGTGGAGCATCCCTGGGGCTCAAAGTTCACAGAGACTGGTACCTGACACCTGTCCCAAGGCTCTAAAGGCAGAGACTGGCCAACTCCCAGGTCCTCAGGGCCACAGGGAGCTGTGTGAGGCTGTGCATGCTTCCCAAGCACCAGGCTTGAATGCTGGGAGGAGGCCCAGGCTGAGCTGTCTTCAGGGGGACTCTGCCTATGATGAGAGTGGACCTCAGAGGCCAGGCCTGAAGGGCTGTCACAAGCTGTCAGCTCAGAGCACCATCACCTCTGTCCGGGGCTTGAGGACAGAGACCATCAGCTGGGGGGTGGTCTGAAGACCCACAAAAGCACTTCCTTAGAAATGGGGTAAGCATTTGGACCTCCACTGAGCCCAGTGGGCACCCAAAAGAAGAGTCAAGAAGGATTTTGCTTCTCTGTAACCTTTCCTCTGTGGCCTGTGCTGGCCCCACAGGCTCATTTGGAAACCTGGTACGTGTGGGTGAGGGACAAGTACAGCAGCTGCAGCAGCACTGGTCTTTCCTTCTGTCCTGCTCCCTGCCCAGCTCCTGCCCCTCTGGTAACAGGACTAATGGGGACAGACTCTGTTCTTCTGCTCCCTGGTGTGGGCATAGGCGTGGAATCATGTTTTAAACCTGTCACTTTCCCAGTAAATGACCAGGTTAAGTATCTGAAGAGGTTGGAAGGGACTAACGGCCAGACATAGTTGGGTATGAGCTTGGACTTCTTCCTCTCTTCCTCCTGCAAAACTCACAGTGGTGGTCCCCAGGCTCACTGGCAGAGCCCAGGCAGGAGTCTCTGCAGGCTGGGGTGGGTGTCCACTACTCGCTCAAGGAGAAGGGTGGAAACCAGGTTGGCATCCAGGCAGGGTGAGCCACCAGCCAGATAGCCACCATGGACAGGCTGCTTAGAGCTAATGCCCCAAAGTACGTGATCATAGAGCAGGGCGCCCTTGAAGACTCCAGGGAGGCAAGGCCAGTGTGCGCTTCTCGTTGAGCTTCAGGTGCTGAGAAAGGCAGGTGGATGGCACCCACAGACGCAGATGTGGCAAGAAAAGTGAAGAGTCGAGAGCTGGGCAGGGCAGGGCACACTCAGAACTGCAGGACAAATTCCCTTTGATGCTACTACATGCAAAACAACATGTATCAGTTTCTCTGAGACTAAAACAAGCGAAATCAGACGTTCTGTGCTGCTGCGGCTCCAAAGACTCTCTGAGGCACCGCATGTGAAATGTGGCCTACAAAAGGTTGCTGCTGGCCTTTTGTAGGCCTCTCCAACCAAAAGTGAACTCGGGTCACCCATCATCATAGCTGCCATCCTCGGTGCTTGAGCCCACCTGGGGGACTGTGGGGAGAGGGAGGCACCCCAGAAGACAAGGAGGAAAGAAGGAAATAACTCCACCCTAAATCTTGCAGTTCTGCCCAGAAACCAGTGCTGAAGTGACATTTCCCATGACCGGCTTGCACGTGCAGCCTCCACCCTCATGCCACACACACTCTGGGAAAAGAGGGGGTGTGCGATAGGAAGATCCCTGCTACTTGTTTTAAAACTGATCAAATGTCTTAAAGCACTTAGTGAAGACTAACTAACTGCTCTAAGATTTCTGATGGATTTTTCTCTATAGTTTCAATCTCTTTTGTGAAAAAATTCCTGATTTCATTGAATTGTCTGTTTTCTTGTATTTCATTGAGCTTTTTTATGATAGCTATTTTGAATTCTCTGTCATTAAGGTTATACATTTCTGTGCTTTCAGGATTGATTTCTGGGTGCTTATCGTTTTCCTTTTGGTCTGGAGATTTAATATATTTCTTGGAAATCTTTTCATGTCAGTACATGTGGATCTACCTTATTGTTTCTAATTGCTCTATAATATTCCACAGCATAGAATTACTATAATAGTTTTAGAGTAAAACTGCCATAGAAATAGTGATATTTTTGAAATTTAATTTTTTTTAATAATACATATATTTTAATAACATTTGAGTGTGGGTTTTTTTGTTTGTTTCCTTGAAGTTGGAATTTTCTTTTTCTTTCTTTGTTATGGTTGGTTTCTAGGAGGAACATGAACCTTCTTTGGTCATCTTCAGCCAGGTGTCTTCATTTATTTACTCGTATCTTTGCATAATCTAATTCCAAAGAAATTATGTTGTATTTGGCAGCATTTGGGAACTGTATTATTGACGAGATTATGAAATGTAGATTGATTTGTACTATTGTAAGCTGTCACTTGTATGACTGTTTTTGGAAAGTTTGTTTTGTTTTGTTTTGTTGTGAGGATGATCAGCCGTGAGCTAACATCCATGCCAATCCTCCTCTTTTTGCTGAGGAAGACTGGCCCTGAGCTAACATCCATGCCCATCTTCCTCCACTTTATGTGGGACGCTACCACAGCACGGCCTGAGAAGTGGTGCCTCAGTGTGCATCCGGGATCCGAACCCAGGCCGCCAGCAGCGGAGCGCACGCCCTTAACCACTATGCTGTGGTGCCGGCCCTCGGATAGTCTTCACTGTAAACATACTTGTGCATTGAGACTTTTGAACTTTAAAATTATATCACTTTTGATTGTTACAGTGTCTTTTCAAACAGAAACATCAATTTTAAGCAGTTTCTATGAGAAAGGAAGCAGATACACTCCCTACTGGGACTAAGCACTGGTACGATTTGATTTAAGTTGCATGAGAAGTTGATGATTGTATCTAAAGTACGATTGTTGCTACTAATATTATTACTACTACACTTACAACTCTGATCATGATACTGGTAGTATAGTAACAAAAATATTTATTAAGTATTTATGTGCCTAGTAATTAGCATAGTGGTATCTCATATATCTAAATAGGCATTTTTACAATATCATCATTTACTTTCTCATTATTGATATTACACAATAATAGTCACAAATCGTCAAACCATGGTATAAGCAAAAGGTTAGAAACAAGCATTTGATTTACAAAAAGGAAGCTTTCCCATTCCTTTGGAGCTTCCTTAACCCCTCTTGAAGTAAGACAAATGCATCCTCCTGTAGGTATCACCAGTACTGCTTCGACTGGCTGACATAATTAGCTGTGTGACTTTGGGATATTAATAAATGTCTTTCAGCCTGTTTCCTTACAATAGAATGGAGACAATATTGCTTAACTTGTAGGAATGTTAGGGTGAAATGAGAAAATATACATAAAGTGCCTGAGAACTTTTAGGTATTTAAAGTGAGTAAGTTGAATTTTACCCATGTATAGCAATGATTGTCAACTGGGTTGGAGGAGAGGACATGTTCTCCTATAGAAGCCTATCAGAATTTCTTTTATTTTTTAATTTTTTTGGTGAGGAAGACCGGCCATGAGCTAACATCCTTTGCCAACCTTCCTCTCTTTTTTTTTTTTTGCTTGAGGAAAATTGGCCCTGAGCTAACATCTGTGCCCATCTTCCTCTATTTTGTATGTGGAATGCTGCCACAGCATGGTTTGATGAGTGGTGTGTGGGTCTGTGCCCGGGATCCGAACCTGCAAACCTGGGGCCACTGCAGCAGAGCATGCAAACCACTACACCACTCGTCATCAGAATTTCTGAGTGAGTCCTTTTTAAAATCATATATGATCTCCCCCAAATGGACATTCTTTTCTCCTCTTTTTCTTTCCTCCCCCTCTCAACTCTTGAACTATGGCTATGTCAAACAATTTTTCCTGATGAAAGACTTTTATGGTGGGATAGAGTGGAAGAAAGCTTGATAACTTTTGATAAAAGTAGTAGTTTCCAACTTCCCTGTATCAGATCACTTGGGGATCTTTATCTAAGCAGATTCCCTGGCTGAACTGCCTAACAGAAGTTCTCAAACTCTAGTATGCATGCACAAGAAGTACAACTTCCTTTGGATTGCTGATAGTGAAAGGGAGAAGGGAGGGGGAGAGAGGAGAGAGATGAGTTTTGTGTTTAAGAATGAAGAATCCAGTTGACTTTCTGTACATTTTTAAGGGTCGCATTCTGCTTTACTATGTCTCCTTGTAACTAACTACTCGCATTTATGCATTGTGAAAGATTGGATCTGTGAAGAAAAGATCACTTAATCAGGGACTGACGCCCTGTTAAGAGAAATGCTCCTGACTAATAATGCCAAAAACCACTCTCCTAAACAACTCCAAGAAGGTATAGTAGATTGATACTCCTTTTTCCCCTTTAGTAGTGCAAAGAGATGTTAGGCTCATTGAAATCTTAAAATCATGCAGAATTTCCCTGGGGATATAATAGTGTTTTCATGAATATAATTTTAATAATTCTCTTTGAGTTTAAGGAGTTTTAACCATTTATTTCTGATATGCTTGTATCTGTTACCTCATAGGTCCTACGTTATATCACTGAACAGGTTGTGTGAAAGATCGATAGAAAGAAGTCAGAAATAAGTGCCATGGAATAGAGCAACGGACTTGCTGTTGCTGGATAGTGTTCTAGATCACCACTGTCAAATAGAAATAAGACGCAAGACACATATAATTTTAACATATAATTTGAAACTTTCTATAGCCACATTCAAGTAAAAATAAAGGCAAAATTAATTTTAATAATTATTTTATTTAACCCATTATATCTAATATATTATTTCTTCAGGTGCTCGATATAAAAAACGATTAATGAGATATTTTACTGTTGTTCCATACTAACTCTTAGGAATCCAGTGTATATTTTATACTTACTGCACATCTCATTTTGGACTAGTTACATTTCAAGTGCTCAACAGCCAGATGTGGTTAGTGTCTGTGCTATCGAAGAGCACAGGATTATTATTGAATAACAGCAATCTGCTGTGTGCTTGTAACCTATAAAGGGTCAACAAATTCCAATCTTTCAAATGAATGTGACTACCAAAGGCAATACTTGGGTATATTTTCATATTTCAATCCATTTTTAAAATCTTTCTGAATCACCAATGAAATGAACCTTGTCTTTGGGTCACTAATGCGATTTCTTAAATGAGATATGTTTTGTTCTTTGTGAAATAACTACACCTAAATGAATTTTTCTTAAGGTCCTTATTTTAAGTATGGCCAAAACTATGGCTAGGATTGAAAGTTTTCCGTTTAGAGCAACATTGTTTTCTTGATTTTTTTGGCCTGTAGTCTGATAGAACAATGTTACTTCTGATTTGGTAAGCTGTATAGAATTTAGATTATGACTGCTAAGTTTCCCCTTTAGCATTTTCAGCTGTCCCAGTAAGACATATGGAAACGATACAGATTCTAGAACGTTTGACTCTACTCTCTGCCAGTGAACTTATACCATATGCAGAAGTATTAACATCCAATATGAACCAGCTATTGAATCCAAGGGTTCGGTGGAGAATGCTTCAAACAGTCAATAAACTATGGATGGTTCCTAATACTGTGATGCCTAGAAGGTAATTTCAGTGTATTGTTACACGTAATAGATAAGTGTATAGCAGTGATTATATACAATAACCTAAACTTAATGGTTGAAAAAAGTTGTTGAGTGTTTAACAATATAAATCCCCTCTGAAGACTACTAATTAAAGAGTCATTATAACTTTCAGAAAAAGCATAAATTTGATCTTAAGAAACAGAGAGAAACTATAAAGTATTTCCAACTTGAGAAACTTCTTTAAAAGTGAGTTCTCCTCTATAGGCATCTGTCATTTGTGGCTAGTTGTGATTTAGATCGCTGTTGTGTCTTGCATCATTGTGGTGGCTCCAAATTTTGCTGCACATTAAAATCACCTGGAGAGCTGTTAAAACTCTTGATCCCCAATTGTAACCCATGCCAATTAAATCAGAATGTCTGCGGTTGGGAGTCAGGCATTAGTATATTTTTTTAAGATTCCCCAGTTGATTCCATTATGCAGCAATGTCTAGAGAACACTTGATTAATTATTTCTTCTTTAGTCAAATGGGTCTCTGCTGGTCCATAGATTGCATCAGAAACACCTGGTCAGCTCTGAAAAACAGGATACTGGGCTGGCCTTCCCTGAGATATCAGATGCTTAATGTTCAATCAAGTAATTTTGATGTGAAAAATAAAAGCATATACTTAAAAAATACTGTAAGAATTTTCATATTTTTAAACAAGGAAGTTTTGTAGTCTTATAAGATTAAATACAGCGGTCCTGTGTTCTTTTGTTTTGTTTTATTTTAAACTGAGGCTTTGGAATATTTGATGTGAGTAGGAAACCTCTAGGAGTTCAAAAAAGGTTGAAATAAATGGTTTCTAAGTAAATGCAGCGCACATTCTTGGATCAGTTTTCAAAGGCTGGTCAAAACCTGCTGTGTTTAAATAACAACATGCTGTTTTTCATCACATTCGTTGATGATGTAAACAAAATGTGTAACTATATTAGTAAATGTTAATATTCATGTATTTTAAGTTAAGGTTACAAAATTTGTCACAATGTGATGTTAAAAAACATCACATTCAAGTGAAAACAGATGTGTGCAGCTATTTTGAATATTGGTTTATAAACATTCATATTCTTTATCAAATGAACTTGTAGTTTTTTGTATTTTCTTTCACTACTGTTCACCTGAAAGGAACAGTTCAAGGGACTGGAATCCAGGACTGTCTGGCTCCAGAGCCTACGTGTATCCATTTCTGTTAAGGCCACACACATCAAATGGCCATACAAGGCTAGAGTCGGTTAAGAGCCTTAGGAATTGAGCGGAGGAAAATCAAAAATCATAGTAGTTTCCCTGGAGCAGTTACTTAAACGATTTGATATTTAAAAAAATTGTAAAAGCAGAATAAAAATTTGAAGATATTTTTAAGTATTGATAAATTATCCTTCATTCCACTGTTTTAACAGTAAGTTACATTTTTTATACTTTCCCTCCATCTTTGCTTATGCATATATATTTTCACATAATGGAATTCCTAATACCCTGTAGGGAGTTTGCTTTCTTTCATTTAACTTTATATGAAATGTTTTTTGCAAGTTGTTTACTTTTGATAATTATTTTATTGGCTTCCTAATGATCAAACTGATGTATCATAACCGTATAGGGTGCTATTACTAGACCGGGAGGTTGATGACTTTTTTCAGGATTACAATAGGCAATGTTATCAATTTAGGTGTTTTTACATTTTCTTTCTTTTGGATTACTCTTTTAGGATAAATTTTTGAGCCTGAGATTACTAAATTAAAAGGTAGAATTTATTTTTAGCACTGTACATTTTGCAATTGGGGAAGATGCAGTAAAACTGAAAGGGAAGCAAACAAATCCACTCTCCTCCCGCTGCTCCCCCTGCAGCAAACCTCTCCCCAAACTAGTTGCTCAAACTTCAGAAACTGTCTCACGTTTTACTTTTTTGAGACACTAGTATCGGAGCCAAGCTTAGGCTATTCAGAAATTGACAAAATCACAATTTGGAGAGATCACGATTAACTCCCTAACTTTGAGGAAACTGAAGTGTACTTCGTGGCAGAGAAGAACAATGCGGTTTTAGGAGGGACAGAAGGCGGATGAGCCTTGATGGAGCAGAAGCGGCCGGGGCGGGAGCGCTCTAGAGCGTTGCTCTGGTTGAAGTCGCTATCCGGGGAAGCCTGGAACATCCTGAGGTTCTGCGGCCAGTCGTCAACCAGCCTTCTCGCCTGGCCGGGCTCAGGCGTCTGGCAGTTCCCGCCTCCGTCTGTGCGACACCTGGGCCGCCGTGAAGTTCGGAAACATGAGCTGAGCGGCACTGACGGGCGCTCTGGGAAGAACCTGGCAAGGCTTTCCTTTCGCTTGGTCTACAGACCTGAAGAATGAGACTGCGAGTTTCCAAGGAAACGGATGCATGGGTTAAGTCGCCGGTTTCAAAATCTCAAAATGGAGAAGACTTTTCCTTTAAACTCTGCGATCTGCTCGCGTCCCTGGCTCTTCAAGCTTTCGCCTCCGGGCCACGAAATACTTTGCGTTGGTTTTTATTGTGGAGGCTTCCCTCGCAGGCCAGGGTTCTCGCCCCCTAACCTCAGGCTGGGATTGGTTGCTTGGTTTCTGCTCTGGCGGGTGATTGGGTGCTGGGAGTCGAGGGGGCGGGAGGCGGGAATTCGTTCGGGAGAGCGCGGGCGGGGGGCCTGGAGACAGCTGAGGAGGGAGCGGGTGAGGCGCCAGAGTCAGCACTCGGCCAGGGAGTGGCAGCCCAGTGAGGAGGCTAGAGGTTTGGGGCCTCTCCTCTCTGCCAGGCTCTGCAGTGTGTGCTCGCAGATACCA